>NW_020447320.1:109408-291881 GCF_003343035.1 Apteryx rowi
GGAGCGCGGCGGTAAGCAGGGAGCGCGGCCGGGCGCGGAGCCCCGTGCGCGGCCCCCGCGGCGGGGCCGGGGCTGCAGCCCCTGGGCGCGGGGGAGGCGATCCAAAGCCATTTCCTGGCTACCGGGACAAATATGCAAAATTTCCTTAATGTTGTTTTTTTTTCTTTTTTTCTTTTTCCTCTAAAAGTGGCAAATTGTCAAAGAAAAAAAGTTGCTGTAGGTGTTTCGGAACTGTTGCTTTATTGAAAACAACTCCCTGGGTGGAGGTGAGAGCAGCCTGCGGTTTGGGGGGGGGGACACTTGTGAATGAAATGTCATTTGGAGGTGGGGGAAATATGGCAAAATCGTTCCATAAATGCGTCTCCAAGTTGTGCCGAGTTGCTCGCCTCATGTGAGCATAACGAAAACCAATGGGAAGTTTGAAAGGAAGAGGAAAAAATATACGGGATAACCAAGAAAAGCGTTTGCTGCCTACTTTTGGTCGTGTGCGCGGGTTGCTGGTGCGGGCGCCCTGGGTGCTCATGCTCACAGTCAGACTGGCCGCACCAGAGCTGCGCTGAGCCGCGAGCGGTGTCGGGATGATCTGGGGAGACGGGCTTGGAGGAACAGAGAAATCCTGCTCCTGGCAGCAGAGCCGCTCACAGCATGTTCAGGGCTTGAACTAGAGCCAGTCTGGTCTCTGCCCCCACTTCTCCTCTCACCCTATCTCTTCCTCTTGTCACTCAAAGGCTTGTGCTGGAGCCTGCCCGTCCCGTCCAGCGCCGAGCGGCCCCTGGGCTCGCGGCCCGCGAGGCAGCGCCGGACGCATGGTCTCTACCACCTGCTGGAAGGTCCTTTCAGCTTGCTGGCGCCACGGTAGGGGTGGGTTTTTCTCCAACCCATCAGTACAGAAGGAAAAGACGTTATCCTTATAGAGTTGTGTCAGTGTTGGGTTTCTTCGGTTCACACTTGCCGTGTAGAGGTGATGAGCCGGGTGCTTGAGAGTGGCTCTGCCCCTATGGCTTTTGACAGGATCATCAGCACCTAACTCCTCTCCTTTCCTGCTCCTCCTGAGGGGAATGCTTTTTCTGAAGCATCTTTGACCTTCCTGTGGCAGAGGGAGGCTATGGGCACAGTTCACGTGCAGATTAGACACTGGTTTACTACTAACTTGATTAGAACGTGGTTTAACAAAAGGAAAAAAAATACTATAGTTTGTGGTATACAGTTAATGGGTATAAAATTACCTGAGAAACATACAGCTTTATAGACATAAAACAACCTTATTATTGGACGGATGAAATTATTTTTAATATGAAAGATTTTTCCTTAATGGCAGAATGGGACCTACAGAGGCCAAAAAAGGCTCTTTTCTTAACTGCTTCTTTTCCCAAATTGAATCATCTGGACCTGCAAAATCACTTTGAAGACACAGCTACACCAGCATTAATAGGGCTGCTGTTGGCATAAAAATATCATCCAAAAATCACACCCTTAATTGACATTACTGTGCTGGCAAAACTTTTCCAGTGCTGCCTTATCCTTCAACAGTCATGTTATTTTAACAGTATCCATATATTCTGTCTCACGGACAAAGGCTCTCACCAGGATTTGCTGAATTCATTGTGGTGGCTGGAGCTTTACCTGCTCCAGTAAAGACCAGAACCTGATGGCAAAGCTGCTGGGGCTTGCAGTCCCTCCCGTGTCCTGGTAACTCCTCAGTGATTCCACTTTTGTGGCCCTGCAGGACTGGGACTGCTGCAGTAAGTAGCCTTGCAGACTACAGTGGGATAAAGAAGAGGTAAACCTGAGCCTTGCAGTATATTTAAGTGGTAGGAAAAATGCTTTTCTTTTAATTCAAATCACTTTCCATGATTGGAGAGATCCCCCACTGTTATCTATCCATCTATCCATCCATCCATCCCTCCATTCACTTTAACACCTTCTCAGCTGCATTAGGTGGTCGTGTTGCATCATAGACTTCTTCTAAGTTAAATTGATCCGATCCACTTCAAGCTGGAAAAAGCACTCTCCTGTTCTATTTTGTGTGTGGAGTGGTAGCTTTTCTGGGGTCAATGATGGGCTGCCTGTCCCATGGTGTCTGATGGCACTGGGGGTGATGTACCAGCACCATCAGCACCTTCTGTCCTGCTCACATGTGCAGCAGTGGAGGACTAGTAACCCATGGACCAGAAGGGTGGTTGGGTGAGTGTAGCTGAGGGAAGACTGTGTCTGTCATGTCCATTGGATACACTGGAAAAGGACTATGACCATGCAGGAATCTGCGCTGGAGTACTCATGAAAGTAGCTTCACTCATGCATATGGGCAAGATGAAGCCCGCCAGACATCCCCTGCTGGCTTTTGGTTCTGGAAGTAGATTGTTGTAGAGCAGCAATGCAGTGAGGAGATTGCCTCTTCTCACCCGCTGTCACTCTGGTTGGCATTTAGCCCTGCTATTATACTTTTCTGAATTTTTGTGTTTTGCTGGACAGTTCCTCAGTGACCAGAGGGACAGAGCTGGGACATGTCCATGCAGCCAGAATGTCTATGCTCCATGGGGGTCCATTCCTCTGGCTTTGCGGAAGTGGAGAGTAGTTACATCCCAGCTCCAGTCCCCTGCTTCTGAGAGCTCCCCTTCCTCCTTCCCCCAAGAGCTGAGCTGTATGGAGGTGTTTCTTCTCTAAGCTGTAAGCAGATCCCAGGTGGCAGAAAGAACCTTGACTCTTATTTATTCAAACTCTTATCTCCTCTTAGAGGTACTAACAATCCATGTGTTTAGCATGAGACCCTGATATAGCGATATGGTCTCATGCATTCACTTTTGTTTCGCTCTTCCCCTCATTCTCCTGCATTAGCGGAAATTTGGATTTCCTGCCAGCCTATTGGCATAATATTAACTTTTTTTTCCCGCTGGATGTGACATGTTGCCTTTAATAACAGGGGCCTGGTTTTAATATCCAAGGAGGTCCTTTCTAATTTCATATAGAGCTAAAAGAAGAAGACTCTGAAAGAGGCTTTCCAAAGAATGGTTTGCTTTCTCCTGCTTATGGTGTTGTAATGTTCTTGTAAGAAATCAAATTAGTGAAAGAAAGATACAGCCCATTCAGGTTTTGAAGGAATTGCAGTGCACTGCTGTGGCCTGGATCTGTTCCTTCCTCTGCAGGAGATGTTAGAGTGAGATCAGACCCTTTGAGTTACCTTTTCATTCTTGTGTGTTACAAACCTAATATATTATTCACCAAAATTAAGCTGTGCTAATTAAATCTCCTGGTTTGCTTTAAGAAAGTCATACATTCCTGTCTGACTTGTTTGCTAATGAACTCTGTGGATTGAATCCAAAATCAGAGAGAAGTTTAAGTACTGTCACTGATCCATGTGTGCATGCAACTCTCATTGACTTTCTGGTCCAGATGTGACCTCCAGGCTTCCCCAAGTAGAAGAGATTATGGAAGTAAATGTTTGACTGAGAGATGTCACTGACATTTATTGCTGGGTGTGTTAGAGCCTGTGGCTTTCATCAGTGTGGTCTCCTTTTTTATGAATGAAGGCAGGCAATGACTGCTGAGCTGTCCCGACTGGTGCCAGGAATCTGGTACTGGAGAGATGTGAGGGGAGATGAGAGTGTGAGAAGTGCTTCTGCGTGGGGCGGTCCGATGGTGCAACAGCTGCGTGTCAAACCCCAACGCGACGTCGGGCTGCTCCGTCAGGAGCCGGTCTGTGCTACGGGGACCTCGGAGGGGAGATGTGTTGAAGAAGTACAAGTCGCATGCTCCTTTTTGCAAAGAGAAGGTGTAAAAATTGTCTCTTCTCACTTCAGAGACCTCCTTCCTGTCTATTTTGCTGAGATTTCTTTTTTCTTTGATTCTTAGCATGAAACTGCTTTTAGTTCAGTTCTGGTTTTTACTCTGGTTGACTCTATTCAGGGAACACTCGTTGGAGACAAGGAGTTGGTTTGTAGCCCTTTTTCCTGAATCAGCAAAACTTTTAGTAAGTAGTAACTCCTTACACCTGTACATGGCTAGTCAAAGAAGGGTCTTAACCTGGTTTTGTCTAGATTTGTGATGGAGGGAGAGAGTGAAAGCAATTCCTGAAGCATGGATACATGATTTTTTTTGGAAGTAGAAAATACGAGCAGCAAAGGTGATCTCCCCAACAGTGCTGGCAGAAGCAGTCTTATGGGTATTCCTAATCCACCTCAGTGTAAAGTCAGCCAGGTTAGCTCAAACCACCTTTGTTTTTGACTTAAATTAGCTGACTTTGCAGTAAGGCAGTGAATGTTCTCTCTGTCCCTCCTGCCAGATGTGCAGGGGGACTACCAGCCAGCTGCTGGTCCTCAGCCAACTTCTGCTCTCACCAGACCCAGCAAAGATCGCTGTGTCCCCTCTAGGCTTTCCTTAAATGACAGCTGAGCCATTTGTCCAGTATCAGTTTAACCACATTTGTCAGACAGAATCAGCTTAAGATGTGCCCCTTACACTCAGGTTAGTGCTGTCCTAAATCATTCCAGTCTGGCACCTATACCCCGTTTCTTAGCTTAGATCCCATTAACAGTTTTTTCTGGGAAATTTTGCAGGTCACCAGTGCACTGTGGCAGCCATAAGGACTGGGGCCAATTGAACTCCTTAAGGGTGTCTGTGTGGTTCAGACTGAACAACTTAGTGTTTAAGTCACTGTTTTACCCCCTGAAGGATAGGCCTGTTCAGTTACCTGAGTATTTGTGAACCATTTAGGAAGATACTGGATGTGCATGCATAGACAGAGATTTAAAGGCTGCCTATGAGATTTGAATTCCCATTTAAATTAAACTGCAATTTGGCGCCCGTGTTTTTGTGACAATCTCATTCAAAATGTTTTATAGAAACAACTTCCAGGACTTTTACTTTTCTGTACTGTGTGCTGGACTTTGGAGGCCACATTACATGAAAAGATGGTAGCTGAAAAAGCATTGTTTTGCTGGTATCATAAATGCTTTAGATATGAGGGAGACACAATACATGTAAAACTCTGCAGTGCTGTGTAGCCTAAAATGTTTAAATATATGGCTGGAATGAAAAAAAATATATTCATTTTTGCAAATTACAATTTTTTTTAAGAATTAAAAACAACTGCCTAGAAATGATTGATTACAGTAACATGTGAACACTGCAATGTTTCATCCACTCACACTAGTATTTCAAATGATTTGAAGTTGTTTGTGCAAGATTTGCTTTTACCATGTCATTAAATGTCATGGATTTGTTCCAGCTGTCCTCCGTGAATGTATCACTCATGATGGATTTTGCATGGGAACAGACTGCCAGATTTTAATTTTGACTCCAAAGCCCAATTCTGTTTTATTTCTAATATAGCTGTCCTTTGCAGAAAGTATTGCTGGTTTTTAATGCAGTTGGCAGAGAAGATGTTAGCAACTCTACTAGGCTGCGTTGCCGGGCCTGTCTTGAGCTTTATGAACCCCCTTGATGCTGGGACGGGGGCCGATATCGGTGCCCTCCGACCGCGCTCTGCAAGGCGCTGTGCCAGTTCGCGGCCTCCCGCTGCCGTCGCTGCCCTGGGCAGGAGGCAGCCGCCCTCCTGTCTGCTGCCTGCATAGTTTGCCTGAGCGCTTCCTAGTTTGCTTTAGGCAAAATCAAGTGGATTATCTCAAGCCACTAATTAAACTATTGAAGGTAGTCCTGCTGGCTGTTGGTTTTGTCTGTCTCCTCCCTGAGGTGAGTTAGTGGGGCTGGCTAAGGACGAGCAGCTGGAGGGCTCCTTCCCGCACAGCTGGGCTGGGGGCACGGTATGTTGCCATGGCCTCGCTAATGACTTAACGAAGTCAGCCATCAAAGGACAACATCTCTCTCACTGAGCTGCTGAGACTTGCTCAGTGACTCTACCAGGTCTGCTGAGGCTTATTTTTTCCTTAATCAGCTTTTGTAACCAGAATGCTTGTATTTGGTGAGCAGGTGATGTTTTCTAGTTCTGAACTAATCTGCCTTATATGTGAGGCTCTGTCATATAATCAGTATAATATACCATCTAATGATCTTTTCAGGAGTGGGTGTGATTAATGTTTAAAACTTGGGCAGCAGTTTGGAAAGGGTATAATCTGATACCGTAGAGAGCAAATTGATTTGGGGGATTACCTCTCAGTCCTGAATTGACAAATAGTGTAAATGGATCCCCTCAGTGAGATGAACTGCAGTGAGCTATGAAATATTGCAGCTTGCCTCTAAAGATGGGGAGCAAAACCAAAAATATAACCTGCTTTCTGACGTGCTGCTGGTTCCAGGCACGGCTGCTTGCTTGGAGCCAGGATGTGCGCTCTGGAAAGTGGTGGAATCGCTTGTGGGCTTTTGTAGAATGTGGGCATTATTAGCAAGAGCGCGTGATAAGCAATCTCTCTTCTTTTTCTTTTCTAAGGTTTTTGCATTTTTCTTGAAGTGTTGACATGGTAGAGTATACCCTGGGGTGTTGCAATTGTCTGAATATCTAGGAGGTATAAAAGAATGAGATTGTGTAATAGTGTCTCGTGAATCCGAGCAAACTGGTTAACTTGAGTGCATCGCTTTTGTTCCTATATTTAAATAAAAAACAGCTAATATGCTAGTAATCAAAAAGGAATGATATATATTTGGATTTATTAAAATCTCTCCTCCTGTAAAGGGCAAAAGACTAAATTAGCACTTTATGCTATTTGTCATAAACTGAAGCATACTCTGGACTAGACAGTTTCACATACTTAACTATAGTTGCTGGTTACATTGCTTTAGTTCTTGGTTGCCTATCTCTGAGGCAAGAAGTTTTTTGTTTCCATGCTTATACAGTGCTGGATGCTGTGATTCCCTAATGTGGAACTAAAGTGTCAGGTGCAGCCACAATTGTGACATCTCTTTACACTGGAGAAAAAAACAAACAAAAAAACAAACAAACCCACTAAAACAGGCTGCAAAGCATGTCAGGCAAGCATGTGTTGTTTTAAATAAAGTAGCCTCCAAGGGATTTAAAATGAAATATTTCCATTTCTTTTTAAATCTGGTTTTCTAAAACTCATTTAAAGAGACTAAATAAAATCTGCCTTCAGTAATGCCCTCGTGTTTGGGCTCTAGCCTTGAAAGTGCAGAGTATGTTGACTTTCATACTGGTCGCTAGGGTTGTGTGCAGGGCTAGGTGTTTGCAAGTGAACGCTCAGGCAGGATTAGTGCCAAGGATGTTGTGTAATAACACTAGTAACTTTTTCTAGTTGTTTTTCTGTGGCATTTTTCCTGATGGATAAATTAAGTATAAAGGTCTCGTTTCCTCATAAAAAGAAAAACTAAGTTAAAGGAGAAAAATGCTTTCTGCAGATCGCATCCTGTTTTTATCCTCCTTTAATTACCAGAGATTTGAAGTTGCAGAGTGATTGCAGCCCATCTGACCTACCTCCCCTCCCCTTCTTAGTGACACTGATATTAGAACTATGGGAAAACTTACACTGCTGGCAAAATGGGTGGAAAATCAAATGTTTAATGTTTTGCTTCAACATTTTGTGGTTTCTCCTGAAATTCTTTGTCTGAAACAAAGGACGTTCTTGTTCTCCCCCCTTCCCCCCCCCCCCAAAAAAAACCCTGCTATGTCATTGTGGATTGCTGAAGTTTCTACAGAAATGGCATAAATTCTCTACAAAACCTTTTTTTAAACCTGCGACAAAGAAGAACAGTTACAAACTGCAAAAAATGACGGGTTTGATGGTGAAAAGTTGTTTGTTGGCAGATTCTTACAAATGTATTCAGAATCAAAATGTTAGCGATTTGGAAAAATCTTGAAATAGAGTAATTTCACATGACCCCCTCTTGGAAGCTTCTGAGTTTTGCATTCTTTGCTCCAGCACAATTCCCACTGAAGAAATACTTCAAAAAAACAAGATTATAGATTCTTTTAAAAATGTCATTCCTTGCTTTTTGGGTACTGTACTACGATGTGTTTGTATATGTTATTCTTATCCTGGTGTATATGAGCAAAATTAAGCTTTCCTGGATTTGTTCGGAGTCTGGAAAAGATAGGAGCGGAACTGCAAGAGGGACGGTCGCTGCCCTGCTGAGCTTGCAGGCTGGGGGTGTCCAGGCTCTCCGGCCGGAGCTGCTGCCTCTCCCTCCCGGGCAGCCCAGCAGGAGCTGCCCGGCCTTTGGGTGGGCACTGGGCAAGGGCTCCCGAGCCCCCTTGCAGCGGGCAGGCCTGAGGAGCGGCGATGGGCTCAGGGGGACGGGCTGTCGGCAGTGCTTGTGCCAGCCTGCAGACGGTGTGCGTCTGCAGCTAGGGCACACCGAAAATAGCAGCAGGGTGGTGGTGGTACCTATGCAGGTGCGCTCGGCGCCCGCACCGGGCCTGCATGCAGCCCAGGGAGCTTGCAGAGACTTCTGGAGGAGACCATGGTGGCTGGCAGCCGTTCAGGTGTGATGGTCGTCAGACTCCCTAGTAGTTCTAGTTTATTTCTGAATAAACAAGTGTTTATCTCACTTCTTTAGTCCAGTTAGCAAACTGGCAGAGGTGCTTGTTGTAGACGCCTGTGCAGGCTGCCAGCAAGAGAGGCATCTACTGGCTGTAGTTCCTGACCTTTGAGATCATTCCACTTCCCTTTTGTTACTTTCTTGTAAGCAATAGTCATTATAACTGAGCAAGATAAATTTCCCAGCCAACTGAGATCTTGACTCCATCATGGAAGACTGTATATTTCCCCTCTAAATATAGTCTTATATATTACATTACACTCGTGCTGATTTCAAACAAGTAATTTTAGTTGATTATTCAACTGGGAAGATGGAACAGGGGCCTTTACTGTAGAATAATCTGGTTTGTCCTAAGATCTAGAGTTTGAAGAATGGACAACTGCGGAGATGCCGTACGGGACTGTTGGGAATCGCACACAAGCTAACTGCAGGTGCTACTCATGAGGCCAAGTATTTAAAAAAGCAGGTTCCTTCAATGAAACTGCTTTGCCTTCTTCTGGCCACAAGTTAAAGTTCCCCCAAAGCTCTTCTCGTTTCTGCTGTCCTTGTGTCTCCAGGCCCTCCGTTCTCCAGGATCCCTGGGTGGTGCTCCCCTTTAATTGCCTCTAGTGGCTCTTAGTTATTTAAAATCAGTTAAAGCTGCTCCCTCCATCTGTCTACACTTGGCTGAAAGGGTGAATAGAAAACTCCCATTCCCTTGGGAAACCCCTGCCAGGTGGGGTTGGATGCGTCTCCCCCTTCCCTGCGTAACTTGATTTAGGAACGTATGAAACACTGACTGCGTTGACAGTGGGATTACACGGCATCCGCTCTCAAGAAAGCGGGGGAATAATGCAGCCGTTGACAGGTTGCGCTTTACCCTTTTCAAGACCTCAGCGTTCGGCAAAAACCTGCACTGAGTCGGTGCTTCTCTGGTAACTGCTCAGGTTTGGGTGTGTGGTGCTTGGGACCAAGCAGCCAAGTGAGCTCCCGTGGGCTGAGGGAGTGTCCACGGGCTGAGCCTTGGTGGGCCGAGCCACCATGGGCTGAGCCTTGGTGGGCCGAGCAAGCGCCCATGGGCCGAGACGCGGTGGCCGAGCAAGCTGCCGCGGGCTGAGTGCCCATGGGCCGAGCCACCATGGGCTGCGCCTTGGTGGGCCGAGCGAGCGTCCGTGGGCCGAGCCACCATGGGCTGCGCCTTGGTGGGCCGAGCGAGCGTCCGTGGGCCGAGCCACCGTGGCTGAGCAAGCATCCATGGGCCAAGTGTCCATGGACCGAGCCTCGGTGGGCTGAGCCCTGATGGCACCCAGGGCCGCGGGTGCCCAGTGAGCGCCCTGCCGGGAAGCTCGTGGTCCTGTCACCCCCGGGGCCTGGCGGGGCCTGGCAGGGCCTTTGCCTGGCCAGGGAGCCGCCATGGCCCCGCGGCGAGGAGGGCCAGGCCGCCGTCACGGCGTGTGCCGCATCCCCCTCTGCGCTGGACCCTGGGGACGGGGCCCGCGGCCGGGATGGGAGGCGGGGACGCGCGCCGTCACGGGGGGCAGCGGGGCGCCCGGCGCTGCCGCAGCCCTACCTGGGCCGGGACGGGGGGCAAGCGCCGCTTCGCAACGCCGAGCCGCTTCCTGAGGCGTCGCAGGGGGTAAAAAGCAAATTAACCATATCATAGGCGCATGGTACTTCCCTGCTCAGATTACACTACAAAATCTGGGCAGTTCCTCGGATAGAGCTGGAAGAGGGAATTTGGGAGCGCGAGCAGCGCTTGGAGCAGAGCGCAGCTAACGTGCCTGGAAACAAAAGGTGACAGGAAAACAAACGGCACCGCCGGGCTGCGCGGCCGCAGGTCAGCAGAAATCCTTCCTAGCGGGCGTCCGTCTGTCGCGAGTGTGTTGCGAGAGGTGTAAAGTAACTTTGTCTGAGTGCTGGGTTTGCTTTATATCTGCGTTCTGCTGGTTGCAAAGATCGTATCTTGCCGTGCTTACCCTTTGATTTTGTGCTGACTTTCTTTTCCAGACTTGCTTGCTAACCGTTAATCAAAATCTGAAGCTCGTGCTAAATATCTTCCGTTTGATGCAGTTTAAAGGCTTAAGCAGATAGGGGAGGATTTGCTTTGTTAGTTAAGGCTGCTAGAGCTGCGACTGCTCTGCTGGTGGACAAAGCTTTTCGCAGTACGGTTTTCTGCAAAATACTCCGTAAGCAAAACATATGTGTTTGTGTTCTTAGTCAGATCTTCACAAACCGTTTTACCGTCCCCTCAGAAGTGGGCTTCTTGCAAAAACAATTATTTCCAGTGCTGCCTCTGGCCTTTTGACTGTGAATGCAGAGAGCGTTTTACCTCACATACTGAAGCAAAAGTGAGGTTTGTTTTTGTTAATGTAAGTCAAGAAGTAGCAATGATTCAGTGTGACAGGCTGAATGTGAGCCATATGAGCCGAGCTACACGAGCATAAAGGATGATTGTACTGCAAAATATCTCCGAGTAATTTAGATTTTGACACACTTACGCTTCTCGAGTTGCGTTTCCCCCTCCTCGCCGCCTTGCCCTGCCCCCACAGCCAAGGGTCTGATGTGATGGAAAAATATCTGCATTGTCTCTGGGAATAGCAACGGTTGGGGGGAAAGCGTTGTGCTCCTGTGAATTTTGTTATGGGAATGTGGGAGCTTCGCAAAGAGACTATAATAATTGCATATGCTTAGTTTATAGTCTTAGATTACAGCATCAGGGACTTAAATAGCTCAGGCTCTAGATGCTATTTCTTATCGCTTAAAGAGAGTAGGAGTCACTTACCTGTTTCATTAACTGTTTTTGGCACACGCTGGTATATTATAGTCTTCTGAGTTAAGATGAATTGCATTTGCATTGAATGTGTGGAGCGTAGCTGCCATGAACGGCGCTGCGCGTGTAATGAGTTACATGTTACGAGAAAAATGCTTGTCCCCGAGATCCCCATCACGCTGGGCAGAGTGCCATTGCCAGTCCCCCTCTTGGGTGGAGGACTTTATAGTGCCATTTTTTTCCAGTTAAGTACTATTGATTTCTTTACTGTCTGTGTTTTATTTTTTTGTTATACACTTCTATTTAATCTGCAGCTTCTCTGTATGGATGGCAAATGAAGGCTCTTTTAATGTAAATGATACGTGTTAATAGTAGTTGTGGCATGCCTTAGCATTTGGAGGTAGGAAGGAGTACAGGTAGCATTTCATTTCTGCCTGGAGCTTTTTCCCGATATGTGAAAGAGTGTTTGTGTGTGGTGTCTGTATGTATGTAAGCGCAATGTATTAGTGTAACATCTGTAAAATAAGACATATTTTAATGGCTCTTAAGTTGAGGATTGAATTCTGTTCTCTTAGCTGGTGTAAGCATATCATGCAGATGCAATAGATACATAGCAGGGTAAACGAGAATAGAACTTGGTTTTTCAGTGAATCTGTTCTAACCCATTGGCCCAGTCCAAACTCTGCTGAAGTTGTTAAAAGGATCCCAGTGACACTGATGGAAGCAATACTAAAGCCAAACATTAGATGGTCTAGTTTGTGACATGCCTTTGCTGCTTAGCGCTGTATGTGAAACTTTTAAAGAAGCAAACCAAAAATAATAGATTGGATACTATTTTTAAGGCAAAATCCCAGAAAAAAAGTCTGTCATCAGGTTCCAAACGATTCCTTACTTCACTTTAACAATGAGCTATCCATTATATGGTCTTAATTTATGGAATGTTAAACAGTTTCTGGCATTACTGTGCCCCTGCAGGAAGAACAGATGGTACTTTGAATGAGTTTTGCAATGGGATAAAACGTTCCAGGTCTTCAACAGATTATATCCATCTGTAAGAAAGAAATAGCATTTGTGTAAAATAAACAGGGTAGAGTCAAACAACTTGAAATCCTCTGTTGAAAGAAAAACAATGTTTGTAGGCTGAGGTGGTAGTATTCTTTGGCAGGTAATGTGGAAATCTATCATTTAACATTTGTGAATATTTATTTTGGTTAAATATCCCAAATGGGAAATCTTACATATTAGGATTTGGAAGACAGTGGTCAGCATATAACATGGTCAATATATACTGACAGTAGTCTGTGTACAAAAGGAATGCGTTACATTTATAATCAAATAGATTGGCTATGTCTTCATCTTGTCTCCATGCAATAAAACTCTGTCTTATTTGATTTATAGAGTTTGGGCTCTGTGAGAATTGTGTGTAGCAATGAAGACCAGAATCCTGACAGTCCTTATTACGTTCATGTATAATGTAGCTAACGCCGCAGAATGAAGCAGAACATCTTGCACCCTCCACAGAAAATACTCCTAGAAGTCAAACACAGGATTGGCAGAATTGCAAGGAGTTGCACCAGTTTCCTTCTCCTTGCTTCTAAATGACCAGAAGCTTCATCTGAATGTTGGACCTCCATCATTTTTCAGAGTTCTGCTGTGATTCTTCCAGCCTGCCTTTTGGCCAGTGATTGCTTTCTCCCCTCCTTTCTCTTCTCCACGAGCTTTTGAAGCACCTGCTTTTGAAATCTTCTTTCTAGGTGTGCGCTTAGGTGATCTTTGAACAACAGCTTGTCACTTGTTCTCATTACGCAGACATACAGATCTGCTGAGAGGTAGTAGGGTAAAACGGGACCTTGTAGCCCTTGAAAATGTTCTGCTGCAACAGCTGGAGGCAGAGTGCTCTCTGCAAATGCAGTAAAAACAACCTGATCCGTATAAGAGAAGAACAGAAATGAATGATGTATTTTTATATTATTTTTGAAGAATTTCAAGTAGATTTAATTGCTAAAAGTGGTTAGAAAAGCTGAGAGGATAATTGCCTTGGAGATTTTTTCTTTCCACTCTTCATAGAAACAGAACTGGCTGGACTTAGGATAGCACTTGGTGAGACTAGGGGCAGACCAGAAGGCCTGGACATAGATCTACTTTTGAGGATAATTCCTAACAGCTACGGTCTCCTTTGACGTATCTGTGCTGTATTGTTTCCCAACATTCAGTTTAAGGTCGTCACCAACCTGTCTGTGACTTCATGCAGCATGTAGAAACTTAGGATGAGCAGCAAAATTTGTATTGAATATATAGCCAGGTATGGGCCTCTTGCTCTTTCCTCCCACCTCCGTGTTGATGCCTGGCGGTGCTACTTAACTGAGTGTGGTACAGATTCTTTATGCACAGAAGCCTCATAAAACCCCCAGTTTTAAAACCAGTATCCTCCATAACCTTAACCTGAGCTGCTTCCAGAGAAGCATATATCATGTGGGATGGTTACGGCCAGTCTCATCACTTTTCCTCAAGTTATGCTGCTTTAGAAAGGGTTAGGATTTAATCCCAGGTACAATGTAGGTGTGTGAACCATGTGCCTTTGGGAGTACTATTCAGCCTCTTCTCCAGTCCATTCTTCATTCAGGGCAGTGCTCATGTTTTAAGCCAATCTAGTTTCATCAAGTACCCCCTCATCCTATTGCTGCATGGTTTGGTGAACAAAAGTTTCCCATTCAGTTTTTCTGTTACTCTCACGGTTCTGTGAACTGAGATCATATTCCCCTTAAACTTCTCCTTTGCAAATTGAGAAGTCACAGGCTCTTCAGCTTTATCCACCTGAAAATAAGGTAGAGCTCCCTGTACAGTGTGTAAAAATAAGCTCACGTCTCAGGGCAATCCACCCATTTTAGGATGGATATCAGGGATATTAATTGCCCTCTGAAGGTTCACTCATCTCTCCGTGGGCTGTAGAGGAGGCTTCATCAATTACATAACTTCTAGAAAACTGAAGCTAAACTAAACCTGTGATCTGCAGAGAATTTAGATTCATGGTCTCCTTTGTTTTGTTCTTTGTACTCTGGCTACTTGCTTGCAGAAATGATTCTGCAAAAGTTACCGTGACTTTATTGATTGGAAAATTGGTGCAAATCTTTCCCCTCCCAGCCTCTGAGAGCAGTCAGCTGGGTGTGAACGTCTGACTGGGCTGCCAAAGTGTTTAAAATCATCTGGGGGGAGGCAGGGTCACGCCGCGGGACGGTGCGCGGCAGGCGGCTCTTGCTGCTGGAGGCCCCGGGCTCGGAGGCCGCCTCCGTGGAAGCGCTGGTGGAAGGATCTGAGGGCAGCCGGGACAGCTGGGATACCTCTCCTTCTGCTGTGGAAGATGTGTTGTCATTCTAATCATTTGGGTTTACTTTTCCTAGTTTCTCTTTACACCAAATGTCCAATGTTTTGGGGAGACTTTATTTTTATCTTTTACATACTAGTGACTTTGTCATCTTAATTTCTTTCTTGCCAGTCTTGTGCTGGACTGTACATAAGGAGCATGGAGGGAGGGAGTATCAGCTCATTCTTCCATTGTATTAATGATTTATTTCCTCTTGCTTAAATCATCTTACAGTTCTAGGTTTTATTCAGTTGGAAAATAAAATAAAAGCTTCCTCCCCTTACAGGAGAAATATTGGCCAAAGCATATTTAGCATATTAAAAAAAAAAAAAAAAAGGTTTATGTAGACTACCAAGAGCAAATAAGCTGTGCTCACTAGTCCGTACCACCTTCTTGGAATATTATTCATTTTAATGAAAATCAGATTCAATTTATTGTTTGGTTAGCATGTTCAACAAAAACAAGATGTTGTCAAAGGAAAAGAAGTAATCTTATTAAATTATAAACACCCCTATAAGCTAACATATTAAAAAAATCAATCAGTATTTTATGTTAGTGGGAGTAGCTAAATGTATATGATTTAAAGCAAGAATAGAGCTCTAAGCATTTGCTTGCTCTGGAGTCTCTCTCCAACATAGCAGGAATACCTGGATGTGGCCTGGCATAAAAAGCAAAGTTTAGATTGTATCATTTTTCTCCCCCACTAAAATTCTATACAAGTAAATGGGACTAACTTATTTTTAAGTGTATTTGAAAGGATCTGACTTTTTCTAATAAATGCTGGCAAAACTCTGGTCGGTTTCTTCAGTGATGAGACTTGGTCTTGGCTGGGCAGCAGTTAAAGTGACAAGAATTGTATTAACTTCGGTCAAAAGCTGCTGAAGGCTTTCAGTTTTATGCGAAAAAAGGAAAAGGTGGTTTTTTTGGGAGGGTGTAAAATTTCCGTTTTGTTAGATATCTTAAGAAAATATGTTATGTCACCCACTAGAACAAGCTAAATTTTGCGTATCAGCAATTCTGGACTGTAGAAATTTCTAGTTTTGAATATTCTGCCCTTATTTGCAAGTTAACATGGGTTTACTTGTATTTGTTGATGATCAATAACTTAAAATATTTAGGAGTATGGGCTGCGTATTTACATAGCAGACCATAATAGCTTCCTGTGGCAATAGAAAATGTAATGCATAGCTTACAAAGTAAACAAGACTTGTTCTTCTAACATCATTCTGGTTTGTAGGCTAAGTATGATGCAGAACCACAAATCATTGTGGACACAAGAAGTGCATATGGACATCTGAGTGCAGAATTTAACGAGGTGCATCTAGACCTAAAGCAAACTATCTGTTTGTGATCTCTGAGTATGTCAGTGTCAGATTCTGTACCTTATACAGGAAAAAACCTGCTCATATCTCCAGAAAATTATCCTTCAAATTAAGGTTACATCTCAGACAACTTGGATCTGGTTCAAAGCCACTGAAGTCAATGGAAAGAGTCCAGGAACCGGGTTCCTTGTGTGTGAGCTGACAAAGGGGTTGTGCATTACCTTGACCTTCTTTAGAGACCAGAAACATGCCAGGTGATTACAAGAAATGTGAGTATTTATATGTGTATTTTAGGTACATATGTGTGTGTGTGTATATGCTGCAATCTTTCAACACGGAGTAATACTAGACATTTCACTTTCATCAGTTTCAAAGTACCAGTCAATTCTTTCATTTATGATGGCTTCTAAATAGCTTTAAATCTGCTTCAGGTTAGTCATAAATGAATTTGGATGAAGCTGTCTCATCTGAAATGCTTCTCTAGATTTTCATATTTAAAAACTGAGGTAGCATCACTGGCCTTGGCATCTTTTGGAGAATAAATAGAGCTCAAAGGACAGTCCAGCCAGATCCTCTCTGGCAAGGCATGGACTCTGTCCCTCCGTAGGAGGCAGAAGTCGTCCTGGTCAAGTTGAGTTCATGCAGCTGTGTGCAGCAGTAGATATAACAAATGGTCCCGTGCAGTCCATATGTGCTGGATGCCTGAGATCCTCGGCCTGCCTCTCCCATCACCTGCGGACTTGACGGCCACCAAGGAGCAAAACCTTCCCCAGCCTCATGCTCAGCCTGTGATGCATAGGAGAGTTTACTTTCCAAAACCAGGAGTTCATGCAGCAACTCTCAACTTTTCTTACACAGCTCTTCACAATCTCTGCAGACCACTGAGGAATGAACACAGGGTGGAAGATGGGAGGTATTGCAAGGGTAACTTCTATTAGTTACATCTGGCAGCGTTGTTGTTTCTGAATGATAGGCTCTAAGATGAAAGAGCAGAGCATGCATCTTTCCATGTTTCAGTATCCAATGAACCAAATTAATTCCATTATCTCTTATGGAAAGTTTGTGCAGGAGTAGTTTTGATTGATGGATTACATCTGTGACTGCTGACTGATTAGCAGCATGATAGATGTAGGCTTCAGTTACAGGGATTTTGTTTTCATTCATGAGGAAAAATTGAAGGTTTCTTTCCAGCACATTTTTGCATTAAAACTCTTCAAAGTGCTCAACAAATGGTAGGCTTTGATTTCCATTTGTTTAACGCCTGTAGTAATTAACATTTCTGTAAGAACATTTTAACCAAATGTTCTAGTTTTTCCTCCATTAAAATAATAATTTTATGCTATAGCTAAAGAATTTAATCAGTGTATATAATAACCCTGATTTGGGCTTCTTCTTTTTTTTTTTTTTTTTTTTTTTTTTTGTAACCATATGCAAGGAAACCATTCCTTAAGAATAGATCATCATTGACGCATGTTGTGGTATCCTGGACTTCATTAATTTATAGTTGACAATAGCCTTCATGGTACATCTAGTTCACTTACTATACTCTGTCAACAGTCCACAGTTTCAGGAAGTGGGTGGAGAGACTGCATGTATGGGAGTGCTGAAATAAAGGTTCCTCCCCTTCATACCAAGGAATATTTGGGCAAATACTCAGCCAGATTCATTAGCTGAACTGTTTTCAATGCAGAGTAACAAGGCTGGATCCTCACCCAGCCTTTTTTTGTGGAGTTGATATCTAAACCCCGTCTCCTCCATGGCTTATAGAAACCCATATAATCAGGAAATAGAGAAATAGGGGAGGTGACTATTTAAATACAGTGATGCTCGTACCGGTTTCTGTTTAGAGGTGCATCCACCATGTATCTTTTACACCTCCGTTTCATCCTGTGCCCATGGTTCTTGTGTGCAGTTTCAGGCGCAGACTGGTCCCTGGCAGTAGAGATCCTACACGACCTGTCTTCTGGTGAAGCTTGAAGCTTCTGGTTTGTGCCAGGCTTAGTCCGGATGAGTGTTGGAGGTAGAAGTGGTGGTCAGGGCAGCTGCTTCTACTTGTGCTACTTACTCTTCTCCCTTCCTCTAACAGGAAAACTCTCTGTTCAGATGAGAGCAGAGCACATTCTCAGGATTGCTATCAAGTTCAAAACCATCTAATCTGGGATGATTCCACCAAGAAGAATGCACTTGGGGTTAGGTATAGGACTGAAGATTTTGCAAATGAAAGATTCTGTGAAAGATTACTTTAAGAAAGAAAATGTAATCCCAGCAACCCAAGGCAAAGATATTTCCTTCAAGTATGGGGTGGAGCTGAAAAAGATAGTGAGCTTAGAGAGTGATGCCTCCAAAACCTGAACAGGATTGCAAGCTATGGTGGGTAAAGTTGAGCTGGCATTTAATCCACAAGACAGAATACGCTATAGAGTCTTTCTTTTCCTGTTTTTTCCCACCAGCATTTATCCAGAGGATAGGGCAGAGAGTGCCCTGTCTGCATGGAACAAAGAACATGACAGCCTTGTCTGCTGTCTCTATGTGTTATTTATTTAAGAGCCAGAACGCCGGCAGGAGGACGATGCACAGACACAAGTTCACCTACTGTCGTGAGATTCTCAGCTAGGTGCGTTCTGGCAGCTGGGAGAGCAGAAGATGTATTTTCTCAGCTGTGCAGCAGAGTACAGCTAATGAAAGGAGTTGGTTTGTTGCTACAGTTGGTTACTGAGAGCACATTTACTCTCCTGAGAGATGGATTTGGATCCTGTTGAGTCATAAAAGAAAAGGGTTTGATCTTAGGTCCTTCTGGGTATTTTGCTACATTACAAAGATCATTGTGCGTTTGGAGGGGAAAATGTCACCATTTGCAGCCTACTCCTAGGGTAATCCTGATTGTAGAGAGCAACTATATTCATTACGGATCAAAAGAGGCCTGTTGACAGAGCCGTGTATAAAAGTCGTGGAGAAACTGTGAAGCAAAAATAGTAAGAGACTATAAAATGTTAACAGTAAAATAAGCATTATTTTCTCCTCATCAGTAGATAGAATTTCGCTATCATGACAAGGTCAGGACACTTTTACAGAGAAATTATTTACTACAAAATTACTGTATTGAAACTTCGTTTTGACGTTCCTTTGAAGTTAGTTGTCCAACTGAAGCACACCCCTGTGAATAATTTCAGAGAGTCTCAAATCAAGTTCTCCGACTGTAATGCTAAAGTTCAGGCACCGGGTAATGGAAGAGCTGCCGCCCTCCTGAACGGTGGTGGTTCTGCCTGGCTGGTGGACAGTGCTAATGGTGTTGCTGGTCCCTTTGGTCCTCCCCCAGTAAAAACGGTTGTTAATTACTTCCAAACACTGCCACAGGGCAGGAAACATCACTTGCTAAAGCTGTCAATTAAATAGTAGGATTTCTTTTGCCTGGTTCGTATTTTATGGTGGAGGTGGGGGAAATTTTCATTTTCAGCTGTTCCAAAAGGGCTGCCTGAAAATGAAGCAGACGTGCTTCTGTTTAATGCCCATGTGCTCTGAACAACGTGTTTCCCACCAAAAGAAGATGATCTAAATCATTGATTCTCTTACTGCTTAGGGCTGAGGGGGTCAAAGTGCTGGCAGGACTAGTGAGAAATAGAAAATTGCAGTAAGAAAACAAAGAAACACTTTAAGCAACGCAGAGATTCAAGCTTTGCAAGTTTTAAGTAGCATTGTGGTCATTTAATTGAAGAAGGAAGAAATGGAGAGAGGGGATCAAGGGAGGGAGCGGGTGTGAGACTTTCAGTCTTTGCATGCTGTGGTCCTTGAGCCTGCAATGGTTTTTTACCTTAGGGACAGTGAGTAGCAGCTCCATGCATATATGAGCTCTGAGAAACAGTGGGAATGAGCAGAGGACTGGAATATCCTGGAGGATGATCAGGGAACGAAGGGAGCCTCGCATGTCCTGGTGCTTACCCTGCATGTGTGGGGCTGTGGAGTGGAGGGATGCGCCTTGCCCGCACGCTGCCAAGGAAGTGCTCTCGGTGCAAATTGGTTCATAACTTGTGAGCTTTGACAGGTTTTTGTTGGCTGTGTCCTGGGAAATGTTCTCAAATGGCCTTTGCTGAGTTTGCTTTACTTCCCCCCCCCCCCCCCAGATTTTTTTTGTGCAAGTGCATGCTAGAGTATCATGTCCACCAACATGTTCACGGCATGCTGAGGGAACCCGAATCTCCCTTCGCTTGACAGATGCTCAGGTTTCTTGTACTTTAAGAAGCCCTGCAGCCCCATTCTGGGAAAATACAGTTAAACACAATGATGGGCAAGGATGTTCCCAGGATCTGTGCTTTTATGTCTTTCCATGCTGCTCCCAGGCACGTGCCCCTCTCTCCCTCGCGGCATGGGCTCTTCGCAGCCGTGGCAGTGGGCTTGGCGCGTTTCAGCTGCTTTGGTCCCCTCTGTCCACACGTAGCCCCTTTCCTGAGCTCTCCATTCCCAGCGTGCTGGAGCTGGACAAAGACCAGTTTCTCTGCATGCACTGGGTGGGCTGGTGTTTCTGCTCGCCTCCTTTCCCCCGTGTGAGTCGCTTCTCTCTTGCTCCCATTGCAGCTGCCATCCTCCCACTGAGTCACTCTGGATTTGCTGCAGTGGCAACTCCCAATGACAAAGAATTTCGCCAGTGAGCCAAATACCTGCCCTGTTGTTTTGGGCTGGTCTGGGGAGAGGGGGAGCACTGACGCACCAGACCCAAGACGTTATTTGCAGACTCTCCCGTCCAAGCTCTGCCCTGTCATTCACTTGGAACGGGGCTGCCTTCACCCTCCAGGACTTTTAACAGCTTCAAGAGCTGCATATGCTGGAAGAATGAGGCAGAGCTGGCTGGCCACTGCTGCTAATGCTTGGCTGCTTCCTTCGAAATACCTTGGGTGATGCTTTTCCATTACTCCAGCATATCGGGTTGTTGTTCGGATGCCGGCATGGAGCACCCCTTGGAGAACGTCGCAAGCAGCCCTCCCCGGGGGCGTTCTGCGGGGAAGGAGCTCTCTCAGCTGCGCCGCTCCTTGGGAACTGCGTGAGTTTGGGTACTGCGCCACTTGCTCCTTGTTTTTCCCACTCTTGAGGTCTCTGTTGAATTAAGCAATGCTCCTCCAGATGCTCAAATGTGTGTTTTTTAAGCTTTTCTCTGAAAAGGGGGGGGGGGGTTTAGCAGTAACTCATTTCTTATTGAAAATAAAGCTAAAGAAAGCTGCCTACAAGAGCTATGGCTTCTGAAAACTGTCTGATTTTGCCAAGGATTGGAGTGTTGGCGACACTGAAGTGACTAAGCATTTTGTGCTTTACTTTTGATACGAGCAAGTAAGAGCAGCTCATTGGATTTGGATTTGCACTGTGGTTTATCCTTCCCCTCTCCTCTTTCCCCCCAGCCTGAGTGCTCTAAATGCAAAGTCTGGTTTCAGCCTGTCTCGAGTTTTGTTACTTAGCAGGCAGAAAGGACAAGCTCTATGTGCTGTCTATTGCAGAAGAGCGCTAAAGGAAACATGTCTCCAGCTTTTCATTCGTTCACCTGGTGAATAGCACTTGAGTTACCTCTGCTGGCGGGACGGGCTGCGGATAGCCAGGAATTCTCCCTTCCAGCGTTTGGTGAGATCACAAGTTTCCAGGTTGTGCGGTGTGAAAGGAAGAGCTAATCCCCTGGCTGGCACAGCCAAGGCAGGAGTTACCGGGCTGAGGGCTTCTTCTGTTTTTCATACAAGAAAAATCTCTCCCAAATTTTTCCATTTTTCTCTCACATTTAAAACAGATTGTTTTTAAACTGATATTTCCTTCCGTCCCCTCCCTTCTTCCTCCCTTAGTTTGAAACTGTGACCACAGCCATTTAAGAACTGCTGGCAGCTGTGGCAGACTAGAAAGGTCTGGCTGGGGAGAGGTGCTAAAATACACAGACTGGCGAAATACATTAGCCATGTTATGCAGTGTGGGCGTGCACATGCGCTTCAGCCTACTACTTCGCTTTTTGGAGCGCTTCTACCAATGCGGTAGAGCAGAGATGCAATGTCACAGACCAGGGCCGTGTCTGCTCCCTGCAACGTGCAGCCTGAAGCCTGGCAGCAGGTCTGGGCTGTGTAACGCTGGGGGGACCAGGGAAAGGGCTGGTAGGATCCCCACGGCTTGGCGAGCCTGCTTTGTGCAGATGGTGAGGGCCGCTGCTGCATGCCTTGTTTCCCCTCCAGCAGCTAATTGCAGCAACATCCTTATTTCTTTGTATTCAGGAAATGTGAGTATAGGTTAATGGAAGGACATAAGTGGCTAAGCCCCTCAGCTCCACCGGCCTGGCGTGTGCTCCTGTTCGTGGTGCGGGAGTGATCTCACAGCTGTCTGCCACCTTCTCCTTTCACATCAGGCTTGCATCTGGCCCTGCACGCTCTTCAAAAGATGATGATGTATATCAAAACAGCACTTCTATTTTTACCATCCTAGCAAAGGGCAATTTAGTGAGAAATCGAGAGGTAGAACAGAGAAAAGAATAGTTATATCTAAACCTATTTGCGCAGATCTGCAGCTGGTTAAGCAGCTGATACATCTTCAAAGTTGGACTTCACTGGTATCTTGTGCAGGTGTTGTCCTCTGCGCTGGAATGGATTTATTCTGTTTATTGCTTTTTGTTTATAAATAACCATGTCTTTCTTCAGTGAACATTTGAAAGAATGCTCTTGATCCTGCAGTATCTTTTTCACACATGCATATCTTCTGTAGTTGTTCTGCAGACTCTGAGACAACTTGCACAAGGAAAGACTATGTTCCTATGAAATCTTTGAGGGAAAGTGCTTCTTGTCACCTCTGGTTGCCTAGAATAAGCTTTCCAGTTTAGGACTGAAGTGAAACCATCTGGAAAGAAATCTCCCAATAAAATACTTCTCTTAGTTTAAAGAAGTTGCACATTTCTAATGTCTGTATGTTGTGTGGGAACACACTGGTTTCATCAGCATTTTCAAGTAATACAGCTGAACTGTTTTAATCAAGTCAACATTCTTCCTTTTGACTTTGTGTTATGGCTTCGATTGAAGTAAATCAGTTTCTGAGTATATTGTTTTGCAAAAATGTCATAATTTATAACTTTTTGGCCCAAAATTGACTCTCAATAAGCATTTTGAAATCTTGTTTTGTTCCACCCATGTCCCCCACCAGGAGACAGGAATATGGTGTTTTTCAGCCAGTGCTGGTTGTAGCTTTGGTTGCTGTTGTTAGCTTTTGATCTCCTGTCATGCAGATACCAGTTGCATTTTTAATGGAATTCTTGCATTCTTATTTCCTTTTCTGTGAAGATGTGTGCCTGTACTTCACGTTCATTTGGACTCTTGCTTTTTGAAGCTGGTCTGCCATAAGATCTTTGCTTTGCCTTTCCTAGTAATCTTTTATAAAAGAAGGAACTGAGATACAAGAACTTGCTTGTGGTTTGATCATCCTCTTTACTGCTGTTTTAACTCACAGGTTTACTTCTGTTGACTTTGACGGACTTAGTCTTGATTGGGAGCACTGGCTTTCCCTTGCCTGGGTATTCCTGCTTCCTGTGTGCATATGGCTTGCAGCAGCTACTTCGGCCCCATGCAACCCCACTAAAGCCAACGGGGTTAGCACTTGATACAAACCAGAGCAGGCTATGCAGCAGAGCAGGTTAAGAAATTCCACAAAAGACATAAATTGAAGCTTTCTGGGTCATGAAGCAATGCATGAGGCTTGGGGTGAGACTTGGGTTACCTTGCTACAGACTTCCAAAAAACTCTCAACAGAGCCCTTGAAAGACCTTTATTTTAGATGTGCAGGGCTTAATCTGTTGTGACATCCCACCCAACTGTGTAGCAAAAGTCAATGAAACTAATGAGACTTACTGAAGGATGGAGTTTAGGTGAAGCCCGTGATTGTTGTCCCAGTTGTGTAAGAAGACATTGAAGAAAGTATTCAAGTAGTTAATGAAAACAAATTATTGCAATAATACTTACTGCTGTCAAGCCCCCCATCCTCCAGAGATGGTGCATTTTTCCCAGTTGGTATGGACATCTTTATTTGACAGCTTCTGATGCCGTTAACATGTAAATTGGCCGTTGTCTTCACAGCATCCTTTCAGCATCCAGGAAGGGCTTAGGGCTAGAAGCACTTGGACATCAGCTGCATGGGCCGAGCTGGGCGTGCATGCTCCATTTGGAGGGATGCGTTTTCTCAGTAGGACTTACGGTTGTGTCTGTGGGCTTCATTCAAAGCTGCTTTACTCTGTTCCTAAAGTATGAACAGCTTCTTTGACTCACAAGTTTATGAGTTGGGGGGGGGAGCAATGGATGTGGGGAACAGATGGAGAAAGCACAGGGAAAATGCGATCATTTAAAGGAATAAAAAGAGATACTTTCGTTGGAATTATTACACCAGAAACAAGGAGCCTCTAATGAAAGAAAGTGCACTGTTGATACGGAAGATTGTGGTGTTATTAAGCGAGAAGGGATTTACACGGATTTTGGCCTTATCGGTTTGAGGAAGGTAGCTCGAGAACCCGAATGTTCAGAGAGGTGCAAATGAACCGAAGAGGAGGGGTGCAGAGGAGCCGAGTAAGGCACTCGACAGAAAGTATGAAAGGTGGAGAGCAGGGAGAGGGCTCGCTGCGGGGAGAGGGGCCGTGAGCCCCCTGCTCTCCACAGGCCGGCTCCAGGCGGCCGGGGAAGGCCGAGCCGCAGGGCAGAGCCGTGCGTGACTGCTGCCCGCAGTGCCCCGGCCACCACCGCGCTTGGCTGCAAAGGGACGTCAGGGTGCTGCAGCGTTACAGCCAGGAGGTGCCAACGGCAGGGCCCGGTGGCCAAGTGCTCCGGCTGCCGGGAGAGCCCTACAGCAGTTTATTTTTAATTGTCCTTCCACTCGTTATTCCCCTGCTACAGCTATGTGATAAATTACAAATTTGGATTACCTGGGAAAGCTGCTGACAGCAGGATGAATTATTAATTCCCAGGCTGGATTCTTAAGAATTAATTTCAGCACCATGTATTGAAAATTCTTTGCGCTATATATCCTAGTTTTGAGAATAGTTATGAAAAAATGAGATTCTTCTAAGTCATCAGTATACTTTCTGACACTTTTATTTTTCATTCAGTTGGTATCCTTTAGCATACTGAACTAATATACAAATGTAGTTTTTTACTACTAATTTGAGTAAGAATTTTATCTTGCTGTATAACGTACTGAAGTAATTCATATTCCAGTGCCGAACTGTGGAAATACTTAGTACAGTGTGTTCATATCTTATCAGAACAGGCACGCTTTTCCCACGTCCTGGCCCATTTCCAGCAGCGCCTAAGCAGACTTGCTGGAAGCCTGGATTGAATGGGAGAAGTAATCTTTTTGAATGAGCTTTCTGGCAGGGTTCCCATTTCATGTGTGGTTCATTGTTTTTGGTGATGTGAATACATTTCACTCTGTAGATAAATGTTTTAGGGTCTTTATTTTTTGGTGATGGGAGGGGTTCTGGAAAAATAATCAGACTGCTAATTCTATAAAACTAAAGGCAGACTTTATTCTGTTTTATCTGCTTTTTCATGTTTGTTGTGTAGTTGTTTGAGCCTGCTTTTATATGAGAACAACTGATTTGCTTTAACTCTTAAACTTTTCTATGGACAAAGGGTTTAGTAACTAAAAAGCAAACAACTTTTACTCAGCACGTTTTAACAAAGATTAATTATGCCAATTCTCCTCTTTTTATACATATTCTGTTCACAGTAGAGTAATTCACTATAAAGTAATATTAGTGCTGTCAAAAATAAAATATGTGGTTGCCAGTGGTGGCAGGCCCTTAGCTAGCATAAATGTCCAGTGTGCGAATGGTTGTAGCTCCAGTGTATTTGAGGTTGATCCTCCTCTGAGTTAGGAGCCTTCTGTGGAACAGTGCCAATTGCTGCAAGCTGAGGATCTGGCCTCTAATATGTATTACAGGATAACTGACATGATGTTTAACCACACAGTAACCACATCACACAAAGATGTTCCATTTTAGCATTGCTGGGGCAAACATACAACTGTTACAGCCAAATGCTAAAATGCAAAAGATTGCTGAATGGGGGAAGAAGGCAGAAGAAAACCCCTCTTAGTTTGAGTTAACGTGTGTACAGATAAATTCTCAAGTCTCAAGGCAAAGTTTTGGCCAAGAAAGATCTTCAAAGTTTGGGTCTTTGTAACTAAAGATTAAGTATCTTAAATTAATATCTATAAAGATTAAATATCTTAAACTTACATCTTCAGAGGAAGAACTGTGTATTTGCTTATTAACTGCCCAAAAAATCTTTCTTTTGTTAGCAAGAAAGAATGATGAACAAAAAGGCACTGAAGTATAAAGACCTTCTTTTTATATATATATATAAAATAAATAAAAAGAAGGCATATATATAGTGAAGAGATTTAAATAAGAACAGTCAGTCTTTCTTTTTTTCTTTTTAAAAATAGGTGTTGGGGTGGAGGGAAGCATGCAACTCCAAACTTAGTGCCTACAATGCTTGGAAGACATTATGATTAATTTTGTACTTGGGTTTCCAGATGTTGGATTTCATCCCAAGTTTTAAAGACCTCTAATGTTTAACAGGATATGTGCTGAGTATAGTCTTTAACAGAGTTTTCTTTCATAACTCTAGGATCTATGAAAAAAGGTAATTCGGATTCGAAGCTGAATCTACAGCCTTCTAGGAACAAAAGCCCTTAGGTGTGCAAGTTTGGACTGGAGCCATATCTGTTTAGGAAGACTATGGATGGGCACCAGCTCTCTCAGCTGAACTGCTTCAGTGCTGTCCTCCTTGTGCTGCTCTGGACTGGCAGTTCCCGTGCCCAGAAAGACTGCACCGGCGCAGAGTGCCAGCCCCTGGAGAACTGCATTGAAGAAGTGCTGGAGCCGGGGGCGTGCTGTGCCACATGTCTGCAGCATGGCTGTATGTGTGAGGGCTACCAGTACTACGACTGTGTCAACGTGGGCTTTATCAATGGCAAGGTACCCGAAGGACAGTCTTACTTCGTGGACTTCGGAAGCACTGAGTGTTCGTGCCCCAAGGGAGGAGGCAAGATCAGCTGCCAGTTCATGCTGTGCCCAGAGCTGCCCCCAAACTGCATAGATGCCGTGGTGCCAGCTGACGGCTGCCCGCAGTGTGGAAGGATAGGTTGCCTCCATGAAGGTCAGAAGTACGTAGCAGGCCACACGTTCCACATGCCTCCATGTAAGGTTTGCCACTGTCCAAACGCTGGTGGGGAACTGATGTGCTACCAGCTTCCAGACTGCAATACGTTTGCCTTAAACACTGCAAGTCCCATAGATGCTGAAGAGAATGAACCAGACAGACACTACGATGACCCGTACAGCTATGACCAGGAGGCACCAGAAGGAGACAACACGCAGGTGGAGTCTCCAAAAAAGTACAGGAGCTATTCGTCCCATCTAGAGCAAGAGAGCATCAGCCAAGAGCAAAGCGAGGATTACGACTACCTGCCAGCCAGCATTGCTCCTTCATCTGTGGCTCAGGCTGATTCATACACTGAGGAAACTGCGGCAACGCTCACCACGCCAACACCTAAGCTCCTCTCTGAAGTTAGCAATGCCACAGAAAGAAGTGAGCGGAAGAGGGTGCCCCGCACTACTGCAGCATCCCCTGAGCAAGTGACAAATAAGGAAGCCCCAGTAACTACCAGTGCTCCTCAGGAGCACACCACACCTCCCCCTGGGACACCCAAGCACTCGGGAGAGCTGGAGAGGAGACCAAAGGGGAAGCAAAGGGACAAAGAGAGGAATGAACAAGAAAGAGCCCTCCACTCCAAAACCAAAAAGCACGCACGGAAAGAAGACCCTGGGAACAGCATGCATCTAGGCTTGAAAGAGGTGAATTTAACAGAGCCAAGTTGGTCAAAATCTGCCCGTGAAACACACGAAGGAAATGCTTTCCCTAAGGTAAAGTTCAGTGCAACAACCTCTCCCCCTGTTGCTCTGAAGGAAGACCACAGTCAGTCATCCCAAAAGCAGTCACAGACGCTTTTTCGTTACCATCCCGAGGAAGATGGGGACCCCAACTCCATCCATGCTGCTCCCAGGTTACCAGAAGGTAAGGCCTCTTTCCGGTGTAGATGTCTTGATAACATTCATTCATAATAATGTTGGTACAGATCCATGGCTCTTCTCTTCTTACTGCTCCACGTAGGCTTGAAATCAAACAAACCTCCAGTTACCTTCTTTCTCCTTTTTCAGCAGCAGACATTTATTGCTTTGTGTTTCATTTGACAAGATACCATTTAACTATTGCCTATCTTTCTTTGATTTCTTAGACTGCAGGCAGTGTTTTCTGGTGTTTTAACTTAGTTTCAGATGATGAATTGTTAAAATCTGATCTTTTTCTTCCTTTGCTTCCTCCTCTTCATCTTACTATGCAGAAAAGGAGATTGATTTAATTAGTTATCTGCTTGGATCCTCTGGTTACCAACTGAATGTAATTGTACTTGTAACTTTTGCCTTTATTGGGTGAGGAGGTGAAAACGTTGTGCTTCTAAAAGACAATGTGGATTCTGCAAAAATATTTATCCTATGGCTGAAATGCTGCCTAAGCCCACTAGTTCAATAGCTTGATAGATATGTTGAAATACCACTGGGGACTTGTAGGGAGAAAAAGTACTGCCTCTTGCTTTGTATTTTTTGGGGGCTGGAAGTTTATGATCTTTATCAACAAGCATGGCAAGTGTACATATTTCTTCTCTGCCTCTGGATTCCTCCTGACATCTGCGGTAAATGTTGATTATAAGCTTTATGTAGTGCTCATTACAGTAATGAATGCAAACTTCATCGCTATAAATTAGCACATATACAGCTCATATTTCCAGTTCGTCTTTCATCAAATCAAGAGTAATATCTCCTTCTTTAAGATGTGGCACAAAATGTTCTCGTGAGATTCAGATGTATAATACTTGCAGTATGAGTAGAGAATACTGATTACTCCCTAGACAGTGACATTTCTTCCTGTGTTATCTAGGTAGCCCTTATGCAGCTTGAGCTATCTAGTCCATCTACTCAAGAAATTTAAGGGAGATAGGAAGAGGGTAGATTAGGAGAAGAAGGAGCTGAGCCTTGACACAAAGAGCGTTTCATGACTGTATCCCAAATAAAAGGTGTATGAGATCCCTGAATAGAGGTTGTAGCCTTTCTCCTTTTCCTGCACACTTCTGTATGTTTTTATTGTAAATGTTGACTTTGCAGGTGGTGATAGCAGCCATAATCTGAGTCAGGCCTTGATTTCTCAAATCACTGAAACGATATTCTGAAGACCAGCCTTACCCAAAGAATGTCATTGCAGTAGTGTGCCAGGCTGCCTCCTGGAAAGTAGTGTTAACGCATCAAAATGAGAAAATGTTACATGAGTGCACATACCAATTGCAGAGGGATGCCATTAGAAGATGTAGACTTTCAGAAGTGATTTGACAGATAGTTTATGTGCTCCAGGTGTTTCCACCATGCTACCTTCTCTTCATAGGTGCCTGTTTTATTTTACTTCTAGTTCTTTTTGTTATATGAAAGACAAACATAATAGAGGTGACTGGCTGACTATGCAGGGGGAGGAGTAAAACAGATTGTCTAGTGTTCTAATTTGTGTAACCTGAATATGGTCTGTTCATATGAATAACATCCTCATTGTCTTTGTGCAAATGCAAGTGGCAAGAAGCATCTGCCTGCATGGGGCACTGACTTCACCTTTAGTCATATTTTACACTGCTCCATTTTACCGTGGGGTTTAAGTTTAAAGCACTTTCCTTAAATTTGATTCAGCCTACCAAAAAATCTGATCTGAGCTGTGCATCAAGGCTGTGTGTTATACTTGGAGCTGAGTCAGGTTAATAAGCAATAATCTGTTTTCTGATATAACTTAAAAAAAACTCTTTAAAACTAATTAAAATTGTTCTTTTTTTGCTCAAAAAGGAGAGATGGGTGCAACATCCTGAAATTTTCTTATAGGGGCTCTAAGAAAGCCTATTGGGGTGAAAGTGTTTGGCAGCAGAGCTAACTGCTACATCTGGAGTCTCCTCAGCATACGTCCAGTCTGTGAGCCCGGCTCAGGAACTGCTTGGCTGATGCAGGACTAGTCAGGGTCTGGATTAGGTTGGGATGCCTGTTGGACAAGAGCAAAAGTGATGGATATCATGCCTGGCACGAATTGTCTGGCCTGGAGAAACAGGCTTGGAAGTCCCTGGGTGCCTTTTTTGCCTTAACTGATATATATTTTCCCCCCTCTAATTACTATAGAAGAAGAAATGAAAATAAGCAGCTCTTGGGAGCGCAGCCCTCTCCGCTTAATTGTAGGTGATGCAACTCTGACGTTGCTGGTGCTGTGCTTGGCCCAAGGAGCTGCTGCACGTCCGGGGAGCAAAAGCCGGTGTCCTCCCGCCACGTTAATCATGCCGCGGCCGTTCCCTGAGCTGGGGCCAGGCCAGGCCGCCTGTGCCAGCTGCGTCTGGTCCGCATTTCCCCATGGTAATAGGTGGTGTTAGCAGATTTTTACAGACATCATAAAAGAACTACAGAACCTTTCCAAAAATTAGGAATCTCTCTTGATATGGCTAATGCCTGGGGACTGCTGTATTTTTTTTGTTGTTTTTCTGTTGTTGTTTTTTTTAATTGATGTGGTTGTGACTCATGTGAGTAGATCCATATGTTTCAAGTAATAAAACACACATCTTCTGTCTCTTTGGTGACTCCTCAGCTAGTGATAAAGGGAAGGGATAGTGAAGACATTACTCAGGCTTGAAAAAGAAATTAATTTTGCCTGAAGGTATAGAATGGAAACATAAATTTTGTAGGTATATTTCTAACTGTAAAATGGCATAATCAAACCAAATAATGTCTTGTCTCCTCTCGATAATCAGCAGCATTGTGTGAGCTGCCTCAGTCCCATCACCTCTAACACCTGTGAGACCATTTAGCTGGTTCTGGGTACAGCCGCTGCTGTAGTGGCTGGCGCCCAGTAAGGTGGTGCCACAACTCTTCCAGCAGTGCTTGCCTTGGAGAGTGGGGCTGGGTTAGCAGGGCTGCCTTTTTTTTTTTTTTTTTTTTTTTCACTTAACTGAATTTTCCTGTTGTTCTCATCTGTATGTGTACGGTGGATAGATTTTCTTTGTTTGTTTTAGGTTTTCCTTCCTGGAAACTATCGATACGGTTCTCAATGTTTCAGCTTAATTACTTTTATTTTTCTTTTTTTTTTTCTGGAAACACAAATTTATTTAGGTTTCTGAGTCACTGAGAGATACATTTTTGCAAGTACAGGGACATTCTAGACATTCTACATATTTCATTTTCTGGCGTTTCCCACCCCCCAGACTTTGGAAATGTATAGGAGGCTTCACAGAAACATTTGCTGCCACTAAAAATTTAGGGTTGAGCCTGAGATAGATGACTATTGCCATCGGCAGTAGTGGAAAGCATTTGTTCTTCCTATTAACTATATCCTGGCATCAGCATTCAGTTGTGGTTGGTTCCCTAATGCCTTTGGTTAAAAACTTGGCTTTGTTACTCATATTTTATGTATCCCACTCTGATTTTATATGTAGTTCAGTTTTTGCCTCCTGAGTCTCTGCAGCCTTGTATGCGATCTGGTGGCCGAAACGGTTCGGCATGCTTCGGTGATGAGAAAAGGTTAATTTTGTGTTCTGACGCTCGTTCTCCCTTTGCGCGCGGCTCTCCGGCTGCCTTCCAGCGCGGCCCTGTGGGGCCGGCGCGCGAAGTCTCCCTCCTCCCGCCGCGCGGCCGGGCCCGGGGAGCGGCGCGGCTCCATGCACGAAGCCTCCCTGCTCCTGCTGCGCGGCCGGGCCTGGGGAGCGGTGCCGCCACCTGTGTGAAGCCTCCCTGCTCCCGCTGCGCGGCCGGGCCCGGGGAGCGGCATGACCCCCCGCGCGAAGCCTCCCTCCTCCCGCCGCGTGGCCGGGCCCGGGGAGCGGCATGACCCCCCGCGCGAAGCCTCCCTGCTCCTGCCGCGCGGCCGGGCCCGGGGAGCGGTGCGGCTCCGTGCGCAAAGCCTCCCTGCTCCTGCCATGCGGCCGGGCCCAGGGAGCGGCACCACCGCCCGCGCGAAGCCTCCCTACTCCCGCTGCGCGGCCAGGCCCGGGGAGCAGCACCACCGCCCGTACGAAGCCTCCCTGCTCCCGCCACGCGGCCGGGCCCGGGGAGCGGTGCCGCCGCCTGTGCGAAGCCTCCCTGCTCCCACTGCGCGGCCGGGCCCGGGGAGCGGCGCGGCTCCCCGTGTGAAGCCTTCCTCCTCCTGCCGGGCCCGGAGAGCGGTGTGATCCCCCGCGTGAAGCCTCCCTCCTCCCGCCGCACGGCCGGGCCTGGGGAGCGGTGTGGCCACCCGCGTGAAGCCTCCCTCCTCTCGCTGTGCGGCTGGGCCCAGGGGGCGGCGCGGCTCCCTGCGCGAAGCCTCCCTGCTCCCGCTGCGCAGCCAGGCCCGGGGAGCGGCGCGGCTGCCCGCAAGGCCCCTGCGAGCCTGCCTGGGGACCTCTGCTAGCTGCAGGCAGAAAGCAGAGGAAACGGCTCTGTGCATAAAAGCTGCAGTTATGGCTAGGCACAAACGCATTAAACACAATCTAATATTCCGCTGCGTTTTGTGGCAGCCAGCTAAGATGAGCTCCTTAGCAGCCTCTCCGCCGGCTCCAGCGAACGGCCGCTGGGGTCCGGGGCGCCTGGCGCTCGGGCCGTCCCCAGCGGTCCTGTGCCGCAGGCTGCCCGGCGGGCCGTTGATGGACGCTTCCCACCGCCCCGTCCCCGCGCGGGCAGGATGAGCGTCCCCGTGTTGGCCTGGTCCCTCTGGAGGGAGGAGGTTTCCCGCAGGCCCCCGTGCCAGGGTCTCCCGCCCCGGTGCTGTGGTGGTGGAGGAAAGGGGCGGGCTGCCAAAAACGGTTGTAAACTGGCGGCTTTGGGGAATTGGTTTGTCTGCGCAGCGGGAAGCGCGGCGCCGGGAGCTCGGCGAACGGCTCCTGCTGCTGCTGCTGCTGCTGCTGCTCGGGGGCTCCCGCCGTCTCGTGCCACGGCCCAGCCCTCAGCACGCTCTGCTGCGGAAACAGGTCGGTGCGCACGCGGTGCGCGAGTGTGCCGGTAAGGGATCCTGAGTGTAGTCTAAAGAGAAGCTTTCTTCAGTGACGTATAGAGCTATTGAAGTTTCCATAGCAAATGCTAATTAGTCCATTCCTAAAGGAACAGTGAGTCTGAAGTAGAAGTAATTACTCGCTAAGAAAGTGTAAATTAATTACTTTTACCAGGGGAAGGGATGAGATTGACGGAGACAGTTTCCTTTATGCAGTCTCTTCCAAACATTGATCTAGTCCTGTCCCTTACTGCAGGAGCAAGCAGCAGAGGGAGTTTTAATTTCTATTTCTTCATCTTAAAAAAAAAGTCTTGAACAGCAGAGGGATGAATAAAACATCTTTAAAGATTTTACTGTCAGGTTTTATTACTATTTTCCCACTTGTTTCCATTTCCCTATGCTCTGCCAGGAGATGCTCTTTCTTGGATAAATGTAATTCAGGTAGCAAACAGCCTCGTTGCGGACGTTTTATGATTTGCTTTCTTGTTTTGGCAGACGGAATAGCAATTTGCGTCCAGCTGAAACCATTGTGCTACAGAATGCAGGTATTTTTCCACTTAAAAAATAATCATCGCTACTTGTGAATGAGTTTATCATGGTCTTTTTCAGAGATAAGGATAAGTGCTCTCCACCTGAAGTAAATTGCAGCAAGTAAATATTTGTGAGGTGAGATCAGTGGATGGGGAAATGGCAGTTATTGCGTATGAATCCTGATCAGGTAGGACGTGCTAGGAGGCTCTCTGTGTAACTTTTAAGGATGTAGCTGAGATTTTAACCATCCCCTCTGCTGCATGTTTGCTGAGATATTAAGACTGACAAAGAAACATGACCTTGAATTTCCTATCTGAGGTAGAAGAGGCAGAAAGAGGTCCCATTAAGCAGAAGCTACGGTGAAGGTTTCTTAGACTTTCCCCGGACATATAGGCCTTTCACCCCTGCTGTTGCCATCCATAAAATGAAACAGAGATGAGAAAATGTGGTAGGCAGTGCCTCAGAAATATCCTATTGTAATTACTTGTATTTTGTGTTATTAAGTGAAGTGTTCTTTCCCATTTACTTGAATGACCTCAGGCTTACTCCAATGTTGTCTACTGAGGCAGAGTTGTCTGTGTGACAGGAAGAAATCAGGATTGAGCCCTCAAGCTAGGAGAAGAGAGGAATAAAAATAAACCCCATGGGAGACTGGAGGGGAAAGAAAAGTCTGGACCAGCGGGCGCGAATGAGAATACATGACAGTCCCAGGTGACACCCTGCAGTTGTCTCTTTGATAGTTAAAGTTTTGCAATAAGTAAGTTGTTGGAGGAAAATAGCATGAATGGGTGTATGAGACTGAGATGCAAGGACAGTTAAATGAATTGCTTGGCAGAAATCAGCTGCCTCCTCCTAGCTCAGGTCTTGATCTGTGAGGTTTTCTCAGGGCGCTTGATCCCACTGCTGCAGGTCAGACCCCTGCTGCCAGCTTTCCAGCTGGCGGGTTTGCAGCATGCCTTCAAAGCCGTGCGCTCCACATTTGGGACATCGCTCTTGGTAAGGATCCACCTAACGAGCCCTCGTCAGGCCCGGCTTTGCTCCCTTCACCGTGGGCTGTACCTTTTCCTCTCTCTGGTAGAGTGCAGAGGCCATTAGTGGCACCCGAGTGTCATGCTTATGGTGCTCTTCTGGTCCTCAACCAGCCATGGCACAGAGTATTTTAGAGGGGTCGCTGCATATCAGACCAGGATCTTGTGATCTTTAGGTGGAGAAAATAATTTAGAGGATTTTTTTCTTAAAGCCGTGAGGGTCTGTCAAGTGGTGAATGCACTAGCTTGGCATGCAGAATACTGAGTTTTGGCAGTTATGCACCGAGTTTTGGCAAACTCCATGCTCTGCCAAAAACTGGCTGTATAACCTGTCTTAGTTAGATGCATGCAGGTGTGTGGTTTGTTTTGTTTTGTTTTTCTAAAAAACCTAAGCAACTTGGAGAAATCCTCACATCTCAAGGCCTTTTCTTTCTAAGCCCCAGAACATAGAGGTGTTTGAGAACATGCGTCTCTGTCTCCTTGTGCTACCTGTAAAATGGAGGTAACAGCTCCTCGCTTCAGCGTGATCTCACAGCTCGGCTGTGAGTTGCTGGGGACCCTGGAAGGAAGACAGATGCACAGTACAAGGTGGGACTAACGTGCTGTGCCTTCCTTCAGATCTTGGCAGTCTTACCTTCAACAAATACACTTGCAAGAGCAGGGTCGTCATCTTAGCGTCTAGTGCGAGGGTGCGGTGCAGGCAGATTTCTTATCCGCTGAGGTGGATGTGCATTTTGTACAGCGAATCCTTTCCGCTGCAGCACAAGCAGTATTACTCACGAGTTGGCTGGAGCGTCTTTTTGTAAGGAAATGCACAGTGGTAAGCGTTGGCACCAAGGGGACCTGCAGAGAATGTTTTGAGGCAAAGTGAAACAGGATGAAACATTCGCGCCTGGCCGGGAGCGGAGCGGCAGCAACGTGTTGTCTCCCGTCCCGGGGCGGGAGAGCGCAGCCCCTCAGCCTGCTGCCGCTGCCGCCTGCGCCGTGGAGAGACGAGGTCTCTGCGGGCCGGGTTTCCCACAGCGTCCGGGGATACAGCCTGGGATTTTCAGACATCCTTAATTTCGTGGGATCCTGCGTACCAGGAGGGTTTGTTTAAATTCCATGTGTTGAAATAACAAATTCAACTGAAGTTGAGAATCTAACCTGTGGTGGACTGTTAAAAACCCCCAGGCATCGAAGCACTTTGGGAATCCATTCTGTGCACCCATTTTGTAGAGGTAAACATGCTCTTTTGCAAAAAGTGTGCTTCATTCATAGTTTTCAAGAGGAACATTTGATCTTGAATCTGAAATTAAAACATGATGGAGACAAACTATGGAAATAAGACAATGTTTTTTTTGTACAAACAACTTAACCACTTGAGAAGACGAGGCTGTTGAGCTTGTTAGGTTTCTCAGGGGGGTTGCATTTGCTGCTTATTTATAGTATATATCTGAGAGAATTTTTTTGCATGCATGTCTGATACTACTTAGGAAAGCAGAATGTAAATGAGACCTCCTTGCTGTAGTGTTTGTAGTATTATAGTCAATCACTGAGGAATTAAAAGTGACCCTGAGTATAATTCCTTGTTAGAGACAGGCAAACATAAGTAGTAATTTGTGATCCAGATTTTGTGAGACAATAACCTTTTGAGCAGTTTCAAATATGTAGGCCAAATAAACTTAGCTTTCTAGCATATGCTTACTCATAAAAGGAGTTGTAATTGCATTACCGGGGGCCTCACAGAGAGCAATATCTCTTACCTCTTAGAGATTCTTAGGTAACAAGCTAGCAGTAATTGGAATTTTATAAAGATCCCCTTATATGTGAGCAGGTTTTATGTTTTACTGAGTATTCCCAGCCTGTCTGCACTGCGCCTGAGATGACCGATTCCCTTCCAAAGCCACCAGAAAATCCTAACACCAGCCCAAAGCCCTGGTGCCGCTGGCACTAAGCCAAAGACTCAGGGAAGGATGGGGGAAAAGCGATTATGTTATCGCTAGGAAGGACTGCAGGTTTTCCCCTTTGCTGCCATTGCCCGGGGAGCCGGTGCCGGCGAGCCGTGGCTCCCGGCCGGCCGTGCCTCGCGGGAGCTATCGGCGTTTGCTCTTTCGCTGCGTGCTGAGCGGCCGTGACTCCCCCGAACACAGCGCGGCGAGTGAATTTGCAAACAGCGATGCTGTGGAGCCTGTGGGTCTGCAGCCGTTCGCTGGGCAATGAAATCTGCTGGGGGTTTTGCTCCGTCACTGGATGCCCTGATGGCGACCGAGTACCTAGCGAGGTGGCAGCCAGGCACTAGCGCAGGTGCTGCATGGCGCGGCCCGGCAGCGGGGCCACGGCTGCCTCGCCGGCCCCTCCGCGACCCGCTCATGCTCGGCGCAGCTCTGAGGGTGACTCGCTGAGCCCCTGTGTACCGAGCAAGGAGCAATTCAGAAAAAACACACCGAACAGTAATTCCCTTTCCCTCATTGCTGTGTGTGCTGGTTGCTTTTCTGCTGCTTTTTTGAGCAAGAGGGATGTGGACTGTGTTCACAAGGGCTCAGAGTTGTTTGACCGCAGTTTTGAATTACCAAGTACTAAAATAAATGTTTATGGCTCCAACAATTCTGGGATTAAAATCTCTTAGCAGTATAAACAGTTGCACGAAAGGTGAGGATTTATATCGGTAACTTTTTAAAGATGTTATGAAAGTTGATGCTCTTGCAAACTGTTGCTGTGTGTGTGTATAATATGCCTCTTAAAAAAATAATGAAAATCATCAAATGCAAGTTTGCAGCCTCAATGTTACCATTCAGGTGGAATGCTATTGCTTGCGTTTCCAGTGACCCATACAGCATGAGGTACAGTGCATTTGTATACAGGGTTATTTATATGCCTTTCCATTAAGGTTATATGAACTGGGCACATGAATATGTTTGAATGATAAGTCAGGTAAGTGCTTTGGATGAGCCTTATTTTGCATGAGGTCACTATTTAGGCATTTTTTTCAAGAAGAAGAATTTGCATCTTCTCCCCTGCGCTCGTGGCCATCTGCACCCTTGCCCTCCCTGCTTTCTTTGGCTGCCGATGGACCTCATACTGGATTTTCCTCCTCCTTTTCCGTAGCACTCAAGGAGCCAACTTTTATGGGTTGGGGCAAAGCAGGCAGATAAGGAAATGTGTCCTTTGGCTTGAAGGCAGCACACGAGGGCATGCCGATAGCAGCAGGTCAGAGGCTGAGTGGCAACCCCGGCAGCCATGGTGGCTGTTGGTGGCAGCAGCCCGGCATCTGCCACCAGCGATGAGGGACCAACGCAGGGACTGCTCTGGGAGGGCTGCAGACAAGGAAGGGAGGAGAAGTGCCTCCAGCGGTGCTGGGAAGGTCAGCAGGTCACTAGAAATCAAATAAACTAAAAAGGCAAGTACAGGCTGGTCAGTGAGTGCCATTGAGAAGGGAGAGACGGGTCCCAGATGAAAAGAACCAGCATTTTCCAGGGGCATCATACGTTGCCCAAGAAATTTTAAGACAATTTTCCCCAATATATTCCAGTTTTAATATTTTGCCCAATATGCTTTTAGTGTATTGGCTGGGGTAATAAGCTCAAGAGCACTGTCTGAGGGCTACAGTCTGACCCTGAGCCATAACAGCAATCGCCCTCTCCATAAATGCCCAGCGAGCAGTAACTTCAGTCATTTTTGGTAGAGGGGAGTTGGAGTCTGACTGCAGCTGACTCATATGCAGGGAGTAAAACTGAGTAGAAAATGAATGAGCACTTGCAACAAGAACATCTGGCAGTGCTTCTTTTTCCTTTTCTTCTCACCCCTCCATTATTTATCTGTTCGTTTCTGTTAGAGTTGTGAAGTAATGTTGTATATACTACTTACTGGAATCATTTTCTCAGCACGCGTTAAAATGATTAATATTGTAGGGTTGCACATCTTATATAAAGTGAAACATCAGAAGTATTTGTTGAATTTATATTCTGATTGAGACATCTCACAGGGACTTTGGAAACAAATTATATTTTGCTGCCAGTGCTTTGTAATATAGAATTTGTTGTACTTGATGCCAAACCTGCCGTGTGCCTATAGCACATGGCAACTGCAGAAGAAATTCCAGAAAGCAGCAAAAACTTTGCTTCAATGGAGAACAGAATTCCCTGCAAAAGAAAAGCATGTCATCTTCTGCAGCTCGCTTGGCAGCAAAAATGAATGGGACCGTGTGCCTGAAATGGGTAGGTGGTTTGTTTTTTTTTTTAGGGGAGGAGAAGGTATCTGGAAGACTCTTGTTGAAACTTTTCTAGTTTGTTGTTATAAAAGGCAAGTTAATTACTGAAATCATCTTTTAAATGAAAACAGAACTTGCTATATATAATACTTATTTTCTAAATTTCTAAATTTTCTAAAGTGCTATTTTCCATTGAATAAGCAGAATGGGAAACTTTCAGCTAGTGTCTAATGATGTTTAAGGGATTTTTTTTTTTTTGATAATGATTCTGAGAAATCATAAGGTTTTAAATCAAAGTATTGAGTCAATCCTTTATCTCCTTGGTAGCCTAGAAAACCTTACACACACAGAACAGCTCTGCCAAATGCTTTGAGTAACTTGCAGGTTGATGGCCGTTTCTCCCTAACAATCAAGTAGGCCCTATTGTAATTCTTCAGATATGTCTATGTAACATCTTGTTTATGACCTATAAACAGCTGGAGATTAGTACAGTTCTCCCTCTATCCCAGGCTTCTTCCTTTGTAATTTGCACTGATTTTCACTGTCTTAGAATTGCCTTGCATGAAACTACTCGTAGTCTTCATTTCTTGGTTCAAAACCATAGCATTCTAGCCAAATGATTTGGGAAAATATTTGCTCTCAGGAACTGTTTTTCATTGAAGATAACTTACACTTAAGTAATGTCTCATGTATTAATGATAAAATTTGTAATTTTACTGGTTCTGAATCAAAGCTGAATAAAAATTATCTTAACTCATGGCACTGAAATCAAAAGAGAAACCTAGTAGACATTAGCTATGGCTAGGTTTGTATTAGGAGGTTAAATAAATGTTTAACTTCAGTTATCAGCATGGGTTGACCATAGTTGCAAACAAATTGTGGTTTTGCTTGTTTCTTTAACTAAGCAAGATTGGAGAGAAATTTGTAAAGTTTCCAAAATCTTGTATGCGGGTCTCAGAAGTTTGGGTTGTTGCATTAACTAGTGAATGTGCTTTAAATATGGTCTTGGAAAATGGGTCATTGCCTTGCTGAAGGTTTGGCCCCAGAAAGTCCTGGTTCCCCGCTGCCTGAGCTCCTTCCCTGTCCTGCTCGGCTCCGGGGGCAATTGCAGCCAGTTTGCAGCATGGCCTGACCCAGGACCCACTGAGGGCCACCCAGAAACTCTCACCAGCTTTGGCATAGGGGAAAACTACCATGTTGAGATGGAAGAGAGTTGTACTGCTGCTTTCTTTATTGTTCTTGGCAGATTCAACCAACTGGTTGAAATGAATTGAAGCTTTTGGAGTCAACCTTCCTTTGCGTCCTGTTTGCCGTGCTCTACAGAAGCGCAAAACTAGTTCAGCGTGAATAATTCGGTACCCAGAAAAATTCTGGTAAACAGCAGAGAGGAGGTCAGTTCAGGCTTCTTATTCACATTCCCATTCATGTATCAAGGTTACACAACTTAAACACTTTGGGGCTGAAACTGAGCTTGATTTACCCTCCAGTTCTGAACCCCAGGACCTGCAGCGAGCGGCAGCCTTGCAGCACGCTAGCAGAGTCCGGCCGAGCAAGCAGGACGTGCATGAGACAGCAGCATTGACTGCAAAGGTGGGACGCTTCAGCAGCACTGCTGTTTGTCTGCGCCCCTTTAAACCATGGGATCTGACCTTTATCAGGTAATATTAAAGTCCCATTTTGGTATGGTGAAGCAGCTTTATACAGTCTTGCAATCTGACCCTGATATTTCAGTGATATTGTTCACTGTTATTCAGGCTTTAAATGGAGACAGTAACATTTCTTGAAGCAAGACTTCCAAGGTTAAATCCTGTCCGGTCAATGGCATATTAACCCCATTAGTTCCAGTAAGGCACACACTCATTTCAGCTATATTACTTCCTCCTATTTTACTGTAAAATGGTAATGGGCAAGTGTTAAACATTGGAAATTCTAAAAATTAAATGGTATCTTTGTGGAAGAACTACTTACATTTCACATTGCGTAGTGCTGAACATAAAGCAGTTGGTCTCACTTTACAAGGCGTTCTTCACAGTAACAAAAATCGGATTTGTCTCTATCTATTTTTCTGTCAGACTCAAATTCTTCTCCCAGATATTACAGTTAATTTATAGTAAATGAATACCTCATAAAATGAGGAATCGTTATACAGATACATTATTATAGCCATTTGTCTTTTTATTTGTAAATTCCACAAATTAAATGTCTGGGTAATGGATGTTTATGGAGATGCAGTCGATAATACTGAGCGAGCGCGCAGCGAGACGCGGAGCTGAGCATCGCGAATGAGCCCCTCTTGGAGCGACGGGCAGGGGAGGCTCCATGCCTGCTGGTTCGGCACCATGAACCACCTTCCTTTAGAAAGAAAAAGCAGGGGTTTATCACTGAATATGCTTCCCTCGCCTGTGCTTGTCTGACCAAACTGAGGTTCAGACCAGTGTGTTTTGTGTCTGACATAGAAGAGTCCTGACTCACCCAGGAGTTAATCACGTGCCTGAGCACAAGTATATGGATTGTGGTCAGTTTTTGCAGATGAATATGGCTCTACTTGTCAGATATTAAAGAGACAACAATTAATTATTCCAGTACTCCATAAATCCAGAGTAACTGCATTATCTCATAAACGTGTTAGTCTGCAAATCTTCTTTGTGTACTGCCTTCATATGAGGTCAGAACATTGCTGTTTTTGGAGCAATTCTTGGCTTAGTTTGATGCAATTGCAACACAGCTAGGCCTTGGTACCAGTGAAGAAATCTTCACAGCACTTTCATATTTGATATTCTTTAATGCCAAGAAACAAATACATATATACATATATACATATATATGCATGCTGCAAGATTAAGGAATTAGTTCACTTCCTAGAAGACCAGAGGACTACACCCTGCTGAAGTGATGCTAGATTCTATTCTCGAATGTAAAATCGTTTTAAACCTGGCTTTTTTGTTTTGGCTAGCTGTTTGCTGCCACCTTGCTGAGATTTTTCTTTTGCTGCTTGAATCTGCTCCAGAGCAGAATGGAAACTGCCAAAGCTGACAACAGGTAATAAAGAACAAGTGTTGGTGCCTGTGCAAGGAGAATACAAGTTAGGAATAATTATTCAGGTGACTGCTATCTCTGGTGTCATAACCCGAGGCTGACTCAGTCCTGTGGGTGCGTGTGGCCATACCTGTGCACTCTCCCAGGAATGGAGAGCAGTTCCTGGGGAACTGCCTGCTTCCATCATCTGTCTTTTTCCCTCTGCTGCTGTGGTAGAGCTGCCTGTGCTTGTGGCGCAGCACAGGTTTGTTCAGCAGTGCCTAGCACGTGACCAAAAGGGTGAAGTCCAGGCTTTCTCTATTCCCTGTCTTGATCTAATTAGGAGGAGATGATGCTGTAAGCAGGCTCCTGTGGACCAGCCCCAGGGCTGCTATGTGCGTGTTGCTGATGGAGGGTAAGGAAACTCCTGTACCCACACGTGTAGATGTGCATCCTGAGCTATAATCTTGAATTTAAGGTTGGTGCTCATTGTAGAATTTGCACACAGAGCGCATGCAGGATGAATGCGTAAAACCAGCCAACACTGCTGTACAAACGGTGTGTGACACTGTTGGGTATCTTGCACCTTGCTGAAGATGCAAAGTAGCTGCCAGCTGTGTACTGGGGAGCCATGTGATAAGAGTGGACAATGGCTTTATCTTGTTTGCACTCTTCTTTTCTTCTTCCCAGGTACTAAGGATTAGTTACTGACTCTGCAAACTGCTGATCAACTTCAAGTGATTGTATATATTTAAAAAAAAATACTCAGTCTGACACCAAAATACTACCTAATCTGTTCACTGAATCAGTCAGGCAAGAAGGGGGGAGTTAGCTCTCTGCTAGTGATGGCCACTAGCCACAATTTATGCAACTGAAAAGTTTGAGATGTATGGGCAATTTAATTGTGTTCCTTAAGTGTGTAGTGCTGCAGAGATTCCCCAGAGGTTTGGCCGCTGGAGGCCAAGCTATACCCTGTCACCAGGGACATGAGGGGCCTATGCTTGGATAACTGAGTGGAGCCCCAAGACTCAAAATCCTCAGCGTAAGGCAGTGTCGGTCCCGGTGTGCAAAACCAGCAACGCCCCCGGGGTTCTGCAGATGCACTCCTAACGGCGGCTTGAGAGCAAGGGTGACTATGTAAGCAGACTGGTTCCATGTTCAGTGCAGCATTTCTCATACCTCAGACTTGCCTGGCTTTTTCTTCCTTAAATGTCTGTTACGAAAAGTGATTAATCTGACAAATTTCTGCCTTTTGTAGCAAATATTGTTCAGAACTGGGAAAGAATGAAAATCTAGTATGTGGTAAAGTTGCTCTTGAAGCGTTCTGCCACACGTGCTTGTAAGGGAGGCTAATAAACACCCTTCTGTACTCCCAGTACGGAAATGTATCCCTTGGACTCCATCTTCAAAATTAAGGGAGGAGTGTTGCCAAATCTTATGCCTTATTTCAAATAATCTGATATTAGAGGTGATTTGTAAGGTTCCATCTCCTGGAATCATCTGGCTGCCCAAAATATCAACTTACTTTCGAGTGATTAAAAAAAAAGGCAAGGAGAGCCATAAACTTTTCCTTAAAGAGAAAAGCTACATTTAAAGTCTTCAGAAAACGCACCCTGTTAACAGGTGGCAAATTAAAAGCACTCCGACATGTCCGTATTCCGGCTGGTTTTGGAACCTGGCGTGTGACGGGGGGACAGTGGGGCCGGTGGCTTTTGGAGCGGGGAGAGCTGCCTAGCCGGCCGCTCGCCTGCTCAAGCCCCGTTTCTTCCTCATCGACGCCCTTTGCTGCGGCAAGCGCCCCGGTTAGCCTTAAGACAAGAGCTCCGTTCATAGGAAGGTCGCCGCGGCAAACGGCACCTGACGGGAGACCAGGCAAATCCAGAGAGCGGGAGAGAAACGAGGGGGTTTCTCTTGCTCAGACCCACAGACGTCGCTAAAGAGGGAAAGCAGCCTGGCTGAAGTTTCGGCAAGGGAAAGGCGTTCAGTAGGCGGGTATGCCCGACTGTATTGCACACTATGAGCCTTTAGACGACTGCGTGGTGGGGTGGGCTTGGGTGTTTTTCTCTTTTCCTTTCAACCTGAAGGCGGCTGAATTGGAATGGTTTAAAATAGTATCATGGTTGCCATGGAAACCTGTCTAAATTGAAAATAGAGGTCTGGACTGAGCCTTGAGTCTGTCCGCCAAAGCAAAACTTGGACCTGAGTGATGAAACCTGAGTGGGTTTGAAGAGTCATGCCGAAGCTTGCCTTGCCACGGCCGGTGATTCAGCTGCGCCGCGGAGCACGCGGATGTGCTTGACGTCACCCAGCAGCTACTGCAAGCATTCACATCGGCCTGGAGACTCTGGGAAGGGAAAAAATCCTTCGTGCTTCAAAGTTTTCCTCCTTTTTTTGCCCCAGGAGGTCTGTAGAGCTCGGAAAAATGCCATGGAATGCTGCTTTCCTGGGAATGGATTTGATTTTTATTTTTTAAATGTTACTGTGCAACAAAGTACAAGCAAATTTGAAGTAGTTCAGCTGGATAAAAGCATCCTATTAAGGTAAATTCAGTTTATTTTGTCCCAGGAATGCAGGGCAAATGTGTGTCTAATTACAGATAAGGCAAGGAAGCCTTTCATCTTCTTTCAGTGTAAAAGAATCTGCAAATAAAGTAGAAACATGAAAATGTTTTGGTGAAATGAGACAAAGGCCTTTTCAAGGATTTGGTTATCATGCTTAAGGGAACTGGAAATGTTTTGTCCTGTCCTGCTTTGTGGGTGGCATTGGATGTATGAGGACAATTACAGCTGACAGTTGAAATCGTTCACTTTGAGATAAAAATCTGTGGTTCTGCCTTCAGAGATTTCTAGTTTCATCTGTTTGTAGATGGGGAGGGCAAATCAGTGCTGGTCCAGTGAGGATGATGGAGCCGCACGGAGTACATCGGTTGAGTGTGGCCTGTGAAGTGCATGCTTAGCATGGTGTCATATTTCCTCTCCAATTTCTTACTCAGTAGGTGGTAGAGAATTAGTGCTTAATTACTTGCAGGCTATGGACAACAACCAACCCTCTTAAACTGTTTACATTTCTGGATAAGGCTGGAACTGAACATTCCTTGTGGTTGTCTTTCTCAAACTCTATGGAGGACCTTATAGTGCTTGTTTATCTTTTATACTATATATTGGGATAATTATTTGTTTCCAAAGGACTTCTAGCTATTAAAAAAACAGAACAAAACCAACTCATCCACTTCTGTAGCAGATTAGGTATGATAAAACTGATTGATACCATTCAGCTTCCTAGCCAGGCAAAAGGCACCTTCTGGTGTTTGTGAGGCTTGTGCAATTCGGGGGGGTTAACTGAACAGAAAATCAGATCCAAATCTTAAAGGTGGAGCTGGAGCTCTGGCCTTGCTTGACTACAAGGAATTATAGCTAACAAACATCACTTGAATAAAACATTAATTTCCCATTAAACAACATTATGTTGCTGTGATAATTGTTCCTGTTTTGAGTAATCCTCATTTCCTGCATATCTTTGGTGACTCATCGCAGCAGAGATCTCGTCTGTTCTGCTTTGCAGATGCTCTCGAGCTGTCTATTCCTGATCTGACTCAGCTGCTTTATCGCCAGCATCTTCTCTCATTGATACTGTTCTGTAAAAACATATGCCTTGCTAAAGACTTCATTCTCCTTCCAGTGTAAAAACGATTGGCACTGCTGGCTACAATTTTAAATTTAACTCATGTTTTAAGAAAGTTGTAGGCCTAAAATTCACATGCCATGTTTTCAGGCTGTCTCCAAGCTTGCATCCAAGAAGTCCCAACTGCAAAAATGTTTGCCTGCTTGAATCCTTATCTCTGTCTATAATGGGAACAAAATTTTCTTCCTTTCAGATTTTCTGTGAGTAGTTTGCTTGTGTTATGAATTCCCAATGGGATCTGTGCATCCTATAACTTGAATTAAATTTTTTTCTGAGGGATTAAAGACTTGGGTGGTGCATGGGTTGTTATGGATGGCATGGCACACATCGCCTCTGTAACAAGATTGGAGATTCTGCTACTAAAGTTGATATGTAAATACAAAGTTTTAAGAAAGCTGATTTGTGAGTGGCATACCAAGCGACAAAAACACAGGATTCAAAGAAACGCTTGTTGGGTGTAAGGATTAGAGCACTCTCCCCCTGGAGTGCTGCGTGCCTTCCTGTAGGATGTTGCAGGGCATTTAAGTTCAGCGCTTTCAGAGGTGTGGTGTGGCCACGGGCAAACTCGTGTGACCCAGGCGTTGCTAGTGCTGCCGGGTTCGTCCGCGCTGGGCCGTGCCGCTGAGCGGTTCGTAACTCCCACTGTGCAGCTGGGCGAAAGCAGGGGAGCTGGCAGGTGTCGTAAGGGTATAACTCAGGTTAGAAATACCTGGCTGTGCACAGATGTTTAAGACTTGCCTCTACGGTTAATTTAAGGCTATAATAAATATTTGATCCTGAAATATCACCAAAAGTTTTTGGCAAGAGAGCTGTGGGTGGTGGTGATACAAAGAGGAAGGCGAGGTCTCTTGCTCAGGTGCCACCACCTTTCCTCTCACTGTATTTCCGCAGCACGTTACTCCGGGTTACTGCTCGGGATGCTCACTGTCCAACGTATTAGTAGCACAGAGTTGTAGAGTATGCTTTATTTCCTTTTTTAAAGCACCCTCGCGCCCCTGCCATCAAAATTGAATTCGGCGTTTAATGGAGAGTGTATTGCAGTGAATAAATAATCTGGTTTGCTTTTCGAGGGCTTTTGGTACTTGAGGTATGCACGCGGAACTGGCACGCCTGTGTTGCCTGTTGGAGTAAGCCTGTTGTCATTGGTGTGGCAAGGTGATTTCTAGGGTATCTTTGTATATGATTCGTAATGGAAGCTCTTAATTTACTTTTAATTGACTTTCTCACTGTTAGTATTGTTGGCAGTTATTTAAGCTGCTTAGATCATATTTGGGTAAAGCTTTTTTTCCATGCTGAAGACACATTCTTGTATTAAAAGCTGCACACTGATAAAAGCTTTCACTTGACGAGAGATGATACAGGGAGAAGTTTTGGGATAGTGCCATGCTTCATACATTCCTTTAGATATATCTGTCATTTGAGATGGTTACCTCAGCTGTCAGTCTGTCAAGATTACGTAAAGGTTTTTAAATTATCTCCTCTTTCTATGGCCAAAAAATGATTCAGTCCTCTTGGTTATTGTATTACCTCAAGCTCCTGGTATTTATTACACATGCAATCAAGAAATTAAGAATGTGAGACTTGTGAGGATTTATCTAGTGGCATTTAATAACTACCTGTTTGCTGGTAATTTGGTTCAACGGGAAGAAAAATTTATTTTTGAACTGCCTTTTAATGGGTAGATAAACAAGTTTCTATGTCACTCTAATGCTTTGGGTTGTCAGTTCGTGGCTGCATTTACAAATGTAATGGACTTATTATCTCTTGCATATGTAGCAGGTGGTTGTGGGTAGTTTCCATCGTTTTTGAAGTATCTTGATTTAAATACCCCCATTAAATAAAAGAAGAATAAGGAACTTTCTTATGGAGGGTCTCTCTTTTTCTTTATATTTGATACTTGATAGAGTCGGTACAAGTAGGATGAAGGCATAATTGCTTCCCAGCTCTGTGAATGTCTGTGCTTTATTTTTGTCATTGTTTCCCAACTGGCAGAAACTGTTGTGTGAGAGAATTTGGGAATATCTTCATTTTCTGAAGTTGCGTTTATCATAAGGATTTCGAACTCGTTCGTCCCGGGGACCTGCCTTGAAGAGCTCAGCTCCACTGAGCGAATGGTGGGACGTGGGAGCTTCGTGGCCGTGGCACCGCTGCGCCCGAGGGCGGACGGGGCCGTCGGCGCTCCCCGGCGTGGCCACGCGGCAGGGCAGGGCCGCGGGCACGGGGAAGGGCCGGAGTTTTTGTGCAAAACCCTCGTGTCAGGGGGAGGGGAGCCCCGAAAGCTAGGAGAGCTGGTTTCCCCCTTCCCGTCTCTGAATTCAAAAGCCTGGATGTGAGAGAGGATGCGGCTCTACCAATTTTAAAAACATCGGAACCTGTTCTGATCTTAAATACGGCGCTAGGTTCCCTGGGCAGTGGTCGGGCAAGCAGAGTTTCGGGAGGGCGGTTTCTCGAGGGGCTCCCAAGGGAGGTTTCGGGTGTCTGCAGCGAGGCTCTGGCGAGCGTCGGGCTGCTCCTCGCGGGGGCACTGCGGTCGGGGCGCTCTTCTTCTGGGGCGCTTGGGGAGCCTCATGCCTTTGGTAGCACTGGCCTTCTGTCAACTTCAACTAAAGTTTGTCTAACAACTTAAAAATTTTATGAGATTGGAGACTGTTAGAGAGTGGAGTCATGTGACACGGCGCTCTGTCAGGCGTTTCGTTGTGATGTGAGGTCTGAAAGCGAATAAGCTGAAAGAACAGATGAGAATCTCTGTGTGGTTCCAGTGGGGTCCCGTTACAGCATTTAGTTTTTTTTTCCTTTTTTTAATTAGGAATTAAATTAAAAAGCACTTCCAGTGAAGTCTGCTGATGACATGCAAGCTGAGGGGCTGATGAGTAACAAGGAGGCCAGGGCAGGATTGCTTGTACTTTAGTATGGTCCAATAAAGTCATTTATCTAGGCTCCTTGGTCAAGAGAGAAAAGGGAAAAGCTAACTCTTTCTTTTTTACAGTCTGGCAAAGCAAACAGCTTCAAAGCTTTAAGCCTCAGCATCACACAGGGCTTAGGGCTGCCACAAGACTCACAGAATAAAGATTGGCGTGATCGGAGATGTACTCCACATCGCCGCTTCCGCTTCTGGGGGTGCTTATTCATTACAGCTTAGAAGCTGGTCTTCCAATGAGCAGTTATTGTACACAGAATGACTTACCTTTGGGTACTGTGTTAGGATAAACAGCATCGTTCCCTATGGGTACAGCGCCCACTCCTGTCACTTGTAGGTTGTAAAATCCCATGAAAAAAAAGGAAACAAGTGTTGTTTTAAGGTAACAGAAATAGGTGATTGCTTATTCATTTCTGTTTTGCAGACATTGGTATATTCAGCATAGCAAATTATTGGATATTTTTAAACAAATGCAGATTAGCAAGTAAAGTGTGAGGGTAAAGTGTTGGGGGGTTTTTCTGTGTGCTTTAGTTTGCTCCAATTATGTCTTATTTACAAATTTAATCCTTGGGAATGTCATTCAAAAGCCATATACATTAAGAAAAGGCAGGTATATGCCCTTTTCATTTTTCACAATGTTAGATTAAGGTGTAGAAAGTGCAGTATTCTGGATTTAACAGGACATACGGACACAGAATAAGTTTTTGTTGTTGTTGTTGTTGTTTTGTATTTTTGCCTGCTGAAATGGACTGTTAACCATGTAAGATATGTATGTTTCTTTTGTATGGAAGTAAATCATAACTTCTGCAATGCTCATACCTGCAAGCTGGAGCTAGCTTAGCCCAGGTCTCCTGGGAGGGGGCGGGAATGCCTTACGCGGCTATAGCAAATCAAGTGAACAAATGCAAAGAGTTTGCACAGATGCCTCGGTTTCGGCAGGCCTGGGGATCATTCACAAGGAGTACGACTTGGCACCTGTGAAGGCTTTTGGCATGCGCGTTGGCAGCCGTCGCTTGAGAGTGTGACGTGAAGCAGGAGTTTCATTTAAATGTTTTGCCTTGGTCTCGGGAGGACTCCATCGCTCTCTGCTGTCGAGGGGACCAGGGGATATCAGCCCCACTGCACTGTTATCTGTTTGTCATTATCCCCATACCCTGGTTTCCTCAAATCCTGCCAGTTGCCAAAAAAAAAAAAAAAAGTTTGTTTCATAAAACATGAAAAACAACATAAACTCTTCTTTTATGGGGGAAGCAGGATTGGGAGGGAGGAATTCCATTGTCACAGTTCTGGTAAGTAAAGATGAACACTATCAAGGGAAAAATAAAAAGTTGTTGTGTGTTCTTTGGATTCTATTTAAAAAAGAAAAAATCTCTGTAAAGATGTGTGATGGACCCAGGTTTTCATCTGAGGTGACAAACGAAGATAAAATTTGTGTGAGTAAGAGATCTGCATGGAATGAAGATGACCTCAGCAACTTTCTATATAACATCATAGGTGGGAACAGTACCTCATTTTAGCAGCTGAAGCAGACCTGAAGGCATTGAGAAATGTTTTAAAATATGCATAAAGATTATTAAGAGTTAGACTGCTGGGATTCAGATTTATAGCCATACTTGAAGGGAAAGTATCCTCAACTTGAATTCATTCTAATTAGCATCAGGTCAGTCAGTCCTTGGAGTTTATAATAAAAAATACTTGCCAAGAAAGTGGTCACATTGCAATGGGGACAGATCCTGAGAGGGGCTGAGCACTTGCTGAGCTGTGTCTGTAGTTATAATTGGTAATTGGTTTTTGACTGCCTCTTCTCGCATATCTTTATCAAATTTGAGATCACCTGCATTCCTTCGGCAGAGCCGAATGGATGCTGCTGGGCATATAGTTCGCAAGTTCAACTCCTGCCTTGTTTTCTTATGCTGGACTATATTGTGAAAATATTACCTCAAGAGTTAAAAATGTTAAGTGTTTCTTTTTAGCAAATATCACTGGATGTCAAGCATACATATCAAATTTAATTGACTGCTTAAACTTACGAAGTGTTTTGGAGCTATTCCATGGAAATAGCATTTAGAAAGCCGTACCTATCAGCACTGTTTCTGTTCAAGTTGGATCTGTATGTTGTTGGCAGAGAACAGGGCAATTTGGGCTATTGCAGGTCATGGGCTGGTTTTGTCTGAAGCCAGATGTTGACTGTTGGAAGTTAATGTAATCTTCTGTGTTTAAATGCCAGTGTATTTTCCTCATTTGCAGTTGTTTGTTGAGTGCCAACCCACTGTACAGATGTTTTTAAAATAACTCTTTTTTTATCATTGATGTTCAGTGACAGTTGATGTCATTGAACTTTTTGTGTCATAAGACGTAAATTGCCACAAAGCTTTGGAAAGCTGGAAGTGACAAGACAATTTCTCTGCTCCTAGGCAATTAAGCAAGTATAATAAGGGAAAATTTGTAGAGAGGAAGAAAAGGTGGAAAGCAAAATTCTATTCTTTTTACTTTTTTTTTTTTTTTTTTTTTTTTTTTAGTGTTTAATATTGCTTCCCCACTAGATATCTTTAACATACAAATCAATGCACAGAGTTGCACTAATCATTACTTTAACAGATGATGGTGTGGAAAAGTAATTAGCCTTAAGTAACAAATTGTTATCCCCTGCCAGGCACTTTTGCTTTATACTTCATATGCTATAAGTGTAAGTCATCTTAATATCATTCTGAATTCACGAAACCATTAACTTAGGTTTCCATGTTCTCTCAACTTCTTGAAATATTATTCATTCAATTATAATGCTAGTCAATTTATGTGCAGACACTGGAGAACAGAAATCATATAAAAGTCAATGAACCACTGCACAGGAGTAAAATCTTTTCCAATTGTATGAACTCAATACAAGCACATTACTTTGATTTCATCCATTGGCTTGACTTGGTTGCAAACAGTGTGTGCAGTAGTAGGGTGGTGCAGTGAAGACAGAGGATGCTGTTGGTGTTGCCAACAGTTTAACAGATCTTCTCTTCTCTTAGACGTTTAATACCTGCTCAATATGAGCTCGGAGCTAATAGCACTTTTAAGAGCACTTTGAATACTTGGAGCATGGGGAGTCTTATCTAAAATCAGAAGCTTTGCTGAATCAGGGAGCGAACGTGCAAAAAAGGCATGTTCAAGACATGGAAACAAGGAGGCCATATGAGCAATGCCGCTGCCCAGTAAATGTAACATCAGGAGTTACGGGTTTGTTGAGTGTGTGTTTGTTTCCTGACATACAGGGGAAAGGATTGGTTTCCTGTTGGAGATTTTTCCAAAAAAGGCATGGGAAAAGAGATGGCATTTGGGGAGAGTTAAGGAAAAAGGGTTAAGAAAAATAGGAGGAATATGTGCAGGTAGCAAAGAGAAAAGACTAAGAAGGCCTCAGAGAAGAAAACTATCAGTGAAACAGAGAGACCTTCCAGGGTAAGAGCTACACGAAACCAGCTGGACACAAATGACATCATTTAGTGTTGTAGGGCGTTGTCACTGCTATCGTTAGTTATGTCTGCTTCTTGCAGCTGGATTACTGACACTGGTATCAGTGTGACACAGTGCCACACGTGCAGTGGACTCTTCTGGTGGTCACAGCTGCTTGCACAGCACTGACTTTGCCTACTGTGATTGGGGTGAGACAGAAGATTAGAGAGGGCAGTCCTAAACCCGAAACATGTGGATGGTGTTTCTCTGTTGCTGAAAGCTGAATATTCATATTTTATATGAAAGATTTTGTAACAAATTGCCTAGAAAGCTCATCATCCCAAGAGGTTTCCTATTGTCTTTTGCCAGAGAGCCAATCTTTCATTATAATGCGGTTGCAGCACATTTAACTTGAATTTAAAAGCAAACAACTCCTCCCTAAAAAGAGCCTTGCCAATAAACTCTGTTGGTGGTCCTGACCCTTCCTGAAGGGATGGGGAGCTAACACACAGCTCCAAGCGGGTGCTTCTCTGGCAGTTTTGGAGCTCCTACTGGCATCACAGGTTTAATCTTAGTTAAAAAAAGCAGTGCTGCCTTTACATAAAATACTTCTTCCATGCTCTTGTAATGAACATCAGAGCCATAGGGATAGTTTTAGGCCACAGAAAACTTTGTCTCATCTGCGGTCAGGACAGGAAAATTTTTCAAAGTAAAATACATCTTAGGGGTTTGCAGCTTGGGCTAGTTGTGTTGGTCACTTCCCAGAGCACTTTGTTGGAAACAGGTGTATTTTTCTTCAACTTAGTGTAAAGACTCAACTATCTGATGTGATAGGGATTTCAGCCTTTCATTTTCTTCTGGTTTGCAGACGCTATGAACATATGTGCCGATACTTTCCTATACTCATATATACCCTATCTTCCCTCCATCCGTCTTCTTCATTGCAGGTTTACACACTGTGGGAAAGCCACACCAAAAGTCAAGATTTGGACCCCATATTTCCAGCCATGTGGTAGAGGGAACAACTTCACCTCTGACCCCTATGTGGTCCTTGAAATATGGGAAAGCTGATGTCTAGCAGCGATTAAGAAACAGTTGGCAGTTAACAGAGAGGGTTTGTTGACTAAGAGAAGCAGTGAGTTCAAAGCTGAACCTTTCCCTTGGTTTAGAAAGGCACATTCCCAATGGGGGAGGGATCTGGCTGATCCGTGGGCTGCAGACTGGTACCAGCCATTGCCAAGAGCATTGTTTATTGTCCCTCATCACGCCGCAGGTTGCTCCCTTTCTCCTTCCCACCACGGTCTAGATCAGCTTGTTGATGATGGATGCAATGCAGGGTGGAAAGTGGAGTGGCAGCTTCTGCACCTTTCAGAAATGCGGCTCGTGCTAATGCAGAAGCTCTAATCTCAGAAGTGGCTTCATGCTGAAAGCATGTTATTCTGGTGTTCGTGTCTGCCCTGTGTCAGGTTACATCTGTGAAGTCTTAAAACATCTGAGTTTCAGCTCTGTAGGAGAGATGATTTCCCCCCACAAGAGTCCGGTATTTGACGTTACTGGGTTTAAACATGACTTATATCCTGGCTGAGCTGAGAAGGGTCCTTGCCCTGCCAACTTGCATCCTTTTCCTGCCTCCAAACCCTGGTTTCGTATGTGCAGGGTGTATTACTTGATTTGCCAGACGTCTCTCTTAGGAAGACAAGCTTCTTCAGAGGTTGATGGGAAGAAGTTGTATCTGTTCAGGAAGATGAGGTAAGAAGTTGAGGGTGGGGGGTGCTTCTGGCACTTTACAGAGACCTGTGAGTTTCCTGTGGACACTCTCTAGTGTTGTACTGGGCTTTTAAAGATCCATTTCACAACCATTTGATATTGCAGGTATGGTGTAATAAAAGGCATAATTGGCAAATCTGAAGAAAAGCAAATTATACCTCAGAGAGAAGTTGTCATTTTAAAACTGCTGCAGAGATCAGGTATTATGAGTAGAGTTCTGCTTCTATGGGACAGTTTATAAAAGACAAATTTTATATTGGTTACGTTCATGTAAATAAATAACAAAATAAATCAGATTGTCAGCTACAGAATTCAAAATTTACATTGTAGTCTCTCCTACCTAACATGTAAATTTGTATAAATAGTTGAGTGAATTATTATAGGTATAGATAGCATATGACAACATAACTCAGTACTGAGATGCTTCTCCTCTTGGTCTGGATCTATTGAAAAAGTAGGAGGGCATGAGTTTATCTTTCACTAGTCTTCTCAGTGCCCTCTGACCTTATTTAAAGAATCTCTTTTTCGTGAGATGTATTGATGCAGGAAGAAGAAAGCACAGAAGAAAATATCTACCTAGTGATTTTGATCTGTGAGCTGTATTCTTCCTCTGCAGGATATAAAAACATCCCAATTGATTTTGAGGGTGGAAGTGCAGCTGGCTTATTAAATATGGCAGAAGTGGTAACTGTACCCTTCAGCCTGAGTTTGTGTTGCGAAGCCACCTTGAGCCTGATGAAAAATATGTAAACCATGTTTTAACGATGTGTCCATAGTTACCAGATCTGTGCTTGTGTTTGTAGCTCCTCAGCATGCAAGAAGCTCTGTTTGAAGTAATTACTGGGACTATGTGAGGATAAAATCTGTGTTTTATTGGGCTGTGAATGTATTTTTTTCTTTCTTGAGGAAAAAAAGGGCAGATCCCTTCTGAGTGAAGATGCAAGGATTACATTCATTTTCTTTAGCAATTAATTGGCCACTGAGAACTCAGAAGGGGTGAGAGAAAAACTTTTTATTTTAAGCACATGCAAACATAGAAAAAAACTTGACTCTGCATCAACATTTGCAGCCTGAGACTAAAAGCACTGTCCCATTTCAAGCTATTGGCTAACTCAGCTAATGCAGCAGAGTTGTTAAGCTAGCAACCAAAAATCAGAGAATAACGTAAAGGCCCTTTGCCTTCTTCAGCATTGTGCTTGTCTACGCGGGCCTGTATGATCTGGTGGTGCTCCAGATCCTCCCAGCCACAAAGAGCCTGGTGTTTCAACCAGTTGGATCCCTCATTCTTGGAAGGTGACTCGACAAGTCATTTTCCTTTTGCAGCTAGGTCCGCGTTCTTCTGGCTTTCAGTCTGTAGACACTTTGTTCTTTCTTACGTGCTCCCCCAAGAGGCTTCTGTGACCACCAAGTGCTTTGTACAGATTGTATTATCAACACCCTCTGGTACAGAACTAAAACTATACACCTATTAGTAGGCTGACTAGGACTAGAAATCTGGATAAGAAATTTTAAAATCGAACTACACTTTGATAATTCAATTATACTTTGATCTTTAAACACAGAGCACTAAAACCACTTCCCTCATCTGTTTTTCACTTTCTTCTATTTTCCAGCCTCTCCTCTCTTATCTAGCTTCTATTTCTTCAGTGTGAATAGTTGCTGTGTGTACACGTACACTGTTTTCCTAGCTCTTAGTTGAATATTAAAAAAGAAAAAAAATCAGCAGTAGACTCTCTACTTATTTACATGCAAGTAATAAAGCTTATCTTTTTTTTCTTTATACTGTATAAAGTTCTGCCTCTTTTAGTAGGTTTTTTTTCTCTGTTTTGATCTGTTTTGATTGTCTCCTGCATTAAGTAACTGCAAAGAGCCTTTGTAGGAGAGACGAAGAGACTTCTCCACCCTTCATGAGAATTTGCCGCCTTATCCCAAACCCTCTGAAACACACTTAAATCACAGAGTTGGAGCGTTTCACAACTCAATCCCTTTTCTTTCTCTTCCTCTCTGGTTCCAAAGTCAAATATGTACAGGAATGTAAATTCCTTTAAAATTAGCTGCAGCCTGTAGTTTCCAAGTAGGAAACGTAGCCAGAGTCTGCTTCAGGAGATTGAATTCCAGCTGAGATTGAACTTGCAACCGTCTCAGGTGCAGCGTGCAGGGCGGTGGAGGGCACCGTTCTCCTCCTCCGGCTCCTGAGGGTCCGAAAGAGAAATCTTCTTAGCAGTATAGCTAGTGCATGGGTAAGCTGGACTGTGACTCTGCCTTTCCACTCACATTTGTGCCTGCCTCAAGTGGCATACACGTAAGGTCTTGAGAAGGCAGAGTATTGTGAATATCTCTGTAGCTTACAAAATGCTGAGCTCGCTGAAGAAATAGTTTCTGGAAAGGCAGATACAAGATGTCAACTAATGATATGCTAAACTATTCACAACATCTTTATGATTATTTCCTACTTTGTAGGAGACAGATGTTACTGGTTGAATATCCCTGGTAGGCAGCACTGCCATGCTTGTTCCCACTGGCTCTCACACAGGGCTTGAGTCAGCAAAGTGCTTCCGCACATGGATGCGTTTATTTGATGCTGCTGAGCTGAGCACTTGCTTAAATATACGCATGTTCATAGTTAGGCTACAGATCCAAGGACTTTGTGCTTTGCTTTTAGTAAAGGAGCAGACAAGTCTTCTAGACTTCCACCGGCCCTGGTTCAGACCCATCAAGTTAGGTGAAGACGTCTGCCATAGTTTGCGTTAATTTGCAGATAGTTCCTTTATTTGAAGGTGACTTCAGTCATAGTGCATGCAAGTAAAAAATAGTATCTTTTGTCTTGATGCACATTTATGCAAGCATGACTTGCTCCTTTTAATTAGGAGCAAGAAGGTGAAACAAAACATCAAAGTTTTGTATGCTGATCTGAGTAGTGTTTTCTGACAGGGAGAAATTAAAGTAGTAATCCCTTTGTGCCACTGTAGCTTTCTCGGTATATCCTGGCCAAAGGCTCCAGTGGGGATACCCTGAACTGCACCGTGGGAGAGCAGACAGTCTCACTGGGAAGTAAAGCCTGAAGTGGAGAAAAGTGAAATGAGCCACCCAGTAACTCCTATATGAAGCCCCACAGTAACGGTATCAAATGGGCTGTTTCATTTAGAAGTTGAAAATTCAATTTTCCTAATTTTCACCCCAGATCATTAATTTGTTAGGGAATTAAAGAGCTTTATTTCCAGCCAGCTGTAGTTATGAGGCATATTGCATGGCGAAAGAGAAATTTCCTCTCATGCTTCCTGCTAACTACTGCTAAATTCCCCTGAAACACTCCAAACATCATCATCAGCCCCTTCGCATTAATATTTCCTGTTACAATTGTGAAGGATTAAAAGAAGTTTGTTTTGTTGTTGTTGACTAAAATATCCCAGGGAATTTTCATCCCAGTAACTGCTCTGGCACTGGGCACTTCCTGGAGAACTTAAACCTCCTCAGGGTTTGTGGATCAAGGCAAAACCATGGGCCATCAGCTTCTCCAGCCTGTCATTATTCCGGGAAATGCCCAGGGCTGCAATCATTATTGCTGAAATTCTTGCACAAACACTGATTGCAGAACTTCATAAAGAAAAGCCAAAGGAAATGAGAGAGCTCTTCAGAACATCATGAAATAAATAAACAATGTAATTTATAATTATAAACCTGACAAGGACTAGCAAGGAGTACAGGATGATATCCAAGAAAGAAAGGCTGAAGCCCTGGAACAATGTTCTGTTCTATTTACGCATCCCTACGCACTAATTAGGAACTAAATGGTTTCCTTCCTCTGATGCTCAGAGTGTTTTGGTCACCAGTCCTCAACTTGGCTTAGGCTGGAAGGCAATATCTCACCTGGAGGGCAGCCGACTCCTGGGGCGTGCTGGAGGTCAGGATGCTGGCGGATGCTAGCTTGTAATCTCATCTTTTTCTTTTTAACCTATTCAAGGTGTGCAAGACTGTCTGCTTGGCTGTAGCTGCTGCTTCTGTTGTTAACACAGTGTATTAAGTTACTCCAGGAGTTGTATTGAAAAACATAGCAGAGAAAACAAGCTGCCACCAGCAGCTGGGGAATGAGTCAGCTCGTAGAGCCTTCCAGTTTGTTTCAGCAATGGTTCTGAATAGAGATGAGTGTTCAATTCATAGTGAATAACTTGATGAATTTCAGGGTTTTTTTCTGTGCATGAATTGGTCATAAAGAGAAAGAAAATCTTGACTTTTTTTTTTCCTCCAAAATGATTCATGAGCTTTTCTGTGAATAATTTCTGGACGATGGATTATCCTTGAAGTGCAAGTCAGGGCGACTATTTGTAGCCTGTGCTGTATGCAGCTGTGCTGATCAAATCAGATCAAAATACGGTTATCTGCATGTTTGTTTTTTCCAGTTATCAGAGTTGCAAAACTCAAATATCTAAATGCTCGCAAATGCGACCAAAAGACTAGTGAGCAGGGGGTTGGTTTCATGTGGATATTCATAACCACTTCCCTCTCGTTCATTAGCTCTGCCAGTGACCCTGTTGCAGCTGATCTAGATGTATATGCCTTGTCTAAACCTCTACTCTGTGCCTCAGTAGCAAAGATACTATTCAGATACAAATGTAAATCTTCCTCTGGGACTTTACACAAAAATACAATTTCTGCAATGATTTGTATTGGATCAAACTATGTCTTTTTACAGATTGCATGATTAATGTGTGTCTGATATTAAGCAGTTGACCTCTAAAATGGCCCAGTACCTTGGCTAGTCTTTGATCAACGTTTCTAGTCTGAAACACAGACCCTTTTAACTGCTACGCTCCTGAATTTTCAAGCAGCAACACGTCTTGATGCATGGCTGTCCCTAGTATTGCAGTGTATGCGTCTGAATAGTTATAGGGTGAAACGCATGAAATGCTGCTTGTGTAGATACGTGCACCCAACTGAGGGGAGCACATCAACTGAAATCAAAGCTTAACCTACCCCCATGCATTCGTCCCTTTATTTTTGTTGGCTTTTTTTTTTAATTGGAATATTATTTCTGTAATTCATTTACTATCACAGCCTTGGATCAATTTATACCTGGATAAGAACATGTGAAAGCATTTGTGTTACTATGTGCTTCAGTTGCAGCAGATTCAGTGATCCACCCTGATTTTCCTAAGAGCTCTGTAAGACAGTCCATGACTACACCCCCTGATAAACAGTAGCCTTCTTAATTTTAAATTTAAGATTAAACAGGGCTGGTAAAGATGCCATCTTTGAAGAAGGGAGCCTACCTAGTCACAAAGAGGAGCGTGCACAGAGCATGCTCTCCCCCAAGATAAAATTCTTCAGACAGGAATTACAAGGGTAATCAGAAACAGGCTTTTCAAAGCTCCAGCTCTTTTTAAAGTTAATAGACAGCATAAATATACTCTGTGCAAAATCTGGGGAAGGAAAGTTGAGGAGGTAAATACAGCCAAGACTATGCTGAAGGGTGAGAAACATTAAGCCGACTTTGAGTTATTACCCTAGCTGGGAGAAGGGTGACTGTGAATGAACTGCTTCACTTGAAACTCACTGATAGAAGGGTAGATCAAAATAAGCCAAATTTGTAAAAAGCCAGAAGAGAAACTGCTTAGGTTTTTAGTTGGCAAAAAAGGTTAAGGAATTTATTTAGTTGTTTTTTTCTCCCCTCCCCCATTCCAACCTGGAGCTAATAAATGGTGCTGTCATGGAAATATTAAAGACCAAGCATAGTCTAAATTATCTGACCTCTGGCACAGGTAATACAAGTTCTGACTTAGAAGGATTATCCCAAACTAAAGCCAGAGGGAATATAAGGTTGCTATTCATTCACACTTTGAACAAAATCTGCCAAACACTCCAGGCTGAGGTTATGTTGATGTATGTCTCCATTGTACAGCGCGTAGTAAAATGAGAACATTCAGTTTGTTTTATCCAGTTTTTCATTGTGCCTTTGGGCAGACACAACTCTTTATATTTTGCCAAGCGAGACCGCATAAGGAATTTATGAAACAAAGAATAATGTAGGAAACAGAGCATTTTCAGGTTGAAATGGAAAGCAGATGCCTCCCAAGGAGTGAAGGCAATATAACAGGAACATGTCCTGGATGGATGGATGGATGGATTTCTAAAAAGAGATGCAGGTGGCTTCAGAGAAAGGAGGAGAGAGCAGAAAAATCCTTTGCTATATAAATTTTAAAATGAAGGCAGGGTGCTGCCAGGGTGGTGGACCTTGCTCATGTTGCTGTGGTGATGGCACAGCAAATTGAGTCCAGTAGGAGTGGAAGATAGGAAGATGGAAAAGAGGAGAGAAGGTATGGGGCTGAAGCCATGAGGTGTGTGTCGAACTCTCCGCTCAGCCCGTATTTCTCTTGCAATCTGCTTTATTCGTTATTTCCAATGCGAGGAGCCTAACAGCCTAATGAGCGCAGGTGGGTTTAAGCCCCTTCACCAGCGGTGAGCTAACTGAGCATTTGATCATGGAAACACTCAAGCGCAACTCTCATTTCAGCGAGATTTAGAGTCAAATACGCTCCTGAACACCGAGGCACTTTGAGGAGCCTGCAGTAACCTACGCAGAATAAACCATACCCTAATTTATCTGGGAACAGCTCCTGAAGAAAGCTTAACCGGTTCTTATGACGTAAGTGGTAGTACAGTTTGAAGTGAAAGCAGCTGGTTTTGGTGCAGTGTTGTCACTTTCCCTTCCCTCCCTCCCCTATCTTTGCCAAGATAAATGTTCTCCTCTTTACCTTTGCTCATTAAAATGCCTTCCCTGCCTTTTTATATAAATCAAGCTAAGAATATGTTACACTGCATAACTAAATGATGATATTCTATGAATGAATTTAATAAAACCTCTTAAACTATTCATAAGAAATGACAATGAATTAAGGGGAAATGCTGGTATTTGAATTTTTTTATTTATTAAAGTTTTAAATGAGGAAGAGAATGGAGCAGATAAAAAAACAACTCTGAAAACCGATATTTGCAGTATTTAAAGGACTCCATGAAGTTAATTGTTGTTCTGTGTAATTCTTTTTCATTGTTTGCCGTAATATATAGCTTTGTGTTCTCAGGCAGCTGTTTGAAAGGGAAATAAACTACCTTATTTCTCCAGCGTGAGCAAATGGTTCTTGAGAAGTGCATGTGCCTGGTGCACTGCAGGGCTAGACAGCCTTTCCTTTAAAGGAGAAGATGTCAAAGACATACGAAACTATAAAAACTTTGCCAACATTTTTTTCGAAGGGAGTGGGAAACAGGTCATAAACATTGGCTGGACCAAAAAAAGCAGCTTTCTGCTTTGGGCCCTTCCTTGGCCACACGCGGTAAGGAACGGCGACATGAACTGCTGCTGTGCCGATCTAGGAGGATTTATGCGCTTTCTCCACGCGTTTCAGGCTGGCTCGCGCCGTCGCGGGCGCGAGGCCGCAGGGTGGCTCCCCGGGCGCCGCCGCGCGGCTGGTTTGTGCTAGCTCGGGGCACGAGCAGCACGTGCGGCTGCCGTTTGAAAACTGCATCTCAGTGTGAGATTCACGCCTGTCAGCTCGCTGCGCCGGTGAGTAATGAGAGCGTTCAAAATGGAAAAAAAAAATCTTAATAGAGTGCTTTAGTTCTGGAAGGAGCCACATCAAAATTAATCTCAATCCACAAACTCATTTCCTCGCAAGAGCCTGGACATTTTTTTACCACAGAAACTAAGTCCTGTACTTTTGGGGAAGATGAATTGTTTTCCTCAGGTGTAGCACCTAAATAGCATGCTTCCTTGCAAGCACAAGCGTCTAGCTTGGGTTTGGCGTTATGAAGGCTGCCTCTCTCCCAGGCGAGCGGAGATTCAGCAATTAACAGCCCGGTTTGGAGCGAGGAGCGCAGAGACGGGGCCGCGGGGAGGCAGCGGCATGCTCTGCACCAGCGCTCGCCAAGTGCTGGCTGGCAAAATACTGGTTTTGAACTGTAGCTACCCCTTGCATCAAATGGTTATACCCGAGCCCCGCACCGTGCCTACACGGGTCTCTCCATAGGTAAAAGTGACCTTTTAAGACTCTTTTTAAGGTGTCGAGGTTTGTATAAAATATTTAGTAGAAAGGAAAATTGTTATGCATTTTAAGTGAATGAAATTCTGGCACTGCTAAAGTTAATGGGCACGATTTACCCCATGAGTTGCCAGTCTTGGCTGGAAAGCTTGGATGAATTTGTCAGTGTGACTGATTAGTGATGGCTCTTCACATCGTGTGAGTAAATACCTCGGCCTTACGGTGTGCCTGTGATCTTAGTAGATAGCAGAACGTTTTAAACAGGAGTATGATGGAGAAAACATTGCTAACAGCTCGCAGTCAGTTCTCATTTCTACAGTGAGTCTATACATTTGCTTAAAGGAGGCATATCTGCAAAACAGGAATTAGTCCACTGATGCAAGCGTTCTGCAGAGCTGAAGAACTAAAGTGAGAATGGAAGAAAGCTACAAAGTCGGAGGTATTAAACTGCTTAAATATTCTGAATGAAAATTCAGGTGAAGCTGAAATTAGGGATACTTCAGTTTGGTGTGGAAAAAGCTCTGGAAAGACCCTGAAATATGTCTTTCTTCTTGACAGCCATGGAGCTTGTACATGATTTGTGAACACTGGAAAAAGCTTTTGGGGAAGGCTCCTTTGGAAATCCCTTTTGCCTGCATTCCTATCCTAGCAAACCTATGGTTCACTGTGAGGAGAAGAAAAAATTACATGAGTAGCTTTTACCTGTAAGGTTTCCCCCAGTGTAGTGTTTGAGCTTCAGCTGAGCTTTCTGAAATACCTGCGGTCCATACGCGCAGGCGGGCACGCGCCAGATGCAGAGCTGAGCGAGGGGCGTCCTCGGTAGCCGCGGCCCGGGCTGCGCGCGCGGGCGCGGGAAGCGCCGACGGGGGCCGTGTCGGCGGGAGGCCGTCCTGCGGCTGACCGGTGCCATCAGGCCCGCGGGCACGGCGAAGGGCGAGTTAAAATTCTCTCCCTAAATACTTGAGTCGAATTCTAAGCGTGTCCAAAAGGCAATACACAAAGTCTTGAGATTAGGCCAAAATGTGCTTGAGCTCATATCTGCAGGGTGATGTAGAAAGATAATTGTAGGAGATAAGTTTCTAAATTGAAAACAAGTGAGGAGACATGACGCTGTTTTGTAGTACAGTCTGAGAGAAATTGCTTTCTTTTTTCTAGTGAAGACATTCATCTAGAACAATTTATCTGTTACCAGGTGTCTTGTTAAATGTCTCTCTGAAATATCAGCGGTGCACAGTGTAAGGAATACTCATGATTATGGTGTTCTTAAATAAAATGACTTTCTTTCACTGAGCAGATGCAAATCTACTTCTAAATCTTCTTATATCATGAAAGCCACAAATAAACAAAGCCCTGTTTGAATTTGTAAGTATTTCTAAATCTATTATATCTTAAAGTTTCCATCCAGTTTAGAAGCTATGTTATCTTCAGTCATGTGCGTGTATCTAGCTGTATATATTTGTGCTTGCTAATGTATAATCAAACTCTCATAAATCTATGCTAATGACTGCAAGTCCCATTATGAATTATTCAGTTTTTCTCATTCCTGATTGAGATAAAATGCAATACTTTGTTCATTTATTATAACTGCATTCTAGATTTAATTATTCATAAGATCATAATGAAAGGGAATATATTTTGTAAATACGACTGCTTAATATTATGGCACTTCAATACAGCAATCTGATATTGAATCTTTAGTGAGCAATGAGTAGCTCATTTTTATTTGAATTATATATCATGTAGATTACTGTAATATAGATTAGTGAGTTCTGCTGTATTCTTGTGCTTTAAAACTAACAATGTCATAGCAAAAAATGTGTTTCTGCACTTGGTAAAATGAATGGAGTTTCCACCAGGGACTGAAGCAAAGCGAGGCTGGAAAAATGTATTACAGAAATGTTTTGTAATTATCTGATACCAGCTTTATTTCCTGCCTAGTTTAACTGCATATATAATCCCTCTCGTGTCATGCAGCGACTCTTGCTCGTCATATACCTTTCAAGACACGAGTATATTTTTAACAGTGTTAGTGTGCTGCATTACCCGGGCTCCTCTGAAGTCTGCTTGTGGTTTGTTGGGGCTTGGCGCGCTCCTGTGTGTGCGGGAATGGGGCAATTTGGGAAGATGCAAACGGCTCCAGCCGTCCGATCCTCCCCAGCCCGGCTCCCTGGCGCCCGTGGTGGATGAGGATGGCAGCGAAGAGGTATCGCGGGTGGTTTGTGTTGCCTCTCCCCTGAGCCTTCAAGAAAACAAAGTAAAAATTACTAAGTCTAAAGCGCAGACTCTTTTTTTCCCCCCCCGCTTTTTTCAACATGTAAATAAGGGCTGAGAGTAGCCACGACGACGTCTGTGCCAGGATGCTGCTGCGCCGGCCTCCCTGTGCCTGTGCTTTCCCGAGGAGTTTGCTTGCCATCCTGCCAGCCTGTTCTTCGCACAGCTGGGATTTGTGAGGGTACCAAAAAAATGGGGGTTGTTGTGGAAGCCTAATTCTCCCTCCTGCTGCAAACTGTAAAAGCTGTTACAGCTTTTCTGGTGTTGTTGCTGATTGATGACAGCATCAAAAAGTGATGATGTGAATACGGGCTGGGGAACCGCAGCCGGTGGTAGGTGGTCGCGGGAAGTTTGGTGCCCCAGGCTGCCGGGTTACTGCTGTTTTCAGCAGTGCAGGTCGTGTCTTGTCTCTCCCGGTGATCTCCTCATGCACTGATCGGACAAGTTAGTGACAAAGAAGGGATTTTTCCACAGACTGTTTTCCCTTTTTAGTGAAAAAATTAAAAACCTGAAATACTTCAGCTGAAAACCCAGGAAGCACAGTCTGGCAATTCTTTGTGTCCCTGTTTGCCCACAGGGGTGGGCTCCTAGTTTGCGATGAACTTTCGGTGGTGCCCCTCCATGGCCAGGGAGGAGACCGAAACGGCAGCTCCCACGCGGCATCCCAGCCCGGCGTCCCAGCAGAGACGCCCCCGCTGATCCCTGGAGTAGTTTCAGGCTTGGCTCCGAGCGGGCCTTCGAGGGGAGCGAAAGCCGTCCTCTCCGTCCGTGGTGCCGTGACTTCATCCTACTGCTAAACCGTCACAAGATCATGTTTCATCTGGCAGCCTGAGCAGCAAGCACGGCTCGGCCACATCAAACTTGGGTCTGCTAAGGGACTTCTATAACGCGTGTGAAGTGACCCTCTCCGGAGGGTCAGCGAACGCGGAAGGGAAGGATGTTTGGTCATTTTTCTTCCATAAGATCTCAGTCAGTAACGGGACAAGTACTCTTTCTTTCTCCCTCTATCTCTTTTCCCTTCCTGTTACATACTGTTCATACCGTTTCTTAAATTGCTTTTTTTTTCATGAGCAGACATTTCACGATAGCAAGTGCTATGTTTGTGTATGTATGTTTTTAAACTTTCTAATTGATTTTCATAAAGTAGGCGAACCTTCCTGTTTCCAAAATCTAATATTATTTCCTAAATTAACTGTAAGGAAGTACAAAGGAATAGTCTTCTATAGAGGTGACATATTATTTCTGTAAACGCCAAATTTTTTAACACGGGAGATGATAGTACTACACTTGATTTAACCTTCTTAATCTTGAGATCTTGTGATCACTTAGCTCCACGAGATAATGTACAGAGCTCTCCTACTATTGACTGAGATAGAGGGTAGCTGCCATACGTATGTGACAGGCAGCCGAAGTGCACCGGTAACGTAGGCACTCTGTGTTCCTTCCTTCTGTACTGTGCAGCCTGGATACCCAGATGTTTTGAATTGTAGCCATTTCTGCAAATGTCTCACTAATAGTACATATTGCAGTAATAGCAATATTGCAGTTTTGCAAAGAAAAAATTTTTGGCATGACACTGTGTATCAAATGCAGATGAAAGAAAGGATCCTGTTATTTTTTTTCAGCAAATTTAGCATATTGGAGAGGTTGCCATCTAACATTGCTGTTGATGTGCAGGAGGGGAGGGTTCCCAGTTGCTGACAGCAGCAGATGTGCATTGACTCCAGAGGCGCTTTTATGGACTTGAATGTAATTCCCTAAAAGATCAGAAGAGCACAAGACCAGTCCTACAGAGACTGTTTTCCAAATTTTTAGTTTCCTTCCTGAGTTTTGACTGGAGAGCACTGCACTTTCAGCAGCTGTCCTGCAATTCTGGAGCAACACAATCATTCCTAAAACCCATCTAGAGAAAGAAGTTTGCTCCTCGCCCCCAGAAGTGGCTCAGGAGGGATTCATCTAGAAATTGGCAAAGAGGTATGACCCTGAAGACGCACCCATCTGCAGTGTGTGTGGGTGCTGGGTGGTTGTCAGGAGCTGCTCGGACATGGAGCTACCTATGGCCCGTTGCCACCCACCAACCTGACACAGTTCAACCCTAGACACAGTTTTGGGGGGGTTTTGGTCTTCTTGATTCCTCTTATTGGTAGCTCCAAGCCATGTCAGAGACTGGCCTGGAAATAAACAGCTTTAAAAAGAATTGGAGGTGCTGATGAAGCCCATCAGCACGATGCCAGTGCTTCTTGGTGGAGAAAGCAGAGCACTCTGTAGTCTGAGTACTGTTTTTATTATGTGTATTGTCATGTATATCAATACTGTGAAATCATAGCCTTCAGGCATTTGTAATAGACCTCCTGTCTCTCTAAAAGGCATCAGTTCATCATTTTCTAACCTGATAATTGTGTAACTAATGCCAAAGCATACGGCCGTGGCTGTTAGTTGGTGGGAGGGGAGACCACTTGCCCCACTGCTGTTTTGCATGGTGGAGCCCACGCACTGCACAGACGGTCGAGGGAGAGTTTTCCTTCCGGGACAGCTCACTGCTTGCCAGCTGCTGCACCATGCAGGCTCCGTGCACTCCTGTGTCAATTTAGGTGGCTTGTGTTAGTACGTTTTGTTCGGTGTTTGCATCTCAGTAGCATGGCAAATGTCCGATCGCAAGGTAAATTTCTGTACAGACTCCTTAAAATACCGTTTCTGACCTGTCTGACCTGACCTGAGTCTGTTCTACACAGTAGATATCCCGTGCATTGCAAATCCACTAGTTTAATTTGTATTTCACTTTAACCAGAAAATTTACTTACATGGAAATCTACAAGGAAAAATGTATAAAGTAGTGCAGTGTTCTACTTTTTCATCTTTTTCTACATCTGAGTGCCTGTGTTTTACATGAGCTCATCAGCAGAGTCATAGTTATGTCTCTCAAGGCCTTTTTATTATGGCTTAAATTAACTGAAGCATCAAATTCAGCCCTAGGACACTCTAGGTATATGTGCTTTAAGTAAGCATCCAAGGACTGAAATTGCTTCATCAACCTTATGGAAACTATTTCTTAACGCTACATATGTCAAACTTCCCAAAAAACCTTCTCGTTAAATACCAAGAGCTTTAAGGGACGGTGACAAGGAATGCATTTCAGTTTGTTGTTATTCGTATGTGGAACTTCCTGTCTGCAAGTGAGCGTAAGAGAGCAGCTGAGGCTTGAGCGGGCAGCGTGTCAAGCTTGGGCACGGTCCGGGTGCTCTAGCTGGTTTGGGAACTCTGCTTGAACGCTCCTTTCACACTAGCCCCCCAGCGACAGTGAAGTCACTGGTACACCAGCGTAGTAGCTTATGAGATCAGCTTGCGCTAGGTGGCTAAACAGGATTTTTCAAGAGTGTTTTTTTCAGAGGTTTCAAAGATGAAGTCATCTTCAAACTAGTTATTTTTTAAATTCTATTTAAAACTCACATTTGCTTCTACCGTGCCTCACTGAAAGACATTACCAGGTAATGTCAAGATACTGTGGGTATCAGTAGACTCCTCCATTTTCTGGTTTCGTCAGCCTTGAGGGCTGGTGCTTCTCCTTAGGTCTGTCACTGCTAGAACACATTTACAGGGTGTGATATGTAAGTACAGAATATACTACTAAAATATCTCTTGCAGTAGTGTACATTTGATTTCAGCCTTTTAAGAAGTACATACTGACTTTTAAGAAGTACTTTTAAGAAGTACTGTTGGCTGAGTTGTTCTCCTACACTTAGTGTTGCACCACTGTAAAACTACTGACATTAAAATCCGGTCCAGTGAATTTTAGTGTGAGACAACTGCTTCTGAAGAGTAGCAAAGGTATACTTTTATATAGAATTAATTTTTGTATTTCAAATAACCTGGAGTTCAGCCATCTAAGGGCACGTTTGAGTGCAGCCTTGCTTGAACTTGGGTACTTGAAGACTGATTAAGCCCAAATTCTGTTCCATTCTGAAGCCGGTATCAAAATAGTTTCTGATTCTGATGGAGTTGGTGAGTCAAGAGGATCATCTTGACAAGAACTCTTTCTCTTCCCTTTCCCTAATAATATTATAGCACTCTTTGATATTGGAAAATCAAATTATTTTGCATATTACCAAATGAAATGTGTCAAAATGCTGAGCTACTGTTACTTTAAAACTCTTCTCAATTAAGAAAACAAATCCAAAACCAAAAACCAATCCGTTCCATACAAAATATTCCATGTGTGTATTTTATACAGGTTCCACAAAGGAATTGATTGAAAGCTGCTGTGGAGCTGGACAGCAGTGGGCTATAGACAATGGAGAATGCACAGAAATTCCTATAAGTGGAACGGACGGTGATATTTGCAGGTACGTAAGTCAAAAACTGAGCATTTCAGATTAATTTAGTGAGCAACCTGTTAGAATAAACTAAATGTTTGGTCAATTCATGTGATCTCCAGGAGACAGGGGACTGCTTCATTCATTGTGTAAGTTATTGGTAGACTGGCAATATGTCATGGCACATTAGGAAGAAGGTTTTCCCCCTCCCTTTCCACAATATCTGATCTAAACAAAAGCCTTCTAAGGTTTCTTCTTCCTTTGTCACATGAACAGAGCACGTATTTTTGTTTCCCGAATTTATGCACATCTGTGGAATTGCAGATAAATAGAAGGGCAGAGTAGCTTAATGTGTTTGTCTTCCATTTGGCAAGTGCTAAATGCAATGATTATCCATGTCATTAAATGATATGTTTATTGGCCAATATGAATGGCTGCTGGTTCTGCTGTCTTTATTCAGCTGAAGGGTACCAGACGCCTTGATAATGCTGCTGGATTCAGTAGCATCTGGTCTGAGCAAGGGTGCCAGATTCGAACTGCTCAGCACGAGAAGGAAGGTGGTTGGACTAACATGGTCATTGCCCAATGCTAACTGCAATTCTTCCTCTCTCTCTCTCTCTCTCTCCTCCTTGCTTTACCTCCCCCTAGTCTGCAACAAGCCTTTGGGAGGGCTAAAAGCAAAGTTATCTGAGATTCAAATGCTGTAACATAAGCCAGGTGGTTTCTTCTAAGAGTGATCTCAACATTTCATTATTAAAGTGGTTTGATGTAATCAGTTTTATACAAGTTAGCATCATTGCACCTTTGCAAAGTTGCTGTGAGAGTAAAATTCTCTCCACTGAGTTTTAACATGACATAATTGACACGTATCAACTGTCTATGAAGAAAAGGCAGATTAAAAAAAATCCACCTTTGGCCTAAATAAGTGCAAATCCAATACATTAATGAGTTGCACCTGCACATCTGAGGCTGGGTTTAGATGAAAAAGCCAGATTCAAAATGTGTTAGTCCCTGTGAATGTCTCAGGATTTAAAAGAATTTGAGATCAGGAGTTCATTTATTTTACTTTCAAAATTTCAGTTGTGTCGTCCCTGTTTTAAAGATATAAGAAACACCTGTGAATATTCTGTGTAAAGAAAATGTTTCTTGTAGAGAAGTATTTGAATATGTGGCCTCAAAACCTTGAAAGCATAGACAGAAACTTACCACTCCCTTTAGGAGATAGGCCAGCATGCAGAGCTGTTCACCGTGCAGGTACCTATACCTTCATGCACCGCCTTGTGTGTCAGAACGATGCAAGCAAAGCAAGCTCCTCAGAGTCTGCCACTAACTCTACTCACAAGCTAAAGATTTAAAAACATATAAGGTAGATATTAATTGCAACAATTAATTAGTTACTGTTCTGCCCAGATAGCTGACTGTCCATACCTGGGCTTTACAAGTAACCTGCAGTGCACCAGAGAGCCCAGTCCGCAGCTGAGGCCAATGAATGGCGTCTCCAGTGTGTCTATGGAGCTTGTAGCTCTGCTTTCTCTTCAGCAGCCCCCAGTTTTCAACCGCCTATCGTTTCCTTATGCCATTTTGGAGTTTCCAAGTGGCACAGACTTAAGTGTTAAAGCTACTTGTTGCTGCATCTTGATTTCTTTGGACATTTTCTGTTCATGAACCAGCTTGGCCTATCTCAGTGTAGTGACCAACTGTGCTAGCTGGGATGGCAAATGTATTAACCGAGATGATCATTTTAGGGTGAGGCTTTAAAAATATACAGTTCAGGGTTAGCACAGAGCCAGATGCCTGCAGCTGGTGGTGAGTGATGTGTGAAATGCAATGTCCCCCTCGCGCTGAACAGACAGTCACAATGTCTTGCTCAGCCAGGGACATGCTGAGGTGTTTTTTGCCTGCCCGCGGGTTATGTGCAAAACCCCACCACTTCAGTATGAGTTTTCCCATCTGTCCCTTTTCTCCAGACCTCTCAAATGTTATGCAGTAAAATAAATATTGCTTATTTGAGGTCTTTTTAAATGTAATTTGATTGCTTTCTTCGATGGTATGGACACAGTGGTACTCTTAAGAAACAACAGGAAGAAATTTCCTAGGAATGACTTCTACAACAGAGAAATTTGCTACAACTGAGCCTACCAGAAAGAAATCATCTGCGGTAACTAGATGAATGTAGTTAAAACAAAGCAAGTTACAAATCCCTAGCTGGTCCTTTGATCGCGAGATGTGAAGGTACCCCCTGAGCACATGCTGCCGGCCGTGTCAGAGAGAGGATGTTAGACTACCCGAAATTCGATCTGACCCAGTACAGTAATTTTTATCTCATGATTGAAATGTGTTTTATCAGCACAGAGCAATGTTTATCTGGGTGGCACGTAGATGAGCGGCACAAGTATGAATCCTGCTTTTCGCTGATGCTCTGTGTCCCAGTTAGAGACTTGCACCAGTTTATCACATTGGCATCATTGCACTGGTGATAACTCAGGAATTTTTCTCTAATGCAGAAATGTTCTGGATATTCCTTATACCAACAAGCCATTTATTTATCTGGCCTGCTAAGAGTAGATTTGTGAAGAAGAAACAAGACTGTGTTGTCTAATAATGTTTGTTCCCAATTCATTTTTCAGTAATAGAATACCTAAAACTGAGCCATGTTGATACAGTTAAAGAAATGTTAAACTAAAAAAAGTCTAGCAATGCTCCAGATAATACTGTGTTTCTATTCTGTATTTCACACTGGAAAAGAATTTCTCATTGCTAAATGTCACATTTCTGAAGAACATGAATCTGTACAAATTTCAGTGTTTTAACACTGTAAATACTTCACATACATAAAAACACTTCTAGCAGTTTTTTGCCATTTCCAGAAACTGTAATAGCTTTCAGTTAGTTTAATTTTTTTTAGAAAGTTTGGGTGTCTTATGAAAGCAATAATAGTTGAATTACTGGCCATTGAGTGTATTTGAGCAGTAGCCATTCATATTTCAAAAAAATATATTTTCTAGTTGGTGATTAATACTGGATTAGGAAGCAAACTTTCTTGAGAACAAAGTACATGGTGGTGGTAATCCCCTTCCTGTAATCGAACTCAAACCGCTGTTTCCTGGTTACATTTCTCTTGCATGATCCAGCTAAAAATATTAAGATGAAGCTGACACAAGGGGCTACTGTCATTGTGCAAGTGGCCAAGCGGCTGTCACTGGCTAGTTTTTACTGGGATAAGAAACATCTCCTTCTGTTTTTTATTGAAGCATTTGGATAAAAGCTGTGACTTGGAAATACATTATTGTCAGAAAAGAAAGGGTGTTGTTTCCTGGGACAGCTCTATTTTATTGTAGCAGTAATGGTATCCAACTGACAAAAATTTTTTGCCTGCAGATGTTTCTCTTGCAAGACTGTTGATTTGCTACGAGACACTGGCTGGTAAAATGCATCAACCTTTCGTTCATCATTGCCCAGAAAGACAGTGTGCCGGTGCCATTTTATCAGCAGACGATAGTTAGACATCAAGGTTATTCTTGGAAAAAGTAACACTGTCCCTAATTCCTTCATGCCACTAAATCAATCCAAAATAGAAATTTACTGCTGCTTGAAACATAGCACAGTATATCCTCTGAGGTTTAGCACACTCATCCGTGCCACACGTGCCCAACCTGCAGCTGATGGACATGGTATAACCCACCAGGAGGCTTCCCGTGCCCAGCAGCTCCCTCCTCTTCCTTTCCCTCCTTTCTGAGGGCTGCTGCCCTCCCCATGTTCCACCAGCCATGCACCCCTCCAGATCCAGCGTACGGATTTGGATTAAATCCAAAAGGACTATGTGATTGTTTTACCTGCCCATTTGTACATGTGAATGAAAGAAGGAGGTACCTCTCTGGAGGGGGGAAAAAATCCACGTATAGATTTTAAAATAGTCAGTGGAGAAGAGTATTCTGTTATTCTAATGAACTGCTATTCACTTGCATTTGGGAATTTGCCATTTATCTGTGCTTTGAATCTGTTTCATTTCAACCTTCAGTGAATCTTGTTAAAATGTTGGATTGAAGAGCCATCTACAGCAAATGTACATGCCATATGTACTTTGTATATAATGATCAAGTCACCCATAACCTTCTCTTTGATAACCTAAGTCAGAGGAATGATCAAATTCTGGGTTACAATCTCTCTGCAGGGGGTATAAAGGCTTAGAGTATTTAGTATGTATTTAACATTAGCTTGGAAGTTAACTCGCCTTAAGTCCTGGCAGGAGCTTCAGACCCTTGGCTGGTGAGGGAGTAAGTGGGTACAGGTGCATTTTCCTTCCCCAGTCCTGCAGGGAGGAGGGATCCTATCCTTTCTGAGAAGCAAAACATGGGGATGATGGACTTTTGCACAAATATAGATGAGCTGAAAAGGAAATCACTGACCAGAGCTTGAGAGGTAGTGACCTAAGCAGTAGCTCCTTGAGCCTTTATCAGTGCATGTTTTTGTTAGAAATGAGAATTAGAAATATATCCTGCAAAGGTCAGTGATAAAATCTGTATTTTATTAGTAAAGACACATATGTCATAGAGAGTTCAAATATATGGAGTGTACTGTGAATCCAATAGCCCTGGTATTTTTTGCATATTGTTCCTTGTGTCCCGTTGTGACATCTTCTGAATGTCACTTAACTCTTGGCCTCCGTGATCCTTTGCAGAATTGCTCAGAAGCAGTGTTGCATCTCCACCATAAGGGAGAACAGCTGCCTGGCTGGCATGATCGCTGCTAAGGAGGGAGACGTGTGTGGACCAGAGGAAAGTGAGACCTGTGGAGGATCGTCATATAAGGTAAATTGCTGTGACGCTTCTACTGGTTTTGTTCTGAATAAGAGGTATCTTCATTTCAGGCAGTTAGCAGTAAGTTCTTCATACATTATTATGGGGCTCAGTAAATTTTAAAGTTGCAGGAATGAGGTGGGAAAATTACGCAGAGTTATGGATTTGGGGTTGTTTGCGTTTAGATTTCAGTTGTCTGGTGGATGCAGTCCCTTTTAGAACTTCACAGTAATGGTGATTTGAATAATTTCCATCTTCATTTTTAAAATTTAACTTGGTGTATTACTTTTGCTTCCTCACTTTAGAAGTAGCTGAAAAGAACATTTTAATTTTTCTCTCTATGGTGTAGAAGACTTCAGGAAATGATAGGCCAAAACTTAATCAATGATTTAATGGGAAAACCCATTACTGAACAGTTTGCTTGGCTACAGTTTTGAATAGTAGTCTCATTTCTCAGTCAAACAAAACGGTGGACTAGAAGAGCAAGCATTTCAGATGATGGTGGAAGCTTTTGTTCATAAACAAAGGCAGACCATTAACCAATGGTTCAAATTACAAATCATGAGCCACCGCCTCAGCTGGTATAAATTAGATTTGCTTTATAAGAGTCAATGGAGCCAAACCAATTTAAACCAGTCTGAAGATTCAGCATCTTGCTTGCTTGCCTCTCTTGTTTTTACCAGAAGGGTACACTTCAGAATTCATTTAACTCTGATAATAATTTACATAGCTATATCTAGGCTTAAGTGCAGCTTCCGTTGTCTCAGCAGGAAACTTATTAGTCCTGTCTGTTCTTATACATCAGCGATCCTTGTGAATAACTGTTCACTGGTAAGGGAAATACACGGACATGTACTGCGGAGCTAAAGTTTAATTAACTATGACAATTTGTCATTTTCAAAACTATTATTTACTTGGGTCTGGAGTCTACTATTAGAATACAAAGTGAAATGCACTGAACTTGTGCATCTGGGAGCAGGCATTAGTATTGCTGAAACGTGTCGGAATTATTATTCTTAGGTTTTCACCGGGGATGTTCACCAGGCAGGCACAGCACCCGGAGGAAGCCTCACCTCCCTCCTGGCTTTCCTCGGGAGGCGGTGGGGAGAGCAAACTGCTTGGTCAATTCTGTCTTAGTTGAAACAAGTTACAAAATATTAACTCTGTAGAATAGCTCCTTGTGCCGGTTTCGGTGTCATGCTTTGCTTCAAGGGAAACCATCTGAAATGGCCAAATTCACAAAAGAGCACCTTTGCCTTCCTCTTTAGCTCCTAGGACATTGCAGCTACTCAGCGAAACAAATAATAAAAATGAATAAATGTGGACTTAAGAAAGACGTTTTAACTTTATTATAGTTTAACATTTCTAGTGGTGGTCTCACAGAAAAAGCTGCCAGTGAGCAGAGGTGTTTATCCTGACCGGCACTGCTACTAGTGACTGCTGTGTCCAAGTGTCGTAAGTCAAAGTACCTTATGGGGAAGGTAGAAAGGTGAGTTCGTCGCCCCAAAGTCTTTGCAAGGCTTGTTTTCACTGTCCTGCGAAAAGCTAGGGTTCCTACATTCATGTAATGAATGCGTGTAGGCCCTTTTCAGGTAAAAACCCTGTAAAGGTGGGGTCTTTGCTTTTGCTTCAAGATAAACGCAGCAGGGCCAGTTCCCTGGGCCCGGGGATTTAGCCAGCCCGGGATACTGCTCTCTCTCCTGCACACTTTCCCTCTCCCCCTCTCCCTCTCCCGCTCCCCCTCCCATTCCCTCTCCCTCGCTCTCTTCTTTTTTTCTTTTCTTCTAGTTGGTGAGCTTGTGTTCAATACAGTTTCACCTTAGGCCGATTTTCCATGTTGTTTCCTCTAAGACAGAAAGCACATGGTTTTAGGGACTTCTCACTACTGGACACGCCACAACCATAAGTCCCATTGTGCTGGATTGCAGGAATGCTTTTGGGGAGGAACACAAAAAGTTGTGAATCTTGTGAAGCAGTGGTTCTCAAGTTATGTTTCTCAATATCGATGTAAAAATAGTAGTATTTGCTATTAATTCAGTTGTAGAATTCTGGTAAAGTTCAAAAGATGATAAATAGAATATTAAAACCATTTAAGTTTTTGCATTTTAGAAGAAACTTTTCAGCAAACACATTTTCCACTGGAAAATGAGCACTTGCTTTCATCTGGAAGATACGTCAACACAAAAGTGTGTAACTGATTTAATACCCACTGTGATGCCTGCACATAGGATAAATTGTGAATCAAAACTATGACTGAAAAAAGCCATATTTTTCATGGCAACATTTTCAATATTAAACAGCACTTCAGTAAAAGCGTATATTACCCTTAACTTCCTTCATTTTGAATATTGAAGCTGAAAAATTATACCAAAACTAAAAATATTTACAAAAAGTAAAATTTTTATTTCATAAAATTTTGAATTTGGGGATTCTGGACTTGGGGAGGATGGAAGGATTTTTCTCATTTCTAGCAAGATGGTAATCCATTATAGCTGGATTTTTTTTTCCAAGAATTCTTTTGAGAAAATAACTTCAACTCCTCTAGTACCAAAGATAATTCAGCACCTTCAGGACCTGTACTGGAAACTTCACAAACACATATCTGGGAGCCGATATCAGTCTCTGCTTTGGAGAAAGTGACAGCTCTTTATGGCTTGCATATTTAGAAACGTGAATCACTTTCATTGTTTTATTTTGGGACCTTTCAGATTAGCAAGAAGGGGTATAAATATGAGCTGCATCCAAAGGTTGTAGGTTGAGCATGCAGGGGACGTTTATGAGTTGTGCATGTTGGCATGAGATGTGAAGGATCCCTAAAGCTGCAGGGTTTGGAGCTGGAGAAAGGTGGCTCAGCAGAGGCGATTCTGGGGTTTGGGCTGTTGGTGGACAGGTTTCCATGTCTCCCTGGGGGAAGCAGAGCCGGTGCCGATGCTAATGCCAGTCTGGGGTTGCTACTCGTGAAACGTGATCCCTTTCTGTTTCCATACTGTGTCCTGCTCTCACAACGCCACTTCTGCTATTGGCTCTCCCCAAGTCAGAGATCTCTCTCCTGGGAAGCGGGAGCTCAGTTTGGTTTTCTTCTGTTCAATTCTTGGACTTTGTGCTGACATAACTAACTGGTGCCAGGCTGAATTATGATCTTCATTTTATGTGTCTGACGCCTGGTCATAGACTGAATATTTGAATTGTCTGAAATCACTTCTTCTCGTTCAGAGAGGCTGTTCCAGTGTAGCTGCAAATTGCAAATGAGTGCTGCCGTCCTGGATATCTTGACTATCAAAGGATTTACAGAGGGAAAGAGACTCCATCTCTGAGCATTTTGTAATTATTCCATCAGAGTTCAGGCATCTAAATTTATATATTAGGGATGTAAGGACATCACATACAAATCCAGGAAAGCATCTTCATACACGTATGATCTCTGTATGCCTCCGTAGCAGAGACTTACAGCTCCTCTGCTTCCTTGCTTGATTAGGGATCTACTCTGCCTAAGGACTTTTCTGAATCGTATTTGGAATCTGTTATAATTTGTCTGATGTACTTTTGTGGCCCAAACATGCAGTGGATTTGTATGTGGCTGAGTAAAGCACAGCATTGCTTTTGTCCGGCACCTGCACTGGAGTCTGCAGAAGAGGCTGCATTTCAGGGATAACCCATTGCACCAACCTGTTGCTGAACTCCCTTTGTGCTCCTGCTTTAGCTGCATACATGAAAGGAATAGAAAAGCAGATCATCCCTAAAATATACCTTAGCCTTTCTGTTGTAGCCACCATCTCAATGGGATGGTGTCCAGGACAATCAGGTAATTAAAGGCAACAATAGGTTTGCAGAGCAGTAGCGCATAGCGAAAATACTCTTTACTGTCACACTGATGGAGCTCAGGGACTGCCAATGCTCCTAATATCTGTGCAAGGTATTTTAAATTCCTTTTACATCACCTCAGAGAGCTAACTAGACTATAGAGCAAAGGAGTATATATCTGTATTATTTTACTTATAACATACTATATGCATAGTCATGGCTGTGTGCAAGAGCTGGGAAGAGGTGATCTACAGCACGACTACTTGCTTCCTTGCGCTGTTGCTGAAATGCATGTCACAGCTAGACTCTGCATTTATCCTGGTTGTGATCAACCTGTTTGTGTAGGGATGGCCAAAACAAGTGCAAGTAAGGCTCTGACGTCTGCAACTCTGTAAACCTTAAGTGCTTTTGCAGATGCTCCGTTGTTAGAGAAAGTGCAGATGGGCTCCAGGTGTGCGCGTGGACTCCCCTCTGAAGCAGAGTGTGTGAGAGAGGCTTGTTACCGATGGTCCTTTTCTGTTGCAGCAATGCTGTGATTGCTGTAATCTGGGCCTGCGATTGCGGAGTGAGGGGAAAACCTGCGAGTCCAACATAAATCTGGGCTACCCCTGCAGTCATGTGATGCTGTCCTGCTGCGAAGGGGGGGATCACTTTATTCATCCGGAAATAAAAAAGCATCCTGAGCCTTTGCCGACAGTGACACCTGAGAAGGGTAAGTGTTTCATTTTTAATGAGAAGAAGCTGCAGATGGGGTCTCTAGCTCACACGATCGTAAGAGGAGGTGTTGGAAGGACTCATGCTACAGCAGAACAGCCTGCACTCTCAGATCAAGTATAGAGACTCACTTGTTCTTAAAACGGTTCTGAAAGAGAAAAAATATGTAGGTGTTTCTGATACTCAGAACATACCTGCCTTTTTGTGTTTTTTTACCTTGAGTCACAGAGTGCAGAGACCTGTTACACATCAAACAGAAGCGAGAAATGTTCTCTGGGTGAGAAAAGTTTATTAAAGCCAAGCAGTGCAGAATACAGGGTGAAGGCCAGCTAGGTGAGACCTGCCTGGCAGCTTCCCTCCCTTTTATTTCTTTCCTTTTTTTTTTTTTTCTTTAAGACCTTATTGGACCACTAGTGGGCAGGAAGCCACCAGCCTTATGTAGGAAGCAAAGGTGAAGCTGGTCATTGTCTTTTAGCAGCAGCAATCCTGAAAGATTCTGCATGAAACAAATTATGATTTTTTTTCCAAAGTAGGCCATGGATTATGATACCAAAGAAACCTTCTGGGAACAGATTTCATAACCCACTGAGCTAAAAATACAAGTGTAGCACTGAACAGCCTAGCACTTCTCCCACTGCATGCACTGGAGAAGCAGCAGAGCATTGCAAGTTATGCAAGTTTTCTTGTGCTCTTTCAACGTATGAACATAGTGATCCTGAAGAGCGAAGTCAAATCCCTGCAGCCAAAGAGGCACGACAAAGGGAACGTGGCAGATCTGGAGCTTAGCGAAACTTCTTCCTTGAGCCCGAGTTCACGTTCCTTTGAGTATCACCCTTTAGGCACCTGTTATGAATTGCAAGATTTTTTAGTCTTTATGGGTAACCTCAGGGATATCCTAGGGTTCAAATTTTGTCCATGCTCTTTGCATGAACTAATGTCTCTCTAATAAATGCAAGGATTTATTTCGACCTAGCTCAGACCTCACTGAGTGCATTTCTAGAGTTCAGAGACCGTGGACCTTCAATAAGGATCAGATTTAGAAATCTCAGGAGATTCTTTCCAAAATTCTTTTTTTGGAGAGTCTTTTTAAAAGAGGAAGACTTTAAACAATTTTCTAAGCAAAAATGTGAAAGTTTGCAAAAGATTTCTGACCAGGATGAAAGATGAAAAACAGGTAATGCATTCTCGGTTTCCTTTTTTTCAGAAAACCATAGCTTGTGAAACTCCTATGTGCAAATACAATTTTGATTTTTTTTTTCTAATGCTCAGAGGATATTTATTTTTTAGTACAACCTAATGTTACCAGTGTTTTCATATGGTAACACTCTTTTTCATTCTTTCTGGTCTCTGAAAATTTCTGCAGAAAAGCACACAAGAGTCTCTTTTCTGGAACTGTTCCACTATCAAGGGTTTTGACTGTTTTGTGAAACTGTTGCTGGTAAGAGTGAAAGAGTCCTTAGAGACCTGCATCATCTGCTGCATGCACAATCAATGTACAGCAATTGCAGCCCCAAATTGCCCTGTCAGAGCCCTTTGGCGTGGCATCAGTGGAGAGCACAAGTTTGCATGCATGTGTTTAAGAAGAACTGACTGAGGAACTCACTGAACAATTAGTTTAAGTGTCACAGAAGGTCTTAACAAACTTGATCAATAAATGGAAAGAAGGCTAGTGCTTTAAATGCAGTAGATAGGATAACCATGTCATTATTAAGTAGGTCCCAGAAAATTTGGTGAAACAGCTAACACTAGCTGCAAAAGTAGCTATAAATCAATGGAGTTAATGGTGTTGGAAAAAGTTTACCAACTAACTGGATAACTTTTCCTGCTGAAATTAGAAATTCAGTGTGGTTCTACTGTGAGGCCATTTTCAGATGGGGCCTCGATGTGATACCTTGGTACAAATAATAGCAATGGTATTAGTAGTCAGTGTGAAAGGTGAGCTTGTGACCTTCCAAGGTCACCCTTTTTCACAGTGCCTCCAGTAAAGCATCCGTCCCTCCAGCCTTACAGAATGATGGTAGTGGACCTTCAGCAAAATGATCGGGTCTTCAGGATGCATACCTTTTCTCTTGTCCTTGGAGTAATGTTTCAGGTAGATTTTGCTGTATCTGGAGTTTGTATGGCCAAATGTTCCACACAGTATGGTGCTAACGCCAGAAGTAGTTGTTAGAGAAACCGTGTTTTTTTTGTGTGGTTAGTTTCAGAGACTGACGATCACAACGAAGCCTTGTCCATCAGTAATGAAGCTGAACTGTCAAATAACTTGCCTGGAGATGACCTGGATGAATGTCTTATCTACGGTGGGGAACTCTGTCAGCATTTGTGTATAAACACTGTGGGGTCTTACAAGTGTTCGTGTTTCCCAGAATTCACTTTGCAAGATGATGGGACCAGCTGTTCTCCAGGTGAGGAAAACGGGCAAGAAACCCCGAATGATGGTGTCTTTGGCTTTCCACCTTCGCTGATCTACCAAGCTTTCCTTTGTTGTCTCTATATGGAACAGCAAGGGTCTGTAAATTCCCTTTGACAACTGTTCAGATGTATCAAGTTTATAATCAGGAAGCTCACCTTAATCAACAGTCTCTAATAACTAAATGAGGGTTAGACTGGCGTCTTCCATTAGCAACTGAGAAAAAGGAAGGTCCACTCTTCATGCAAGTATTTATGGACTTATTCCTTTTCTCCTCAGAAACCTTCAAGATAATTACAGGATAGAAAAACATAGATTTTGGAAAATTGGGGGAAGTAATGATTTGAACCAAATCCTATCTTCATAAGAAGGCCTAGTCTGAGCCTCTGACCAATTTTTTCTTCAGGTCTGATTGCTGGTTATGATTGCAGGATTTTCTCTGTGTGTTCTTCCTTGTTTGCTTGCTTTCCCATTATGTATTTAATTTTGACTCTTTTAATTCAAATTCTTGATTCCCCACCAAGAGCAAGAAGTAGAAAAGAGTGGAAAATTTCTTACGAACACAGTTTTCTGTTAGCACTGAATAATATATGAAACTGAAAAAATAACATTTTACAGCAACACTTTGAAAAGAACCTGAAGGAGTTGATGCATTCAGATTTCTTTGAAAATCCCAGCCTGAAGTTTTTTATGGGTGATGATGCATGGACATTTTTCCTGGAAATTGGACAGGTTAATAGTGTAAAGAAGAATGCCCTTTCAGGAAACTTAGATTATGCTTAATTTTTATGCATCTGTGGCATGAGATCAGGGTGGGTATTTAGTATGTTCAGATCATGACTTTTTTTTTAAAAAAAGAGGATTGGTAAAAAATTTCTAATGAAATACATTTTGTTCATTGACTCATTTTGTATTTCACAGTTAGTTTCCCTTTAGATAAACTTTATTCAGTTCAGACACATGGCGTTGCTTCCTGAACTTTAATTTTCCATAAAATCATTCACATCTTTCAGTGACATAATATCTAAATATATCTAAGTGGTGGAAGTCTTAGAAAGAACATCTATTGTGCTGTAATTGTTTTGATGTCTAGAGTTCTCCAATGGCAAGATTTCAAATCAGATAATCTGAAAAGTCAAAACCTTAGATTAGTTACAAGTGCTTTCAATTATTTAACAAGCAAAAGAAGTGTTGCCATCCAATGACAAAATTCCTTAGACTTCAAATACTTTTGGCCCAAGCCAAATAATGAGCATTCATTGTGTCATTCCTCTCAACATGATGTTATAGCACTTGCATCAATAATGTGTTTGACTATTTCTGGGGCAGCTGTCTGCTCTGTTGTTTATATTAAAATTCTGGGGAAAGAGCCTAATCCAGAAGAGGTAAAGAAAACGGTTCTTATTTTAGTTTTGCAAAATTTGACTTGTTCGCTCACCTGGAGCATGTGTATATTTTTGTTTTGCTTTGCTTTGTTTCTCATATGACTAACTCCATTAAAACTGTGGATTTGGTTTAGTACGTTTTGTATCTGGGTGGTCAATACTCTGGGCAGTTCTGCAAGACTGCGGTGCTGACAGCCGTGTCTGGGGGTGTAGAGGGGTTTGCAAAGCTCAGCTCAGGTGTAGGATCAAGGTGAGGGCAGGGGTCTGGGAAGGAGACACCCGAGACGTGTGGAAGGAGTGGGGCAAAGCAGGGCTGCTGCCAGCGCTGCCCTCTGAGCTGTTCGGAGCCTGAACTGGCGACGTGTATCGAGCACGAATCTTGACGTAGGTGCAGGGTAAGTGTTAGGCTCCTAAGAAGGAGAAATAGCAGCCATGCAATAAGTGAGGATCTCAGGAGGCTGCCAAAGCAAACTGAGGGCAATTTCTGTGTCCCGGTGTGGGGTGCTGGGTCAAGTTAAAGGCTGGGAGAAGGAGGTGGCAGGGCTCTTCACTGCTGGGCAGGGTGAAGCAGTACCTGCTCTGCCTGCCGGGGCAGCATGGGGGCCTTTTGCTCGTTATGGTGTTGTCTGCGCACACGCACATGTGTCGCGTGGCCTCTGCGTGGAGACCCACACCGGGCAGCTTTTAATATCACAACTTGAGTAATTTTTACTCCTGTGGTTAGATATAATGCTTTTACATAGGTACCCATCTTTCCATTCATCTCCCGGTGCATTTCCTGTTCTTTGCTGGACTCTGAATGCTTCTGTATTTAATTTTTGCTTTTTAAAAGGTGTCACTGTTTTCATGAGACTTGGAGGAAGTGACGCTCTTGCAGAGGCTCTGTGAGGCAAGAAGAAACTTTGCACTGGAACCTCATCAGCTACTTCTCACTTCTTTTATCTTTGTCTGAGGAAATCATTTGGGATATGCCACAAGCAGGTGTCTTGCTTTTTCCTCTGGTGTGCCGTGGCCCATTGTACTCCTGTGACTGCATTTTTAAATGAAATCGCTCTTCCCCCACCCCAAACCTGTACAGCGGTCACACTCTGTCACTTACTGTTGTCATTGCTTGGTGGCTCACACTTTGCTCCATGTGTCGCTTGAACTAAAACCAATGGGAACAGGGCACATCCCTCTTAAGGAAGAATTTAGCCTTATGGATCGAGGCTTCCATTTTGATGATATTTAGAAACTGGATTACTCTTATTGATGTAACAGAACTTTTTGTAACTATTCTGAAACTGTTGATGTTACTGTTTGTTGGAAATGTTAATGACAGATACCAGTCTTGTTTCCTACTTGGCTGTGGAAAAAGTCATTTCTAAGGTGTCTTGTGCTTGTAAAGATGGGCCTCTGTTTTTCATCCTGTTTTGAAATGGGATCCCATTTCATCCTGTGTTGAAATGGGATGGGCAGCATAAGTTTAAGGACTGGTTTTGAGTTTTGCTTTATTTCTTGTGTATCAGATGAAAAACAGGCACTGTCTTTACAGTATACAGCAGCATTTTAAAACTTAACACTTGCTGCTTGATTAATTAAATGTTGACGCATTGTATTCTACAGAAGTTATTTCCAGCCAGCCTCCCTTGTCCATGCCCCTGGCGTTTGCGAGTGTCTCCGTTAGCACGCAGCACTCTCCATGCGTGTGCAGACCGTTGTCTGCAACAAGTACAAGTGAGGTTGCAGAACTGGTTGTTCACCTCCGTGCATTTTATACAGACAGTTATCAAGGTCACTAAAATGTTTCCTCCTATGACAAAACACAGCCGTATGGGATGAAGGGTCTGATGGGGACTCTTGGCTTGGGATGTTTGATGGATGCGATGATCCATCCGGGACCCGTCTCTGCCTTACAGATCCTGACAGAAGACAAGCGACGAGGCTGGAAGCAGAAGCCACCATCCCTCCAGCCGCCTCTCCGGCTCAGCCTCTGCTCATTGTGTCCTTACAAGAAGAGCAGGATAAGTGTAAAGGTATGTCAGACAGATAAACTGCGGACACAGATGGGTGAGGAATGTTTAGAAGGGTGGAATAAAGTTTCAAACCTCCCTTCCCCGATCTGATTTCAGCACGCATCCTTAATTTGTTACCTCTGGCATAAGGCCGAAGAATTGTCAGGGGAAACATGAGGAGGTAATTTGAGGCTATGCTCTGATTTCAGGGTTATTACACACTTGCTATTTAGTTTAGGGCAAGCAATGCAGCTGTGCAGCGTAATGTGAGCAATACAGGTAGGAGGGAAACAGGTGTGTTTCCATGTAATAGGAGGGTTGTAAGTCGTGATTAAGGCCCCCAGAACAGATTTTTAGAGACTTTATTTCCCATTTCGAAAGCTGGGATTATATTTGGGTGACCCAGAGTTTTGGAACTTCAGCTGATCTGTGTTGTGAATTTTAATATATTTTGCAATTTTGCTTTGTATAGATAATGGCCCGTGCAAGCACATCTGCAATATTGTGGAAGGAAATGTTGTTTGCTCTTGTTTGTCTGGATATACTATCATGGCTGATGGGATTTCTTGTGAAGGTGAGTAAGTGGTTAAGATTCACCATGGAGACAGGGCTAAAACACTTTAATATTGATCCCATTGATCTTAGACCCATAGGCGTTACCCTAAGCGTTCTCTATTTTCAGTATTGTGAAGTGCAAGTGGCAGCACAGAGGAAACCTTCCTGCCTTTGAAATGATTTGGCAGAAGGAGTAGCAGATCTGCTTCGCAGATAACTCCTGAAGCACATCTATCCAATGTGTTTATTACAGGGGAATTTCAAGTGAAGGCAAGCTGGATTTTGTGCTGTCCAGTCACCCTTTGCTCTTTTCCCTCTGACCTCCCACCCTCTTGGTGCCTCTGCCCAGCGCGGTCCCTTCTGATTTCCACAGGCCCTGTCCAGCTCCCGTCTGTCCAGCTGTGCGCAGGCAGCTTTCCCGTGACAACAAGAGCAGCTGGCACGTCGGTGTCTCTGGGAACCCCCTCAGAGCCAGGGCTCTGCCTTGTTACTAGTTTTGTTTGCTTGTGTTTCTCCTTGCCTTGAAAGTCTGAATCTATGAGGCTTCGCTGGTTTGAAGAGCCTGCCCTTATGAGCCACTATAGCTCCATGGTTTTCCCTAACACTGAAGTCCAGGCCTGGATGGTGATGAACAGTGAATTTCAAAGTTGCATCATGATCATTCACATAATATAAATTTTAAATGGGCATGTTTGGACAGTCACAAAGGAGATCTTTGCACAGCAAAGATTTGGAGGTCAGAAGCAGTGCCCTATGACCTTATGACCTTAATTATAAATCTCTAAGTATGGGACCAATAGCAGCCAGCAAACAGAAGCTTCTGATGCTCAGAATTGTTCACAAGTGATCCACATCACTCTTAATCTCACATCTTATTGAATAACAAATCATTCTGATGAAATTCCAGACAGTCTGTGAAGAAGATGAGAATTTAATATCACAAGATAAATGTTCACTCTGCACTGCTTACTCAAGTGTGGAGGAAGCTAATTTGATTAATTAATGTCAGAATCAAAATGGGCATTTCAAGGCAGTCTCCTTCCTACAGGAGGTGAAGAAATTCAGAAATGTCACTGGAAGTAGTGAGTTTAAATTTCAATAAAGGACATTTATAATCTCTGTTAGAGAACTTTGTGAAGGTATGAGTGGTGATGCACTGCAGTCGGTTCCCTAGGAAGGCTGTGCAGGGAATCTGCGCTGCTGCCTGGTTTTTAGGAACGGTTCCTTCTGCAATGACAAAGGTGTAGGGGCAAGAGCAAGGACTAGATGATCGCTGAAGGCTTGTTCCAGCCCTGTTTTCAGTGTAGCACTGTAAATATTATAGCATGGTGCTGTTGTAGCAGCTCCAAAACACTTCATTTAGAGAGCTCCAGTGTGAAAGAAATGTCATCTCATTTCAGAAATCGTTCTAATAGAATTCTGTTTTTCCCTTTTGGTTGCAATATGTTGATATAGATTTGGATGAGTGCCTCACAGGTGCTCACGCTTGTTCCAGAAGACAATTATGTGTGAACACATTGGGATCATTCTCCTGTGTCAACCACAGAGTGATCTGTGCAGAGGGCTTTATACTCAACAGGCATAGAGAATGTGTTGGTAAGATGATAGGTATAAGCCGTTCACCACAGCATCATAATTCTTCATGCTATGCAATGCATTTAAACCATTTGTGCTAAAAGGCTCTCTGACCATCTTTGCATATGACATTTCAGTATGAGTTAGTAAAAACACATGTGCACCATTTGCTCAGCCATTTAACATCATGAGTTGTATGCTATTTGGCTTTTTTCACTAGCAATACATTCTCAGGCTACATATAATTTTGCTCGAAAGTCATAAAAGTTTGTAGGTTTGATGACCACAGCAGTACTGATGACTATTAAACTGGACTAAGACAACATAACAGTTGATCTCTTTGGACAGCGTCAGTGCTGCCAAATCCCCAGGCATAAAGCAGCAGCAAAACTTCATAAGTGTAACTCCAGAAATCCGCACAGGTCCAGGCAGAAAAGACCCATTTCAAAATGCTGGAATTTTAAAATTCAGATTAGCCCTTTGATGATTCTGGAACCGATTTCTCAGTACAAAAGTGAAAGATGCATCATAATGTTGCAATATCACTGCTGCTATTTAATTTAAGAAACCAATCTACTTTTACCAGTGTTCAGTGTATTTATGAGGATTTCACTTGCTTCAGACAACAATCTCCTGCACTTATGAAAGAGCTTCCGTGTGGGATACTCTTCCAGAAGCCAGTCAGGCATCTGAGTTGCGGGAGTGTTGTGTGGTAACGCTTCGAGAAGTGGAGCTCGGCTCTGCTCTGCTCTCCGTGTCCACGGACAGCTCTGGTCACAACAGAAATCAGGGCTGCCTGTGACTATAATGTCATGTGTGAACACATAGCCTTCTCCTATTCCCGTCCTTCTCCCAGTGCTTATAACATTGCTTTTCTCACCATCCCAATCTTGCAGTGTCACAGCGTTTGTTTTTGTTCCTATATTTTAAAGCTCTAGGATCTCATTTGATTAATGAGCATCATATGGCATGAGGGCATGACCAGGAAAGTTTACACAATGTCATAGTTTCAAGCAGGAATGTGATTTAATATCTTCTGGATTTTCTTTAAATTGTCAAAATTGGTTTGTTTGTTTGTTTTTTTAATCGGATACTGCTAAGCATACAAATTTAATGTAATGATTTAGTTTAAATTAAATGTCTATCAGAATGCCTCTGGAAGGAAAGATGCCTTTACAGTTAAAATATCAGACTGGGAAGTGGAAGCATCTGCAGTTGGCCGCATTCTGCATGGTGCATTTCATAGCTTTAACAGAGCCTGCTGCATGTACCACACTGCTGAAAATAAGGTCTGTTAAGTGAGCAGCTGAAGGAGCTGCCTCACCGTGTTTTCTGCTTCTGAAAATCTTGCCCTTTAATCCCTTGATTTTTTTCCCGGACTGTGCAGTAGGGATATATCTGTCCTTTTCTACATCTCTCAGCAGTGTTTTGAGGCTAAATTAATGCATGCTTGTCAGCAGCTGTGGCAGAAGGTACTACAGAAGATGCCAAGATGATCCTGTTATTCACTTTCTTCCTCTCCTGGTCTCTTCCCCATGACATTATAGCAAAGTTTTACTGTGACTGATATAAGACACACCTCAGACATTACTAGTAAAAATGAAAGACACAACACTTGCTTGTAAAGCTAAAAGATCCTCTTATCCTTCACTAAATTTCACAGTTTGTATTTCTCTAAGGCAGTTCAGGTTTTACGGTTATCCTTGTTAAACAATCTGGAAAACGTTGGAGTTTCTCTTTCTTTTGAACAGATACACCCGGTTTTCTCCCTACTGGTATGCAGCTCTGCTGTGTGTGTGGTGCCTGGAGAACATTTGCTGTATTTAACATTTTTCCTACTTTTCTAGTCAAAGGGGAAAGCCACAAGCAGACTGTGGTTTCTGATTTGTTGAACTGCCTTGCTGCTGCCATATTTGCCTAAGGTATCCTTTTCCAGCTTAACTGCTTTTATGCTCCATCTTGAGCTATCTCAAACCCCATGAGGAAAGCTTTGGTAATTTGTTTGCAAATTGTTGTTGTTTTAATGATGTTACTATGTGCATATTTCAGGGAGGGGAGGAACAATCCTTGCAGAGCAGCAAGACAGCTGATAACCTTTTGTCTCTTGAATTTCCTTTCGTCAAACTGTGGAAGATTATAATTCCAGGTGCATTCAAGAGCAGATATCCAGAATTCCTGAAAGGCAACCATGCACAAGGAAGAGCCACCAGCTGTTTAAATAGCTTGCACACACCACCTTTGTGTAACTTTTTGAATAGATATTAAAATGTCTTTAGGCCTGAAAGCTCCGTGTTCTCCAGAGATAAGAGCCAGGTTGGATGTTTTTAATGTGGATTGCTTTTCTTGGTAACTTTCAGGCAAAGTCATTACAACCACCCACATACACACTGACAGAAGACCACTGTTTTATTTTCTTTCCTACTCCCATCTAAACTTTTCCCTCCTGTCAGAGTGGGCAGTAAGTGGCCACTTTATTGCTGAACCATCGGGACTGTACATGAGTACAACCACTAGGAAAGGGATGGGTGGTTGCAAAGGAACAGCAGTTCTAAATAAAACGGATGTTTTCCATAAAAAAAATTGAGCTGAAGCAATTTGAAGAGGAAAGAATTCATGAGTAACTACAGACACAGGACAAAAAAGTCTGCCTTTCACGTTTTTGAAGAATGTGCAAAAATCTGAATTTAATGTAGAAGTATGTATTGAAAAAATAGTAGTAGGTAAATGCCAATATTCCTTTGCAAAAATGTCAGCTTCTTAGCTGCAACAGATACGCTCAAGGATCATGTAAATGTTCCTGTTTTCAGCAATAGTTCCAGGAAAAAAAGTTATGTGGCTATGTTTCACTCCATTTTTACTGACACAGAGTGAGGAATGTTGCTACCACACACATAGACCTAATCAATTTGTCAAAAATTAACTACGACTCTCATTTCAGTATATTACTGAATTATTTTTTCCTCTTATTCCTGTTTTTATAAATATCCTCTTGCCCTACCCCACAGTCTTCCTAACTGCTTTGGATGAAGACAAAAGTTGGTCCAATGTTGGGCATTAACTTTGTTTCATACTGAAACCCTAACTCCGTTTTCTCTAGTGCTCTGTCAAGAATGCTACTGGCTTGTTGAGCTGGTTTCCAGTACTGAAGAGAGGCAGGGTATTGGCACTGTGATGGCAGGGGGAAAAGAGAGAGAGGGGTTGTCCTGTTTTATAAAACTATTTTGAGCCTTATCTTCAACCCTCACTCCCTTGTGCCTTATGGGTAGAGCAAAGCAAGGGTAGTAGGTGCAGCGTGGGCTGAGCAGAGCTCCTGCAGGAGCCCGCGTGCTGCCCCCGGACAAGCTGGTCGCTGAACCAGGATCTCCAAAGATGCCTCTTCCCACCCTCGCGCTCGCAGCAAGGAGCGCTGGCTCACAGTTTAGATCTCGCATCTCAGCCCATGTCAGAACCATTAGGTTTTACAGATTGTCTCTTGTGCACAAAATTTTCCCTGAAACCAAAATTCTGCAGGTAATCTTCTGGTTTCCATAATTTTAATTTCCTCAGATGTGTTCTGGCCTGCTCTGCTTGTTTTCCCAAGGACTCGGAAAGCTGAAAGTTGAATCAAGAATATAGAGAAAACATGAAAACATATTAATTTTTTTTCCTCTGTGAAATCTTAACCCTCTTTTTTTCAGATCTGTCACAGAGCCTGTTTAAATCAGTAGAAAGACTTGCACTAGTCTGAATGCTGCTAAGTGGCTATTCATAGCCAGTTTCCTGTAAAATTTTTAAAAATCTCTTATTTATTTAAGAAATAAGGCTAGTTAGGTGGGACAAATCTACCAAAGCAGCTCATATTCTTCTCCCACCGTGTGAAGGCTTTTCTTTTCTTTTCCAAGACAGCTTATGAAAATGTTGCTGCCTACACTTTGTGCTAATGTGCTGCAATTGCAAAACTGTACAGGAACTAGGGCATAACCCTGTAAAAGCTTTGGGGTAGACAGGTACCTGCCCCTCAGGGGAAGTACCCCGTGACCGTGTGGGGCTGGCAGAAAGATCCAGCCAAGAGCAGTGACCTTGCTGTGGAGGGATACACTGGCTCTGGAAAACAGATGCACAGCACGCGAAGAAAAGCAATGGCAAAGAAAAATAAAACATAAGTAAATGAAAAGTGAAATGGCACCCAGCTAACACACTGCTCCTCCAAAACTCAGTGCACGTCTCTAGTTAGCTGAATTCAGCAGGTGCTGAAATTTCTCAATGCTCCTCTTTGTCTGTTCAACAGAAAACAAGCTGACGCATTTTATAAGACAAAAGCTTTTAAAATGACTTTTCTTGTTTTTGTGCTCTGCAAGGGAAAATAATGTCTGATATTGTACCTGCCTGGGAATGACATTCCACAGCCAAAATGAAAATCTTATTTAAACCATACCTACTCTATTGGGTAGTAGGAAAACAGCTTTGTGTGCAGAGAAGCTGGATGATTGGTAGTAGTTATGGTCACTTTGGCTGTCGTTAGTTCTAAAATTACATCTTAGTTATATATAGACCTGTGTGGAAGTGTAAGATTTTGGGGAGAATGGTAGGGGAAAAAAAAAGAAAAAAAAAATAGCTTCGTATCTCCACCCCTCTTCATTGCTTAGAAATATTTGCTCATTGTGCTGTTTCTAGCTTTCATTATTGAAATAAGCAAAACCTGATTTTGAAATGCTTTCATCCCCAGCCTGTCAGAAACGGATCGTTTTAAAGGTGCGGCATATTTCTTTCCAAATTGTGTCTTCTATTCCATGAGCTGGTATTTAAGTGAAAAAAAAATTTGTAACTTTCCCACTACTCCACCTGCTGAAATCAGATCACTTTAAAGATAGAAATAAAATCTTATGAACTTCTTTGAGCCTTCAGGATGCCTCTCTCCATATTTCCTCGTGAATCTAATCTAATCTAATGTTGTGTTCCTCAGGAAATAAATATCTTACGTGACTGCAGCTGCAGCGAGGCAAGCCATTTCCCTACCTATCTCTTGCAGCAATCCCACACCAGTGGTTCCTGTCTGTCTGGCATAAAGCAACAGCACTGATGTATAGCCTGAGCTGTGAAAAACTGTTAATGAGCAATAAGCATGAATCACTTTCTCCCTCAGTTAGCCAGGAGATTTCTACGCAGTAAATGGGAAGCTGATTATCACCCCTCTCCTGACTCTGCCTTTAATCAGTTCTGTCCACCCCGTGTCCTCGGTGAGCACAGCGTTCGCTGTGCGGAGGGGGAGGCGGAGGAAATCTCCATGAGGTTTGAGTCTCTTGAGCTACTTTGCATTAACAAAAGATGCTGAAATAACATGTCCTTAAATCAGACCACTGTCTACATTAACCTTCTTTTGGAAGAAATGGTTTCACACGAGCTTTTGGCTCCTTCCAAAAGAGAGCAGGAAGAGGCAGATTTATTGATAAATATGAGGCACTGAATTGTCTAATTGCTTCTTGTAGACATTAACGAATGCGTAACGGATACGCACACCTGCCAGCGGCGAGAGCACTGCGTCAACACGATGGGATCGTTTAAATGTCTCCAGGAATTGAGCTGTCAGCCAGGTTATGAACTTAAGGATGGAGAATGTGTTGGTAAGGCGAGCATTTTTCAGCTGATGCAATTGCCGTTACTGAGAAGGAAGGGAAAGGGACTGTGAAGCATATTGTTGTTGCTGGTCTAGAATATCAGAATTGAACTAGAAAAACCTGGTCGTCATGGAAATGTTTGGCTTCACAAGCCCCTTCTGTATGTTCATTTCTTTGAAATAGTTTCCAACAGTAATGGTAAATAATTTGGGAAATACATGAAACCTTATGATTTAGGATTTGCCCTGCTTTTAAGGGGTTGGAGTGAGATGTCGCTGCCGGAGGAATTGCTGTTACCCTCCTCTGGGAGCTCGGCTTTTCTCTGACGGAGCCGATGCTGAATCACAGCCTGCATGGATCAGTCCAGCCTGCATGGATCAGGGGGACTCAGTCCAGTCCTTCCTGTGCTTAGGAGGCCTGCCTGCATTTATTCACATGGGGTTAAGAGGTTATTCTTCGCCTCCCCCTTCTTGATCTATATAGGGACCTCATGGAGAGTCTTCTAAAGGCTAAACTCAGTACTGATAGCGCAGCAGATGCTATTCTGCAGCATGTGAGTGTGCAAGAGGATCCCTTCTTCTCAGGTCAGAAGTCAGAGTTATTTACTCCTAAATTTTCTTACAGAGTTTCCTGACAGCTGGAGTAGGAGATGCCTAAGGAAAAAACTTAGCGCTTGACATGTAACAAATGTTATAAAATAGAAATAATCAGAATTCTCACTTTTTATACAGCTGTCATAAGTAAACCTGTCATTACTTGAAGGGTCTTTTTTTGAGCCCCTCTTCTGGTGTCTGATTCTATAGCATTTCTAACATTTATTAGCAATCTAAATTACTTTCTAATCTTGAAGTTAGACTGTAACTATAATAGATTATCCAATGCACAAATTGTTTTTAAGTAGCTTTAAATTAATGACTTAGAAGAAGGACTGTTATTCCAAAACTACTCAGTGTAAAATTGTCTACATATAACTATTGATTTTGCAGCATTTTATGAAATACTGAGGTCCACATTTTTCTGCATCTCCTTCTATATATAGGGTCGGAAGATTTATTAATATAGTAGCTTCTGGAAGACTGATGGTGTTTTTTTGTGACTTTAACACTGAACTGAGGTGTTAGAGTAGAAAGATGAATGCCAAGGAGTCTCCCTTTGTCTGCCTGGAGAAGTGGGAAACTCCTGAATCACACGGTTTACTGTATTTGTCTTTATCTTCTAGTAAATACATTCATCATGAGGAGTGTTCTCAGGAAACAGTACATGTTAATGTAGTATTAGAAAATGTTCCCAGAAACTGCACTTTGAATGTATTTATACTGGAATTCTGTTCTTGGGTGGGGTTCCTTCAGTCAAGAACTGGAAGCAATACCACAGTACCAACCAGCTGAGCCACACGGCTACTCAGCGTGGATCAGCTGGGCGTGAATTTCTAAGCTTGAGACTTACAGGAAGGGTACCTAGAAAGTGGGCATTAAATTGGTGAAGGTGATTTGGGAGGTAATTTGATGTAAATAATAAAAATGAGAAAACTGTGTTCAGCCCTGGCTGCAGAGCAAGAAAAAAAAAGCAAAATTTGTCACTAATGTTACTACTTCTTATACTTTTCAGAGGTGGTTGGGTGTTTGGTCTGTGTATTTATGTACATATGTGTGTACCCTTGGGCCTGTGCACAACATGAAATCCCAGCCTGTTTAACTCAGGGGTCCTTTTAGCATCAAATTCAGCCTAGCCAGGTATTTATCTAGAATTCCTGAGGTCTGAGGAGTAAGAGAATCATTCTGCTTTTGAAATAGTGTGGTATGTATTTTGTGTGCCCTTATTTCTAGTTTTATTCTGGGTCTCTGGGATTTTAAAATGGGCAGTGTTTCTTATTTGTGGTTTAAAAGAGGTTCAGTGAACGCTGCAGTGGGGACTGGCACGGAACTCGTTGCAGAGCCTGCCAAGCTCGGGAGCCTGTGGATGTGCAAGAGCAGACATGCCCACACCTCAGAGTTTCCACAAGCCATTTTGGGTGTCTGGTTTAAACAATGCTTCCTAACTTCCTTCCTGAGAAAAGAGGTTGTAAATAGTTGTGAAGGCTATTGAAAATTGCAGCTTAACTAGTCACAAATTGGTGTTTTGATCTGATTAACAGATATTGATGAATGCGAGAAAGGAACTCATAGTTGTAAAGTAAACTTCGTTTGTCAGAACACAGAAGGATCGTTCTACTGTGAATCGAAGCAACGGTGCATGGATGGATTTCTACAAGACCCGGAGGGTAACTGTGTTGGTAAGTGTCACCAGCAATATGTTTGTAATATGTGCAGCAGCTCTGGCTAACTCCTCTTCCTTTTAGCCTGTCCAGTGGGTGACCATGTGCAATTTTCCTTAAATCTTACTGTGAATTAAGTCTAAACATTGCTGATCTTTTGAAGATATGCATACTCACATACTTTATTTGAAAGGACTACCATAACAGATCCTCATCAGCCTTATCTTTGTAGTACAATAAATCAAAATCAATGAAAAGAAGTGAGAGCTGGAAGAAAAGGGTTGCTAACAGTATTCTAACTCATTTTCTTCACCAGATATTAATGAATGCACATCTCTCCCCGAGCCATGTAAACCAGGATTCAACTGCATCAACACTGTTGGGTCTTACACCTGCCAAAGGAACATGCTGACGTGCAGCAGAGGCTACCACGCCAGCGAGGATGGGACCCGCTGCATCGGTAAGGTCAGACTCCAGTCTCTGCTCAGGTGCCCTCTCAGAGGCAAAAGTGCATTTCGCTTCCGAAAGAGTTTTTGAGTTACTTCAAGTTTCATAAATTTGTTTGAGGGATGGGAATTTGCTGTGTACGTTTGCTGTCCAAACAGCCCGGTGGTTTGTGTGCACTGTAGGTCTGAATGCGGCGTTGAACTCCTGCAGGTGACCCTGGCTGACAGTGATGTTGACTGCATATGCGATTGGCTGACTTCTGTTCTGGAGTGTATGAGACCTAGCGACTTCTTCATCTCATGCTGTCAACCAAAACCATGATCCTTTGTTGTTTTGTACAGTATCTCACTGTAAATTATATGATCTGAAGCCATGACTGCAGCATTATAAATGGTGTTTCTATTCACATTCAGTTGTACAAATGCTTAGGATAAATTCTTTTCTTTGTGAAAAGAATGTGGAAATACCTATATAGCCTAAGATACATCTCACTGCTGACTTGTAGGGGCCTTTATTCCAAGTGTGTATAGTGTTACTGACTCAGAATAGTAGATTTCCTGCCCTTTCTGCATTTGCTCTGTAAATGAGCACACTGGGCACAAAGGAATTGAGGCTTGGTCCTTAGTGCCCAAGGAAAGGCTGGCTGTGTATTTTTGAATTTCCTATGTTCTGTGCTACTCACAGTAGGAAATGGTAAGACAGCAGCTGGGGGAAAAAAAAGAAATGACAAATCAGCATTTTGTTTAGTGATGTTATCCTAAAGATTTCTACTTATGTTACCTTTGAACGAAAGGAAGGACAGGAAAGCTTTTGTGACTCCCCAGGTGGGCGGAAGCCTCGTTCACAGCTGTTTGTTGATTTGGTCACCACTCGCATTCATAACTTATAAAACCCCTCTTGTAAGAGGCTGGAGAGAGAACTGTAATGAAAAACAGTGGTATAGATGGAAGGCCCCAGTCAAATAAATTTCCACTTCTTCCTCTTTGCTCTTTGCTACCCTCTATCTCCCGTCACGCTTTTACCCACGGGACTGTCCAGACTATACTTGGCCAGTGAGAAGATGAGTGAGATTTGGAACCAGGCAGAAGACTGTGATATTTAATGTAATTAGCTGAGGAAATTGAGAAAGCTTCCTAAAACAGCTACAGTGGGTTGTGTTTCCTAAACTCAGGGCAAAGTGGTGCAGTCTCATTTGCTGTCTAATTATAGAGCAGACTGAGATATTCTGACTGTGCCGAAGGGAAGGTACGGAAGTATTGTCTCCACAGCTGTTGTGTAGGGACAGTTCTTCAGCCGGTTTCCATCAGTCCTGTTTCAGCGAAGTCAGCAAGGCTAGGCCAATTTACACCACCTGGAGTGAGGGGACCCTGAGACTGTTTTTAGGGTCATACAGCAGTTATACGTTTAAAGCATGATGATATAACATGATGCAAAGTAATTACATTGTTTCTAATTACAAAGTAATTACTTTGTTTCTAATTTACATGATTGACAGTGCTTTTAAAGAGCAGGGATAGGGAAACTCTCTGGGTTATTTGGCATCATTTCTGTTTGATTTTAGGAAAACAAATGTGTAATGTTAATTGGTGATCTCTGTCACTGCTGGGTGTGCTATGTCTCAGTTTGCAGCCTGTGTTTTGGTATTATTTTGGTATGAGTTTCTTAAAGTAGAAAGAGAGTATGGAGAAGAAAAAGGAAAAGCATATGGTCCTAATTTCCTATTTCTATGATAAAGACCAGTTTCTTCAAGGTATTACGATGGTTAATTGGACTCCTGATTCGGATTTACTTAAAGTAACATAAAATACATCATCTGGATGCATTTCTGGAGCAGAACTAAACTTCTGTTGTCATCTCTGCTTAGAGGATTCATTTTCCTTGGAAATGTTCATTCTTTCTCATTCAGTAAATCAATTATTAAAAACTACCTCTTACATTTAATTGAAAAGTACTGTAACTATCATGAAATGTAGCACACTTCTGATGGGATAATGCCCGAGAAGTAGTTAAAGGCTGAATGCAAAAGAATATATAATTTTGCACAAACTAATGAAATGGTTGCATGCATGAATTCATTGCAAATAACACTGCTAATATAAAAATTTGTATCCGCATTAAAAACTTCCTTGTTTTGATGCTTCCTCTGATCTGAAAGAAAATAAGAAGGCAGCATTTCAGCAGAAATCTGTGAGCCTGTCGGGCATTCTTTGCTGGGCAAATTCCCTGTCGTCACTGCACCAGTGCTGGCAGGGACTGAATACGTGATGAAAAAGTCAGAGTTCAGAAGAACGGTATTTGCTTGCACCTCTCGCCAGGGTTAATATAATCTCCACTTTTCCAAATCTAAGTATAGATTTGGAAACTTGCTCCCATTTCCCTATCATTTTCTCAGCAAGTGATGACTTTCCAGAGCAACCTTAAAGACTGTTGTTTGATGAGAAACTGCCCAGAAACCCTCTGAAATGAAATGGTGCTAGAATTTATAACTTCGGAAAGGGCAGTCACTGAAAGGGCCATTGTATGGAGAACTCCCGGCTGTACTTAGGCTGCCATCCTAATTAATACTGCATGAACAGTGGCTTGGATGGTTGAAATAGTTAAAGAAGTGGATGATAGGAATGAAGAAGGATCTGATGGCTTAGAAGATGGCAGAACTCAGAACACTGTGATAAATACAAGTGTCTGAGGGTTGATCAGACTTTCTGATGCTTCTTGTCACAGATGGTAACAGGGATTTGTTAGATACTGATGAGCTATTTAGTCATGTTCTAAGTCTTGTAAATCAGTCTATATTGAAAACTCTCATCTTCCTCTGAGGATTTTTAAACTGAGATTGGAAGTGGTACATGTGAGTGGAGAAGCAACTGGATTTTGGATGAGAGTCCATGAGGAATATCAAAATTTGGGTTGATTGAGAGAAGAAAAAAGATCAACTTTGAAAAAGAGCAAAAGGTGGGCAGCAGAAGCAGGATAGAAAGGGCAAGAGGAGATGAAAATAGCGATTGTTTAGTTCAAGGGATGAGCAGAATTTCTGGCTGCTTCTTGTTTTGCTTTAAATGGCTTGTCATGACTCATGTAATGGCAGAACATCAGAATAGGGTATTTAAATGTCATGGTTTGATCAGATTCAAAATGTGTTTACATTAAAGTGCAGAATATGCTGGGAAAACTCCATTGCATTTTCACTTTTAAAATAATGTATTGCTTTTCAAAAGTTTGACTTAGAGATGTGTACATTTGACTCTGAGAAAAGCAGAGTGGGAAAAGCTGATATTCTGCCTCCTGTGTCAAGGGGACAACCCTAAGAGATTCTGTTTCTGGTTTTGTTTTCTTTTTTTTTCACTTTCTAAACTGTGACATTCAGCAAACTATATTTAAGCTAATGGCTCTCTCTGATTCTGTAGATGTGGATGAATGTCAAACTGGCGTACACCGTTGCAGTGAAGGGCAGATTTGTCATAATCTTCCTGGGGCTTACCGCTGTGACTGCAAGATGGGCTATCAATACGATGCATTCAGCAGAACCTGCATTGGTATGTAAGGCGCAAGACGAGAGGAAATGATGGATTGATTGAGCCTCGGACCTCCAGGCAGTATTTAGCACTATTGCAGAGCACGCAGTAATTAGTTCTGCAATGCGGTGGCTCAAGGGATAATGGCATTGCTCCGGGAGCTGCTGCCGTTGAGGCCACTGGCCGGTTAGCGCTCTGCCGCTCGGGGCACTGGCTATGGCTCAGGTGTCCTTGGTTTAGTTTGGCTGCAGGTTATTGATTAAAGTCATTTGCAAAGCACTTTTCTGTAAGTTATGCTTCTCCCGCTGTGGAAATTTATCTTCCTGAAATCTTCACAACCTTCTCCGTAAGAAACCATGATACAGCGTTTTGTATTTTATTGCTGCTATACACCATTCAGAGCACAAAGGTAGACAGCATAAAACCTGAGGTTGCAGCATTTTGTGCTCTACAAATCAATCTCTGACATCTTTTAAAATACATCTCCTTTGATGTTTTTGTTTTTAAGCTGACTGTATATTTTTGCTTGTTATGCTGGCAGATATAAATGAGTGCTGGAATTACCCCGGACGCCTGTGTCAGCACACGTGCGAGAATACTCCTGGCTCCTATCATTGCACTTGTTCTTCTGGTTTCCGCTTGTCCTACGATGGGAAGCACTGTGAAGGTACCGGACGGTTTTTCCGTGAAGTAGAACTTGCAGTGTAAATTAAGGGATGTTAGAGAAGGAGTTGAGGTGAAATGTAAATACAATAACCCCATGATTTATGCATGCTCAAATTTGCAGATACTGAATTAAACCTCCAAACTGTCAGCTCTTCTCTGACAAACCCTAGTCCCTTGTACTTACCAAATCAGCAATGTGCTACGGGGGAGCTTTCCACACGCAAGTTGTGTGCCGTGAATGGCAGGCAAAGCTGCCACTTCCACTGCACTGATTCAGGGTCAAGATATCACTAAGATGCAAGACACATTCTGGGTGCCTTTTTCCTCTTTCTCTATCTTCTTTTTACTGTCAACTTGTTGTATAGCTATATTCTCCTTCATCTCTTCCCCAAAAAAGGCAAAGTGGTTGGCTGCTATTGTTCTGCCTTTGCATTTGGGAGCTATGCCTCCCGCAGCACAGTCGTCTTTCTTAAGCTATTTCACTGGTTTAGGTAATTGCACTTTTGGAAGGTACTGCATTATAAAGAGCAGAGGGCAGTGTGGTTTTAGTATATACCGAGAAACTCTGCTAGAGCTAGAGAGCATCTCCAGTGGAGGAGCCTTACGAAACGGATGATTAGGATGTGTTGCAGTGGTTACAAATGCATCAGTTTCCACTGTAAGGATACCAACTCTGAGTCTATTACTATTTATTTTCTTTTATCGAGACATTAAAGCTGACGTAAACTGTTGTAGTTGCAACATATATGGTGTATAGCACTTAAAATGTTATGGGGAGATATCTTTTCTTCAGTGTGGAATGACTTTAAAAGACAACCCAAGCTTCTCTAAAAGTTTTTGGGTTTCATTTGAAATATCTCAACTAGAACAAAGCTTAGATTATTTCATTTTTGTTTCTCCCCTTTCTTCCTTTCCTTCACATACTTTTTCTTTTCCTTCCAGATGAGAGAAAGGAGAACATAATAAAATCAGGGATTTTTCACTCAAACTTTACTAAAAATGAAACTAGAGACATAACAGTAGTGACAAAACTGGAAAAAATATTTTAGATTTTGAACAGAATGGAAAATTTTGAAGTTCTCTGTGAAGTTTTTTTTAAGGAAATAATTATGTTATTTTAAGTAGCTGTAACACATCAGATCTGAAACAAATGTTTGCATGTGTTTACATGAGCATACATAGAAATGAAATTTAGGTGCAACACATGTCCTCATGCTTCACGGCATGCTGCGCAGGGGGCAGAAACATCTTTGGATGAATTAGTCCATCTTTATCCACTCTGTCCAGAAGGATCTGATAACGGCTGATAAGGGAGGATGGGGTGAGAGACATTGTTCTGAACTGTCCTGGCAATGTTTGTGGGTTTGTTTTTGGATACAGATGTGAATGAATGTGATAATAGTCCCTGCAGCCAGGAGTGTGCCAATGTTTACGGTTCCTATCAGTGTTACTGCAGGCAAGGTTTCCAGCTTGCAGAAGATGGGCATTCGTGTAAAGGTAAGGCTGCTGCTTTGTCACATCGGATTAAATGTGTGTGTGCTCTCCAAATCTCAGCAGCACCTAACGCTGCACGTGGTGCCTAAGGACGACTCCGAGTCGTATGCTGCTGCAGAAGCTGCACAAGGTAGCTCCAGCTGTTGGAAATGCAGCTTGCTGTCGTGCCTCCTGCTTGGGGCTGGCGGCACACCTGGGTGACCACAGAGCCAGTGAGGTTACTTTTTAATGGGGCTAAAGCTTATGACTGGAAAAATTGGGAGGGAAGGGGTGTTTAGTTAGACTGCATCAACTAAATCCTCCACTCAGCCAGGGCTGAGCTGCTTCTAACTTTTGCTGATGGTGGGTGAAAGAGGAGCAAAGCAATCAGACTGGAGACAGGAAGGGTTTTACCTGTTTTCATTAAGTTACCAATACCGACACATACATGCTTTTCTCACAGACTAACTCCAGAGTCTCTTTTTAAGAAATGGTGAAGAAATCCCCATTCTCCCAAGCACAAGGAAGCTCCCAAAGCAATCCTAGAGGGTGAATTACAGAGTACAGGATAGAGTTTTTCAAACTCAGATGTGCCTTGAGTCCTTGAGTTCTTACTACATCTTGCAGCCAGTATTTTTGGGAGCAAAGCCTTATGTTCAGCATTTCAGAAACCACCATCAACTGTCTAGAGCAACATCAAACTTTTAGGGCTGCGTTCTTGCTTAAGAGGAATGTATTATAAATGTGTCATATAAGAATTTCCTTGTGCTCCTCAGCCTCCCTTTTCAAGTTTGTAATTTCTTTTTTTTCATATGTTTGTAATTCTTTTTTTTCCAGATATAGATGAGTGCACACAAAGTGCAGGCATCCTTTGTACTTTCCGCTGCGTGAATGTTCCTGGTAGTTATCAGTGTGCCTGTCCTGAGCAAGGATATACCATGGCAGCAAATGGACGAACCTGTCGAGGTAATGATGAGCTTAAGGAACTGGAAGGATTATATCATGAAGCTTTAATCTTTGGAATGATAAAAAGCTAGTATCTGACAAAATTGCCATATATTGCTATCTGCAGTGTCGGCTTTTCCCTGGGTTAGAAAAAAGCAGTAACTGTAGCAACTGAGCTATCCAGTGTAAGCTAATTGTTTAAATGAGTTTCTAGGGGAACCCACTTCATCTAGCAAGTTGGGGCATTTGATTGCTTGCATGGGCTATATATCTGCACCCTGGCACATCAGTAAGTCATCTGATTTTTAGAGGTGCCAGATGTACAAATCCACAGCTTCATTATGAGCTGCAGGAGCTTCCTGCCCCAGAAAACTGGGAGAGTGAATCTAGGAGCTGTAATGGGGACTTGGACATCCTGAAGTTTGCCATCTAAGCTTAAATATGTTGGCTATAGTAAATGTTAATGTAAATGACATGTACCTCCCACCCCCACCCATTCTCTCCAGAATCATAGAAATGTATGCTGGGTGTCTGGAGTTTTTCATCTGGTGTGCAGCTGTCTGTTTTTGAAGTAAAAATCCCCCCTTTCCGAAGGATGCACTGACGGTGTAATGACGATTGAAGATCTGATTGCCTCTATGTACTCTGCACACATTCCTGCAGTCAGTTACGCTAACTACCAGGCATTTCCTGCTCTTAGTGTTTCAGGAACCGTTCACGTAAATTTTGGTCATGTATCTTCTATGCTTAAATTTTCTTCTCAGTGGTAACTGCAGTGAATTTACACTGCGTAAATCACGAACGACATGAGCACAGTTGATCCTACCCTTGTAGCAGAGAAATGGACTCAATGACAGCAAGAATCTTCCCAAGGGTGGGGGTTTTGGGGGGAGCTTTCTTTTTGTATATGATTTTATGTAGGACCTCAGAATCAATCTCTGAGTTACACGGACTTTAATTTAAATTCTTATGTAAAAGCCACCTTTAGAAAATCCACAGCTATAGCTCTCCTCAGGCATTTTTGCTGCATGCTGACTTTCCAAGCGCTGGCGCGTTGGCTGCCCTCTCTGCCAGCGCTGTGATTTGAGCTGGGGACCTTCTCCAGAGTTAACAGTGTGCGTCACTGCACTCGGGCTGCCAGCGCAGCCCTCCGGAGCCGGAGGTGCCCAGCACGCTCCCAGCGCTGGGTGGAGGGGAAGGGTGCACCGCCCGGGGCAGTGGTCACAACTGCAAGGTCTCCATGGTGTGACACTCGCGCCCCACGCTAACCTCTGCGAAGGGGACGCCCGTCACGTGGGCTGGTTCTGCTGAGTGAGCTACACAGGCACACTCGGAGCAAGTTTTCAAAGGACTCATACTACCTGGTACGGGTGCCCTCCTTACTGGCGGAAAGTGGTCGACTTGCAAAAATTTAGCACACGTGAGGCAACTCTGTGTCGGAGTAAGTAAGCTGGCATTTAGTCGGGCGTTGGAAGCAACCCGGGGTGTATCCCATCTTTTTGCACAGATGAACACGCAGTGCAGACTTCTAGCTATGCAAGTGTGTACAATGGGCAGGCTCTCATGTTGAGGCCTGTTTGAAAAGATGGTCAGAGAGACAGTCTGAATTGATGTCAGTTGGACTAAACTCAAGGCGATTATATCAGGTTCTGCCAGCCCAAGATCTGGCCCCAACTGCTCATCATCCAGCCAGTTCCTAAATTAAGAGTTACTAGTGGTACATTCTTCGGACCTTTCTTTTTTTCATTTCAGACAGATGAGTTCAACTTCTTGTAATAGTGCATCAACATATGGATCTTTTTGGAGAAACTGTGAATGGTATTTTGCAGCATAGCCAAACTGGTGAACTGAGCGTTTTCCTGACAATGAACACAATATGGAAGAAATTTTCTTTTCACCTGAGGGCACTTTTGAGAATCAGCAAGAAGTTTAATTTACTTTGATTCTCTCCCACTTCCTATTGTATACTTTGCTAGACTTCAGACCACTCAGTGCAATGTGCAAGACCAGTTCTCGTCCTAGGGGAATGAAGGGAGAGGGAAATTACAGTTTTCCTCCAGGAGCCTCTCTCCTCTGCGACAACTGGCAGAGCTGCAGAGCCCTACACAGTCCACGTGGTTTGTCTGTTAGCATTTATTTCATTTTAAAACCTCTGTGCGTTGTCTAGACATTTGGGAGTACACAATGTGACTGTGAGATCTTTGCCAATATTTTCTGCTCAAACTGTATCCCTGTTGCTGCATCTGGTTTTCAGCATTTTAAGGTCCATGGCTTGGGCTTGTGCATATGTATTATTTAGGTAACCACATTCATGCTATAGGCCAGTAAGTGTCTTTGAGCTTTAACTGTTCTCTGTTGTCTTCTGCAACATTACTTCTTGTTATTGGGAGATATTTGTGTTTAACTTAAATTTTTAAATCTGTGTCTTGTTTAAACTGTTGTTCTTAAGTTGCTATATTCATAATAGTCTTGTGGAGCGTAGGACTCCTGAATCATGCGGCTGTACAGCAGTAGTGACTCTGCTTTGTATTCACACCCTGCTCTGATCCCGAGCAACCTTCGTGCATAGATAAATCCTTCTCCTGACTTAGTTCAGCTTTCTCAACTCTCAGACAGTCAGTGAGAAGGTCCTGCTTGCTTTAAACACCATTTGATTGTATTCTGATGAGATTTGTTTATTCTTGAGGGGTAATTTTTGTCACAATAGGCTGTGAATGACCAACACAGATGAACTTAGGGCTTCCCTCCATTGATTATGTGTGTTTGCTGGGGGTGGGGGGTCTCCAGACATGCCCTGTCTCAGTCTGGGCGACCCGGAAGGATGCTGCTTGCCTAGGATATGTGGCTGTTTTGTAACCTTCTCCGTGAAGAAGGAGCCGTTGCTATCACACGCGTGTCCTGCAGCGTGTGAGGCCGCTGTCCTTCCATGCAAGGACCTGGGGTGCTCCCGCTGTCCTTGTGCCTACACACGGGTCTGTACGGTGCATGAGTCTGTGCACGTGCTCTGCTGCTTGCAACAAGTTAGAGGCTCCCCAAAGTGTTGAGCTTATCACACCGCATGTGAGCACCATGCTTGCTTAGAAAAACCTTGCTTAACATAGGCTAGTGCTAAGCACGAAATTGTGGTTCAGGGACTACCTGTGGTCTGTGAAGCTGTAAAACTTGGCCCATCACTGTTTAGGAAACTATTTAAAAACTATCCTCCGTCAGAACGGCCCTGGCGCAACGGCTGCAGGGGGTGGCAGTCATTGCGTGGTCTGAAATGTTTAGGGCTGCACTGTCCTAGACTACTGCTATTTGGTTATTTTATTTTGTTCCCCTTCAGCCTAGTTTACAATATTGCTTACACCACCATCTCTGACACCTCAGGAAAAAGAGAGAAAATAACATCACAGACTGTTCTGTCTAGATGTCGTGTTTGTTTTGAACCTTGAATATTGTTTTTTACAGGGAGAACTAGCAAGAGAGGGGGATCTTGGGTTTTAAGAACTTTTTTCCTTTTAATGTTTGTTCTCCCCTGCAGTTAAAACAACCCTGGAACGAGAACGGTTAGGTTCACAAAAGCATGCAAATATTTGCAAAGTATGGGTAAACAGACAAACTTCTCCTGTGGGAGAAAGCCAGCGCTGGCCGTGCGCTGATGGCTGGAACCGGCCAGGCCTTCTGCCAGGCGGGAGGAAGCGCTGGCAAATAACACAGAAAGGACTGCGAGCTCCTTGCAGAGAGAGTGGGCTCCCTTTTTTATTGCATAAAAGGGTATTGCCAGCTCTCGTTAGTAATGGCAAATAATGTCAAGGAGGAAAATCAGCTTTTTCCACAGAAGACATTTGAATTTTAAGACAGCTGGAATCAACATGCTTTACTCCATCACTCCAAAACCCGGAGGGTCTTGTGTCTAGAGATGAACCTGGCGTAGCTCAGCTGCACGTGCATTTCACATCCCGCACACTGGTGTTTGGCTTCTTACCCTCTGTCTGCCGGCATCAGACGCGGCTGCTGAAGAGGTAACACACAACAACCCAGCCGCCAAAACACGAGCCCTTGCTTGCGGATCCAAACCACAGACCCCTCTCGCTTCTCATACGCACAGAGTCCAGCTCATAACCATGTTACGGCCCATAAAATTGTGGTTACTTGTTGTTTTTGAACTTACTGTGTCTCCTTCCTTGCGTTTCTGCTTGCCAGATATCGACGAGTGTGCAATAGGGACCCACAACTGCTCAGCCGCCGAGTCGTGCTATAACATCCAGGGCAGCTTCCGCTGCCTGTCCTTCGAGTGCCCGGCCAACTACCGAAAAGTGTCTGACATGTAAGTCTCGCCGCCGCGATGACGAGAGCGGCCGTGCCCCTGGCTGCGGGCCGCTTTGCAGTGCGTTAGACTGCGGGCGTACGTAAGCGCTCGGAGCTGCACCAAGGTGCTTTGGTGCCGGGAGCAAACAGACTTTCCCCACGCGGAGCCGCGGTCCGTTCTTCTCTCTTCCTCCTTCCAGCCGCCAGAACCTGCCTTTGCCCCTCAGCTGCTGCTATAGCGGCAGTCAGGCGCCTTTCAGTCCTGCTGCCCCAGGCTTGTGCAGCTCCTGAAAGGCTCTATTTTCTGTTAAAAAAAAAATTAGGATCCTCGGTGTAGCTTATATCATGGCAGTAGCTGCCGGGCCATTTTTACAGCTGTTTTGGGGCTGCCTCTTCAATCCGCACCTGGCAGCTCCTCCGGGGTAGCGGCGGGCTGGAGGGGAGCGGGATAAGCGGCGAGCCGGGCTGCGCGGCTCTGCGGAGGGCTGCCACCACCGCTCGCCGCTCCGGAGCAGCCCTGCGTTCCCACGGCTTGGTGCCCCGAGGGCTGCCGGCCCTGCGGAAGCCTGCGGGAAGCTGAGCGGAAGCCTGGGCTGCGGAGAGGGAAATAATGAGCAGCTGCAAGAGAGACGGAGACGTGGAGGAGCGCGGAGAGGCTGCTTGCTTCAGGAACGAAACTCTCTATTCACAGGAGGAAATCTTAGTTGCTTATGACTTAAAATGCACTTTTCCTGCCTCACAGAACTCACAGTTTTGCGGGTTCAGGAACTTGTTTCCCCTGGCATGTTTTAGCTCCCTTCAGGTGCGATCGTTTTGGTTTTTGTGGCGCGCTGTCCCAGCCCCGCGCCGGCGATGACGCGCAGGCGCCTTGCCCAGGCTCTGCGCTGCTGCTGGCAGCACGGCCCCGGCTCACCGTTTCCCTGTGCTCGCTGGGGCGCTTCCAAACGCTGCTCTCCGTGTCCATGATGTTTTTCTTGCACTGTTGTACTCTGACATTTGTATCATTTACAAATGTTTTACGGGCACTGCAAAAGCAGAACAAGCAGCTGTTAATTACCCAGCTGAAGTCTGTGCAGTCTGCTGTTTATCTATCTAACACATGCTGAAGACTTTCTTGACTTTGCAATTCACTGAAATACGTATTTTTTTACTCACAATTGCACGGATGCTGAACCCGATTTGTTTCTCTTCTCTTAGGAGATGTGAACGCATCAGTTGCTTTAATTACCTGGACTGCCAAAATACCCCGGTGCGCATTACCTATTACCAGCTGAACTTCCAAACCAATATCGTGGTCCCAGCACATATTTTCCGTATTGGACCATCCCCTGCCTATGCTGGAGACAACATAATCCTTACTATCAACAAGGGAAACGAAGAGAACTACTTCAGCACCCGGAGGCTGAACTCCTACACGGGCATCGTCTTTCTCCAGCGACAAGTGAAAGAGCCTAAAGACTTTTTGTTAGATGTTGAAATGAAACTGTGGCGTCAGGGAACATACACTACTTTTCTTGCCAAAATTTACATATTCATCACAGCTCATGCATACTGAAGCGTGTATTGACATTGGAATTTATTGGTGCTATGCTCTTTACCTGTTCTACCAAAGCTTAATACTGTTGAACTGGCATTTAATGTATCTAGCCTTTATATTATTTTTCTATCATTGCTTCAAACTTTTTTTATTGGTTGTGTAAATTAAGTTAATTTTTATCTTTTTTTGGTTGTTTGTTTTCTTACATAATTCTTTACATCATCGTTTGACAATGAGCAAAGGAAGGGTTTGAAAGGCAGGACATGTATTGTGTTATATGCTGGAACCTTTTCTTAGAAATTATTTTTTTGCTTAGTCACATCTGCAGGGTATTGCACTAGAAAGGAAAGATGTTCACTTGGGAGCATTGGTTTTTGCCATTGACCAAGGGAGAAAACCTTGAGCAATTTCTCTTTATTACACAAACTCACGGTTTGCCATAGCCACTGACATCACGGAGGTTTCTCTGCGTTCAGGTGCTGTGTTGAAGGCTGCGTGTGTACAGTGACGGTTAGCTCACCTCATATTAAAGGTTTATTTTCCTCCTTCCAGTTTTTATAATATGTCGCCTAAAATATATATAAATAAAAGAAAACTCCACCAGTGAATAAGCCTATGATTGAGTCTTGCTTTAGTAGGACTACTCATATGCTTAATGTTAAATGTTTGCAAGACCAAGGCCATTTTTAGTAGTCATCTTTATAGGTGCTTGAATTCCTCTCTCTATACAAACCCATTCTATTTGGGTAACTATAGATGCAGATTAGCTGTGTTGTAATTCTTAAAGGAATGTCAAAGAGGAAACGTGGAAATAATGATATAATCAATTACCATTTCTTATTTTGACCCCTGGCTGCACATTTGTGATTTTAAATAAAAAAAGGGGGAGTTGCTTTTATTCTTCAGGAAAATGACTTCAGTTATGCTACCAAATGACGCAGAGGAAAATTCTAGTTAAATTGGCAGTTTGTATTATGCCGTTTAGAAACAGCACAACCTAAGTTTTGAACTGGATTTCTTCTTGTTCCACAGGAAACTGGATGAGGTCCAAAGTTGAAGGCTGTGACAATGTATAGTATAATCGAAGTATTTGTTAGAATTTAGAAGTGAATATCAGAACCTCTTTACAGCTGATACAAAAAAAGAAAAGAAAAAAAAAGCTCCAGCATTGAAATTTTCTGAGCTTCCTTTGTTCCAGCTATAATTATTCTGCAAAATGTTTTAAATGAAATGCATAGCTACACTATATTGATGTTTACTACACTACAGTTTAATAATCTGTTTTTTTCTATAGTAGATTTTATTTTGACCGGTGTGTACATAAAATTACAGAAAAGTCAAATCTTACGGCTTTTTATGCCATAATCAACAATTTTATTATATTGTAAAATATTTGTACTGTGGCTTAAAATCTTGTAAACACCACCTATAGGGTGAGAGAAAAGATGTACTGTATTCATTATATCCCAAGGCCAATTTCTACCACTTCAAATAAGTAATTTTTAAAATTGGGACTCTCTTATTGATAATAAAATACAAATCTGACACCATAAAGACCCATTCCTGGAGAAAAATTATTGCTATTCCCCAGCTGTAAAATATGGGATATCTGCAAGTTTGCATCCATCAAGCTTTTCCTTGTTTTCCTATAAAACCCCTTTGGTAAAAGTGACCCTCTTCCATCCATCTTTTGTTTTCCACAGTTAGCAGTTTCATGAGCATTTAGCAGAGACGTGCTGACTGAAAAACACGTGTTTATGCGATTTGCCATTTCAGTTGATGGCCATCTTACAGCTAGGGGCATGGCGAGATGAAGAGGCAGCCGCAGCCGTGAGTAGGAGAGCCTCGCAGGTTCGTTGTGCAGCGTACGTGCTCAGCGGCGATGCATTTCTCCACGCCCCAGCGGGGCACGTCAGGAGTCGCTGAAACCCAGAGTTTTCCATCAGCATTAGTATTTGACTGAGCGTAAATGATATTCAAGCTTCGACAGTCTTTCTTGTCAGAGAGCAAATGGACAAGCCATTTGTTACTTGGAGACCTGCTGCTGACTAAAAACAGCCATAGTCAATCATGTTAAGGATCTGGCAGTTTGTAACACTGACTTTTGATTTTCTAGACAGGTAACTGATGAAGAAAGTTTTAGAAGAGGCTTTGCATACTATTATAAGAAAAATGCTATGTTATCAAAAAACATATCTTCATCAGCACTGTATCCTGTAGGCATTCAAAGAGGAGAGAAATGGTTGCTCTGTGCTACTGGTCAAAGGGAAGGAACAGCTTATGGTAGATAACTTGACATTCATCTTTTCCCAAAATAACTAGAAGAACAGTTTGCCTCTTGGCCAACTTAAAGCATATTCCCTGTTAGTTTTAGTAGTAGCTGCAGCATGGGGAGCGTTAGTACTGCATGCTTGCTTTTCTTAGGAGAGCACCAAAGATTCAACTTGAATAGATGTGTCCACCAAAGACCCACTGACAGACAAGGACGTACTTCCCCTGGGTTGGACTGCAGTTTTTTTCTCCTTCTACTGATCTAGCTCATAGGAGGCCCAGTTCCCATCTACAGTAATGTCCCTTTCACTCTGTTGGCAAGGTAAAATAGACAGAAAATGAGTATTTACATCGACTTGTATGAAAGAGGGCTTAGTGGAAAAGAGATCAGACTTGGGCTGGGCCTTTATGGCCTCTCATACCTTCCTAACAAGTGAGGTAAGTAGTTCCCCTTGGCCTCTTTCCCCCTTCCCTGGTTGAGGTGAGTTAAGAACAGCTACCCAAAGACTATGCAACATGATAAAATTATGAGGAAGACAACCATTGCAATCCTAATAAAAAAACCATAGCAAACTTGGGACATAAGAGTATATGTGTGCAAAAACTCAGATTATTAGTATGTTCCCAAAATTGGATGGGTTTTATGTGACCTGTCTGAACAATACATGTTCTGCTTAATTTTGCAGGCTACGTACTCTTGCATCTATGTAACCCGACCTCTGTGTACTTGGCTGTTATGTTTCTTGGCAGATCTAGTGAGCCCCAAGACTGAGGAAATTCAGATGTATCACTGCAGGGAAGAAGAAATGAATATCTGCATGTTTGCTGGAAATTTGAGTGGGTCAATTATAGGGTGAAACATCAGGTTTTCTTTTGACTGGAATGTAAATAACAAATAGTTGAAATGTTATAAATAGCAGTAGATGGGTGGGAAAGATGTTTTTACCTATTTTGCTGAATAGTTTTCTTTCTGCACCAGGGAGGAAGTATTTTCCAATTTCCTTGTATGTAAAAAAACACATATATATGAATTAGTGCAGATGCTGGTATTCCTCTGGGAGCTGGGCGCAGAGAGGAGGCATGCAAGCACCCAGCCAATGCCTTGCTCTTCCTTGTCACACAGGAGAGCTGGAGCACAACTCTCCCACCATGGAGGAGCCAGCTGCTGGCTTTAATGCCACCCGCTCTGCCTTGGTCTGCTCAGCTCAGCTGTGGGGAGCAGGGGGTAACTATGAAGCTAATAAATTGCCTCCGCAGCTCCCAGCTGGCAGGCCCTGGGGTGCTGGGCACCTGGCAGCTTGTGGGTGGAGCTGGGTCCTGCTGGGGCTATTTCTCCCCACCACCAGCTCAGTGCTGGTGTTTGCACCCTGCTCACCCTCATCCACCTGCCCACCCTTGGGGGCTGCTGTGCTCTGAAAAATGCTGCTCTTCTCCGGCCATCTCAGTCCAGCTAGAAGCAAGAGCGTGCTAAAACCTGTGCCTGTGATGGGAGAGCAAAGGTAATAAGTGCCAAAAAAGTGAAGTGAGAGCTTGCTGTTCCCTGCTACTATGAGCAAAAGTTACTGTGCTGAATTTGGGCTTCTGTGTGGTATTAGGTAGAGGTTTGAGCACATGATTAAAGCTGGTGTCCTTTAAGGGCAAAAATGTAGTGCGCGTCCCCTCAGACTTTTGCAGGGTGGCAGTTGCTTTCATCATGTTTGCAGGATGCAATATCCAGGCAATCTGTTGCAGGTTCTTTACCTCTCTCCTTATTTTCTCTAGTAGATGTGAGTGAGAGGCCTTGGCTCTTCTTCCCAATCCTTTTTTTTTTTCTTTCTTTTTCTTTTTCTTTCTTATTTCCATTGCTCCTGCCTGTGCCATGAGGAAGAGAAAGTCCCAGCTGGGGAGAATTAGGATTCTGGAGTAAAAATAGATTTTTGAGGCTAAGTAGAAATCTCTTTCCATTTTCAGCATTCTCTGCATCAGAGACGTTCATATTGGAATGGCTATTGAAAACCGTAATTTAATTAGATCCAGTTTCAGTGATGCAAAACCGAGGTAACACGCTTGAGCCTGTTGTATTCTAAAACAATTTTCTCTTCCCTTGCTCTACAAATAGCATCGGCTGCACAGGCTATTTCAGATCTTAGGAGCACTCGATGAGCTTCCCCCTCCAAGGGCTCCTGCCTCGTGTGCCTGGTGCGTGCTGCCGGGGGAGCTGGCTGGCGGCGCGGGCCACCTCGCCACCGCTCCTTGCGCGAGGCCTCCGCGGGCTGTTCCCATCTCCGCTCCCGGTGTCCGAAGCGGGGTCTCTCCCAGCCCTGTCCCTAATGCATGAACCCACCTAGCCCCAGGAGGTGTTTTGGGGCAGATGGTGACGTTCGCTTCCCATGAGCTGAAGCTCCCATTACAGCTGGGTTAAAGGATTTCTGTGTCCGTCATGGATCTCTTTGTAGCTGGGGCTGGAGAGGGGCAGGATGCCCCCGCGGCGCCCTGCGCGCTGCGATGGGAGGGATGGGAGGAGGTGCTCTGCGCACCCGTCAGCCTCTGCGTGGTAGCCGAGATCTGCGCCCGCGGCAGAAATCCCCAGCAGGACGTTTTAATTGACTGGAGCTAGGACCGGTGTAACGACGAAGGCGGGCTGGAAGGGAAGGGCCGGTGCTGCAGGCCTAGGGGAGCTGCCGCGGGGAAAGGGCAGTCCTGCTGAATAGCCGGAGGCCAGCCCAGTAGGAAAGTAATCAGGTCTCACCCCAGGTAAGGAATTGGCCAGAGTGAGATACCTTTTACTTTGAACATGAAAATACCAAATATGATGCAGGGATTAGTTAAGTCAGTGTGTGATGTATGAGATGGCAGATGGAAATCAATCCTGTCTAGGGCTAATGTAGACTATTACTACTGAAACAAGTCTCCTACTAAAGCATTAAATCAAATCTCTCAGAGAAACACCATGTTTCAGAAGAGAAATACTGGTTATGGGGAGGACCATTTGGAAGAATCATAGTTCAACAGATAGTTCCAAAGAGAGCAAGAGGTGAATGCTATCTTTAGGGGGAGGAAAGGGGGAAAGCCTAAAATCTAATTTCATTTTGGAATAATAGCAAAATATACAGAGTGCAAAACTTTTCTTTGTGCCACCATTTTTAGAAAGTAATTGCTAACATATTTTGTAAAAATAACTGACTCCATTTAATTAGGAAAAATGTATTCACAATAAATGCTTTGAGAGAATGGGGAAGTAGAGCTGCCTTTCTCTGTGTAGATGAGAACGCCTTATGATAACATACAGATTGTAGTAGGCTACATCCCAAAGAAGACTTTTTGACTCATTGTGATTACAGAATTACTCATTGCAACCAGATGCACTTTTAGAAGAAGATAGATCCTCCCTAACATCAATGACCAGAGAAAAGAATGTATGTGGAATACTTTCTATATGGGAAAAAATACTGATGATCTTAAACCAGGAGCATTGCCGTTCTTCGAGTTTCAATAAATAGTGTAAACTAATAATACAGGGTTGACAAACACAGTGATCTTTTGAAGATAATATACCAATTATGAGAAGTTTGTTTTTGTTAATGATAACAAAGTAAAAGCTCCAACCAAAGAACATGATGCTGGCCCAGAAGGTTCTGGTCATTGGGAGACCGAACAGGCCATTTTCCACATCTGACTGACTGGAATAGCAAATGGATGCAGCTCCCTAACCCTTTAAACAGGGAAGGTGCTCACTGACCTCAAGTGCTGGGATGTTGCAGCTCCCAGACTTGCTCCAGGGCAGATGAGGACACCCCTGACTGCTGGTGTTCACAGCTTCAAGTGTGTCCTGCAGCTGAGGTGGAGCATCTTGTACTGCCCCAGTGCTGCTGCCATTGAAAGGGAAAGTGACCATTTTCTTCTGTTATGGACATTTTTGCTGTAGATTTAGAAGAGTAATCCTGGTTAATCTCAGCTGTTGTGGAGGTCTGTTATAGTTAATCCTGTTATCTTTCAACTGCACCTTGGGGAAATGGCTTTCGCATTCACAAGGGCTATTTCAGGCAAAGCGGTTCAGGCCAATCAAGGTAAAAGCGTGTAATTCTGGAGGGACCATAGGCGACAGTGTAGAATTAGCAGCAGTAGTAGGGGAAGTCCTGTAGCGAGCTATTACTCCAGTCATCGGATGTATGTCATAGTAACTAAACTTTACATTGTGGAAAGCTTCCAATTTATATTCAGGCCAAGTATGCAATACTATAGCAATATGTTGTAATGCTTACCCTAATGTAAATGTGTATGAAGGTGCTCTGGTATTGATGAGAGCAAAATATAGGCCAGTAATGACTCGTGCTTGATATAATCATTAGAGCTGGGAGGACACAAGTGCACAATTTAGTCACAAAGTTTAAGGATTCTCAAAGTCAGCATAACGTTTATGTTGTGTTTGCAGTCTAGGGGAGTCTTCAGATATAGGAGCTTCAGGAATAGGAGCTTCAGATATTCATAGAGGAACCTCTTTTCCAGACCACCCAGACAGATTTTCCTGTATTTTCCATTTTATTAGAAAATGCTTCTCGGAACCATGATTCATATAGGTAAGAGTTTGCAGCCTTTATTTGTGCAAAAGTAGCAATTATTTATGCAAGTAATCCCATAAACTTGGAAGACTTGAATACTAGACAGACTGGGGCTTAGAAGAGCTGAAGTCTAGTCCTACCTCTGTCCAAATGGACAGCTGGGCATGAATCGATCGTAATGTAGATAGCTATGGCCTCTACAAGTCCTTGCATTCATTATAAGAGTTGCAAAATAAAACCTCTGCTTCATACCGCAAGGGTAGAATCAACTTGGTACTTTGTGGTCCTATAGCTATTACTACCAGATTAGAGACTAGAATACAATCCTACCCCTCTCCATCTGGGCATCTCCCACACGAAATACCAGAGATGATACCAACGGGCTCTAAGAGTGAGGCCAAAGTGTGTTACTAACATACAATTGTGGCACTGGGCATCTTTGTGAACACAGGTGACACTAGAGAAGCCTCATCAACCTTGGAAAATAATCTTTTCCTAAGGAAAAAAATCCTTAATTAAAAAATGTCCACAGTGGACCAGATTCTCAACAGCTGTTAATGCATAGCTCCATAGAAGTGAGTGGGCTATGTTAAATAAAGACACAGCTTTAATCATAACTTAATTTTTCTCTGGGTAGAGGGAGAAAAATGTATAAGATGGATGCTTGTAATGTTGCCCAAATTACCCCTGGATGATTCGGACACATGTAATGATGAAAGCTGTTTAAGAATATGAATACTCCATACATATGCTGTAGGTAGGTACCTATTGCTCAAAGAATATTATTAGGCTTGTAAAATTAAATTGAGCAATTGGAAGAGGGGGATTTCCAGGCCTCTGAGGTAGAAGGACACTCAAAAGCTGGCAGGCAGCATTAGAGCTGTTGGACTGTATGCTCTGAGATCTCCTCAGCCTTCAATCAGTCTTGGACCCCACACGAAGATTGCTGTATGGGATGTTACGCATGTATGCGGGGAGTTTTGTTGGCTTTTTGTTTTGTAATCCTCCACTTTCCAACGTCTTAGTGGTTTGCATTGGCGAGCGTCCAGAAAAGGTGCTCCCAGATGTTTGCCGTCCCTCCTGGGATGTGTCGTGCAGGTGGTCTCGCACCTCTTGGGCAGACCCTCTAAGCTGTCGGGTGCGCGGTGCTGAGTCCCTCGTACGTGTGCTGTGCATCTGCCCAAAGCCCCTGACTTCACCGTGCGTTTGCTAATTTTGGTCCGGCAACAATCTTCATGCTGTCCTTTTATGAATTCCCCTGGTAGCCCCTTTTCTTCTCTTCCTAGGTTGCCTTCTGTGGGTTGTCTTGGTTTCCCCCATTGCCAGGAGGCTTTTGTTTCGTCCCTTCTCTCCCTTTTAAAGGGTCACAGGCCAAAAAGAAACACATCCAAAAATCCAGCAGCCTTTGCCTCGGTGCTGCCTTAGAGACTGCACCGGTGTCAGCAGCTCGCTAATCTGCTGGCAGCGCCACTGAGCTGCCAGTCCAGCGTCTGGAGAATAATATTTCTTTTTAAATTACACTCTGGCTTTGAACTGTGCAGCGCCGCAGGTTTGGAGCGCGGCCGCTCTGTGCACCGCCGGGACTGCGGCGAGCGCATTGCTGAATGAGTGCCCTGGGAAGCCGCTGATAAAAGGCAATTTGTATTTTCCCAAATTCCATTGATTTTTCTCTTAAGGCATTGTTTCTTTCTTTCTTTTCTGGAGTGCTTGTGTGAAAGGAATCAAGCTTAGTTTCATGTTAAATATTTGTTCCCAAATATTCTTTATGTAATTTTTTTGAGAGGTTATTTGATTTCCCCCAGTTTATAGCCTTAAGCATCACCTTCACCAGGGGCCAACACGAGGAACGGGCAGGGCAGCGGGCATTGCCGCTGCGGCGCCCGACCCTCCACCCGTGGTGTTAAGTCCTTCAGGGGGTTTTGGGTCTGCCATGGAGGCGGATCTATCTGCGTTATCCGTTTAATGGCAGTACGGCTGCCGGTCTTGGTCAGCGGGAGCAGGGACATTCCCGATTCAGGGAAAGCAATAGCTGGTTCATGAACCAGGCACAGGACCTAAGGGAATGGGGGGGGGGGGGATTTTTTTGATTTCTTTCACCTGCTGACACTGGAAGACTGAAAAACAAAGTCCAAGGCTAGTTTTTATCCGCAGTAACTATTTCCCCAAACCTGCCAGCTAGTAGTGATTTTTCTCATTACACTAACTAGAGTATTTTGCAGATCACAGCGTTGCCCTCTCCAGACAGGGCCAGCCACTCCGCAATGCAAAGCGAGGTGTGCCGCTGTTTCCCCTGCGCTACAGCTTCCCCTCCCAAATCAATAACGCAAGGATTTGTAGGCAGGCTTGTTTTCTTCTGATCTAATTAGTTAATGTAGTTTCTCCCGTCCCTCCTCGTACCTTTTGTTCCTCCTTCCTCAGCCCCTAAAGAAGCATTTTCTGTGTTCTTGTGGAAAATAATCTGTTTACACTTGCAACAGCAGTTCAAAGCGGACAGCAGGAATATATTTTTCTTATGCTGGTAATTGCTTTTCTTGGACCATTAGTTGATCAAAGTGGAGGAATAGAATGCGGGCAGACAGACTAAATATTAAATATTGGGAGTAGAACCCACACTAGAGCTTTCTTGGGGCTTTTTTGTTTTGTTTTCTAAATGCTAAATTATTAACTCTCCAAGCATTTGTCTCGCTGGGGAGCACACGCGTCGTAACTGTGAAGGTGAGAGGGTAGCTCCTCAGCGGGGCAAAGCAGCACTTAGCTGCAACAGCCCGTGCAGCTGCGCTGCTTCGCTCAGACCCACCACTTGGCCCACAGTGTTTCTTTAAACTCTAAGTCAAGGTTTTGGCCAAACTGCATTGTAAAGGAGTGTGTAGCATGTAGCTTTAACTCAGAATTGTCTTACAAGCAAGCTGAAGTGTTTTTTTGACTTAGCTATTTATAAAAATTAATAGTGAAAGCCTTTTCTAACCTGCCCTGCGAACTCCCCAGGCTGCAAGGATGTTTTTTTAAGGTAACACTTACGATGATTCTTCCCAGTTTCCTGGCACTGTTCTTGTTTGAAAATCTTGTATGCAATGTGAAACTGAAACTTTGTGTTAGCACAAACATTTCAAGGACTTTCATCAGATCTGTTACACTTACTGTCAATGTATTTCATCAGATCTGTTATACTTATTGTCAGTGTATTTCATCATTGTTGCTCTAAAATGAGATTTGTTGGTGCTGGCTAGACAGGCAGTCACAAGTTCACTGTGTTGCTTTGTGGTGTGTGCTGGGGTTTTTTCTTTCTTTTTTCTTTTCTTTTTCTTCCCTTTTTAATCCTGTGTTCAGCTCCATGAGTTTTGGCGGAATTGTTTGGCACTGAGAGTGCCGAGACAAACCAGTTTCTGTATTTCTCCTTATTTGGAACAAGTGCCCTTATCGCTGTGGCCAAGAATATCCTGTGTTGAGTGGCAAAGGTCCAGGAGCTCGCCGCAATCGCTTGGAGGGCTGAAGTTCCCACAGAAAGCTGGGGCTGGGATCGTTAGTTCAGAAGTACACTCTGACTGTAGGTGTTGGATAGCCTATGTGTAGTCAAAAATCTTCTTTTTCTTGTCATTTCATAAATGCCATTTTCACAGAATTGCTGTTAGCTTTGATAATCTCACATTTTAACTTGATGTTGAGATGAAAGTTAATTTTCTGTCTCAAAAGTTTCCTTTTTTCTTTTCTTCCTTTTCTTTTCTTTTCTTTCTTTTTTTTGGGTAGAAACCTCTCTATTTACTTGAATGGCATTTAATCACCTTAAGATCTAGAATGGATGTAAAGACTCCCAAAAATGTGGGAGATGTTCTAATTTGCTCTGTATTTCTTGGAAGAGTGTTTCTGGAACAGACTAAAAGAGGATTTTTGAGCTTCCTAGGGAAATTACTGCTGTCCTTGATCTTTCTTCTGAAGGGCCATCTCAGAAAAAATGAACTATTCAACTTGGAACAAAAGGGGAAGAGCATCTGACAGTATTTAAATATATTTACTTTAAGGAGGCATAAAAATAGTGCCTTAATGATTAAAGATGGCAGAATGCCTCTAGTATAGAGGAAGCTAGTTTAGACGACCTGACTCATTTTCAGTCAAGACTCTTATGTTTCTTTGCAACTGCGCTGTCGCATGCTCCTGGCTGGAGCCTGTGCTCTTCTGGGGGTTGCCGTGCCTTGTCCACCAGCTCTACCTTCCCCTCAAGCCTGGCTGTGCTTCCGAGGCTGCCTGCCACCCCTGCGTGTGCGTGTGTGTATACGTACTTATGTACACACACGCGTCTACGTATATCTGCCATCTGCACTGGTGCATACGGCAGAGGATATTCATCTATGGCTGTTCTGGGAAAGCACGAGTGCAAACTAATTTCTGGTATAATGCCACTGAGGTCAACAAATTCATGGTGGGGATGAAATCAATGCAGCATCGCTACTTTTAAAGGAAGAAATGCAGCAAGACCTGGGACTAGGTTGGATCTTTGAGGACTGTTGGTGGCTTGGCTGGTTTGGGAAGGGTGGCAAAGGCAGAAAAACTGCCCCCGGGTTAGCAGAACTGAACAGCCTCACTTTGCCGAAGAGGGCAACAGTAAGGGGGTAAATGAAACTACATAAAGAGGAAGACAAATAGGACATGTCACCTGCTAAAAATGCCAGTTCCACGGAACCAAGACTCTCTTTTTAAAATCCTTTTGGTAAAGGAAATGACTGAACTAGCTGCAGTTATCCCAGCCATGCTGTCAGCTGCTGATCAGCTAGCAGGCACAACAAACATTTTAAACTATCCTTAACAATGTAACATTTTAAGGACTCTACAAAAAAAATAAATAAACCAGATTGTTCATAACCTACTGCTAATTAGTGCCAGTCAGGGAAGGAGCACACCTCCAGGCATTTCCTGCCATTCTGCTGTGACCGTGTCCTCCCCGACAGAGAGGAGAAATGCACCATAGCGAAGCCATGGATGGGATGGTCTGGCCGTGAAGCCGGGGCTCCTGGCACTGCAGGGTACGCATCGGAGACTGAATGTTGGGGCAGACACTGTGTGAGTTTTGGAGGCTTTCGGCTGTGGAGAGCTGTGAAGCACCGACTGGGCCATTGCTGCTGGGAATTGCATCCATCAGCCCATAAGTACGGCGGCTTGCCACAGGTCGACGGAGGCTGTTCAGCTCTGGGTTCTTGGCACGAATATGCTGCAGACTTGCATGAAGTCATCACAGTGTGGCATGTGGCTGGCTTTAAAAAATGGAGCAAAGCGAGTCTCCCCCTTGCTGAAAGTTGGCAGGAACAGAAGGAAGGAATATTTTAGCCTATGTGAGTGCAAGGCTCACTGGCTTATACCAGACTGACATAATGTTGAAGAAAGGAGCCAGAAGAGTGGGTGGATTTCTTGCTGGCACTCCTGAACGAGCAAGCGTGGCTGGCATTTGCAATAGGAGCGCTCAGCGTGAGCGGGCTGCTAAAGGCTGGGCTGTCCCAGGTAGCAGCTGGGGCCGAGGGACTGCGTCTCTCCCATCTGCGCCTGGCAGGAAGACCGCTCTTCTGCGGGGATGCAGGCCTGGCCACGTTGTCTGCAGCCTTGCCCCTAGGGCTGGGATGGTGGCCCTGCCCATGGACTGGTAGGCAGGAGACGGAGGGGAGCCTCAAACGTGGCAGCTGACTTCATGGGCCTGACTCTCATTGACGCTGAGGGCTTCTTGCGCCACCTCAGCAGCGTGGAAATGAAACTTCAACTGATGCAGATAGTATCTGTATCATGGCAAGGCCACCTTTCCTAGGCAGAATGGCACAAAGTGGTTTGGGTGTAAGCGATGCCTTGTTGGCCAAAAGGCCTTTCCTCCTCCTGCCCTCCGTAAAACCACGGTGCACCTCGGCCCCAGAGAAGTGCTCTGGCTCTGGCCCCTCGTGGGCATTCGCTGTCCGAAGGAAAGCGCCGGCGAGGTGCAGGCAGCTCCCGGGGAAGGGACCACGGCACGGTGCCCTGCATGGCTGCAGCCCGGGGGCCCCTCAGGGCAAACCAGCTAAACTCCTGCTGCCTCGCTTTCTTCCCTAGAACGGGCAACGTGCCGTCCCTTAGCCCGCGCAGAAGTGCATGAATACAAGAAGGACTGTGGCTTTTTTCAGATCCGATAACAATAAATGCTACCTGGTTATCTAAAATATGAGGTTGAGGTATTTCCTGTTCAGTTTTCTCTCCCATTACTTTGGGGAAAGACTGAAAGCAACTTCTCTGCACCCACCAAATCTTACCTCTTCACTCTTTTTCTAGTAAAAGATTTTTCTTAAGGATTTTTAGACCGATTTGACTCTACATGTATCATTGCACTGAAATAACTGGTAATGTTTTTGTTGCGCCTACTTTGTGAGAACTCGGTGCTATAGGTAGAATTTCATATGGCAAGCATGCAATAAGTGTGCTCTGCGGTCCGTTTGCCACTGGCTTCACATATGGAAGTAAGGCTGATATTCACCTAAAAACCATAAATTATTTGGAAACTCCTACCTACAGAAGTGAGTCTTTTCCCATGCCATGTCACGGTGGGAGGGATCAGAAGCGCTGACAGGCAGCAGATCCATCCCTGGGAACACAGGGAAGGAGCAAAGCAGACATCTTCAAGAAGGGCTGACATTTTAAGCACTATAAAGTTTTCAGGGAGAGATAATATCTTTTCCAGACATATCTCAGGAAAAACACACAAGCTTTAGGGCACGCAAGCAAAAAAGGGGTTTTGAACCTGAATGCTTGTTTATTTTTTCCAGTTTATCCTTATATGTAACGAAGATGTTATCTCTCCCCTCAAGCCTTCTCTTGCTTATATCCCAAGACCATCATAACCAAAATTGTAATAGTAGGATTTGACCTTTTAACTTGCTTCCCTATACTTTATGCCTGAAAAAATGGGTAAATGCAGATACTGATATAATGTATTTTGTGGACATTTGGGGAGAGGATAAGCAGAGGATGGAAGAGAAAGGGTTTATTTTGCTGTCCTCATTTTTTTTGCTGCTGAATGTTTATTTATCTGTCAAGTCAGAATGAGCAGTCATTTGTACTGGATCTTAATTTAGGTGATGGATATCCTAAGTACTGAGTAATGCTTTCGTTGTTTGTTACTAGGTTTTAAGTAACAGGCATGTTATAAATAAGTAAATAAGACAATATAAATCTACTTAATTATCTGAGTCTTAGAAATACAAGGGAATAAAACCCAAGCCAAAAAAAAAAGTTTGAGTACTAACATGGGGAAGACTTCAGAAAGAATGTGTCTGTTAGTAAATTTAAGCGGGCCAAATTCTGCAGCTCCTCAGTGCAGAGGAGAGGTGTGTCTAAGGATGATAACGGGCTAAACCATGATAAACGATGGCAGGAGGTGGTGACAAATGCAATGTACTACTTTCTAGGACAGGCAGAGATAGGATGGCAAATGACGGAAATTGATCTAATGATTTATTCATAGAAGAACTGAAAAGTGTTCAAGCTCCAACAGTACATCCATTTAATATAAGCTGTATGTTTGGATTGTTGTTAAATGCTAATTTTGTGCAAAAATGGCAATTAAAGTTGAGTGCCATCCTAAGCTTTTTTAAAATGTGATTAAAAAAAATTTTTTTTTAAGTATTATTAGACATGCTGAGGTGATGGGGACCCCTGCAGGAATCCTCTGCTGAGCCTCCTCTGCTTCATGTCTGTCCTTACGCCCTGTTGCAGCCATCGGCAAAACAGGGCTAGGGCCGCACTGGGAAACATCAAGGTGCAAACGGAGAAATTGGCATTATTATCACATCTTTGTCAGCATGCAGAGTAATGTAATGTATTCAAAGAACAATGAGGCTTAGTTTTTTGCCTTCATCAGTTTCCTCATTGAAGATGCAAGCCCGTTTAGAGGAGGAATGGGACAGATCAGCCTTACTGGTACTGCAGGATCGTTGCCCCTCACCTCCCTCCAGCTTTCCCCGAATCCCAGGCTTTATCCTAATGGACCCCCCAGTGCTCACACTGAGGAATACAGAAAGTGCAAGTATTTCCTTGGTGGCAACATCTGCAGGCTCCAATTTTGGTATGAATTGTCTGTCCTTCACAGAATCCTTGGGAACTTTGCTGTAAATACAAACTATTAAACAAATGCAAGCCTGTAAACACTGCTGTCTTGGTACATTTACAGACCACTGCAGTTGCCTTGAGATTTGCTGCTCCCAATTAGGTCCAACGTCTGAGTAATGAAGCTATAGCAGTTACTGATTTCACTCCATAAGCTGGAGGGTAGTTGTAAGCCAAAACCAAAAATAAACTCACATGCTATCAAGGACAATTAGCAGCTCTCACAAGAGATTTCAAAACAGATGGGCAAAAAGGTATTGGAAGTGGTTTTGCGGGGTTTTTCTGCCTCTTTCTCCTTTAGATGTTGTCCCTTCACCATATGGTAGAGGCACACTGGCAAGGCAGCAAGTGTGTTTACTTGCTCTTTAGACAGGAGGGACAGTCAAGGTGTGTTACAAAATGCTCACAGGGCGCAGAAGATCCATGTTTGATCACTGTCCTGCGTAACCTTAGGCTTATGACTGGAGAATATTTTCAAGTGAGCTTCTTTCTCTCCTCCTCCCCATAAATTAGATAAGATGTCCAGCCTGAAAAGTGTTCATTGCCTATCGGGTCCATTTGCCTCACTATTTCAGAAGTACAATGAGATATAGTAATGCTCTCCTACGTCATGTAAGTGCTGTGAAAATACATTCGGGCTGTATGTGAAAATAGAGAACTGCATAATCAGAAGAGTCAAATCTTATTTTACTGACATCTATCCATCTTTTATAGAACAGAAATGGAATTAAGAGTAATCAGGAATAAAAATGTACAGCCAGGCTAATTGATTGAAACGACAGTCTTTTTTCTTCAAGACAGAAATGTTTCAAAACCTCATAAGTTTGTTCACTGGGTGTTTTATTATAACTCTTTCTCAATTCTCCATCTTTTGTGTCAGTTTTCCACTTTAGTGCTTACTGCTGTTCCAGCCAGCACCGCCTTCCGTGTTCGCTGGGTTGCAGTGCTGGCTTTACACCGCGATTCCTGCAGGGTGGGCGGCAAACGTGGGTGCCGGAGCTCCGGGCTTAGCCGTGGCGGCCGCCGGCTGTCCGGGGGCACGGGCACCGGGGGGCTGTCCCCGCGCTGGGATAGGGACCTTCCCATCTGGAGGGGAAGGAATAGCACCTAGGCCAGAGCTGAACCCTTTTTAAACACTGCTTGTACTTCCCAAGTAACTTTGGGAGCGAAGGCTGACTTGGGAAGAAACTTCCCTGTGCTTGTTTAGGCTCTTACAGGAGCGATAGGTGCGGTTATGCCCAGCCAAGGCTTTTCAGGACGGATCTGGATTATGGCAGCTGGAAGGGGAGACGGCAGCGCGCTGCCAGCGGAGGAAGGAAAGCAGAGCCTTGGCACCTCCGAGAGCCGGACCGAGCTGCTTGTTTCTCTCGCTCGGAGCTGAGTCGCTGACCTGCTGCCCGAGCTGGGGCCGGCCGCGAGCGCGGCGAGGCGGGCAGGGGGGCGACGGGCAGGGGCCCCCGGGGACGCGGGCTGCTCGGCGCCCCGGAGTGCACGGAGCGGCATGTGGAGAGGGGTGCCTCATCTAATGACGCGTGTGGCTGTTGGCTGGCTGCTTTATATATATATACGTATATATGTGTGTATATAAAATAATAAACTCCTGCAGCAGTGGGAGAAAGGAAAACGGGAGCAGAGAAAGAAGAAAACAATGCACAGAGCAGGAAGAAGAGAAAAGGAGATGCAGCAGCGAGTACGAGCGGAGCCTGGCTCTGCAGTAGCAGGAGGAGCCGTGTTTCCCGCAGGGGCCGGAGGAGGTGGAAGGACGGCCAGCCAGGAGGGTCCGGCACTGCCGAAACTGGCTTCAGCAGATGGCAGGGAAGGACCAGGGCAGCAGGAGGAGGACTTTATGTTTTTAAGAAACACACCTTCAGAGAAGAGAGGTTTCCGCCCTTGAGATGTCCGAGTTGAGATCCAGAGTTAAGAGATATAAAGCATGCAGTTTCTCCAGGCTGTGAGCAGGTCAATCAAATTACTTTACATTTGTAGGTGCCTAATGCCAGCCAGTCTAAACTGATAAGTTCTTCACCCCACAGACGTGTGAAGGGAAATTCATGTTTTAAGCTCTCGCTCCCTTCAGAGTGGGAATGTGGAGGGGCACTTGGGAAGGAGGGGGAGGAGGGAGGGGGCAGCAAGGCAGTGTCGAAGGCGCTCTGCCGCGTGGAGATGGTGGGAGCCCCTCTGCGGGGGCTGAGCTGGGGCACTGCCACGTACGGCCGAGGGGAGAGCGGGTCTGTAGCTATTGCTTTGCTAAGACAAAACATTAAAGACTTTCCGCACAGTACTGCAAACCTCGAAACAGCGCTGAAGCTGAAATTTGACTGTTTAAATCTGCATGAATTACAGTAGTGGCCTTCTACGTAAGCAAGTATTTTGGCATTGAATTAATGGGTGGTTCTCCTACCGCAGCACTTTTGCAGGAGCTACATCCCGCACCTGCGCCTCTCCACCTTTCTTGGCTGCCCCCTCAGCGGCTTTGGTCAGCTGGGCTCAGCAAGGCGCCAGCGCCCCGCGCTGCGGGCCCGAGGCATCCCTCGTGTCAGAGCTGCGGCCCCAGCGACCTTGCTTAATTATCTGGCCGCGTTGTGGAAATTGGTGCTGATTCAGACTGTCTAAGCTGACCGATGGTGCACCAACACCTGAGGTGAAAGCTGTTGGTTTTAGTGGGCACTTAGCGGTGTCCTCGCAACACGCTCGCCTATCGCACGATGATGTGAAAAGGCAATATCGCAGCTGGGTCCTTCAGCTTCCTCGTTCCCTCTTGCCGGGCAGGTGTTTGGGGCTTCACAAGTCGGGGCCGGTGGACACTGCTTTCCGTTACGGCGTGAACTCGTGTAACTAACGTGGCCCTGTTGCAAAAGGAGTCACAAAACTGCTGGGGGGGAACAAAGAGCAAGTTAGGATATGTGCTGAGCTAATATTATTCTGTGAACCCAATAGGCAAAATCACAGGATGTACATGGGGCAAAAATAGCTTTCAAAGTCACTGGAAAGAGTGAAAATTACTAGTTTGCTGTTTAACTCGAGTTGCATGCAGCCACTTGGCTGTGGGTCTCGTTACCGTGATTGTGTTCGTTTCCATGCGTTTCTCATCCTGAAAGCTGTGTCTCCTGGATCGTTGTCAGCTCCCTGCACTGATCTCACGGCCTGAACAGTAAAATCGGCCTGCCTGCATTTAATAGACGGGCCCTGAGGCTCAGCTTCTATATTTGGGTTCACAACAATAAAACCGAATGATTCTGCTTTTCTTGGATAATGTTGTTATGAGTGAAAACAACATCTAAGTATTACAGAAAGGCCAGAATGAGAATAGTATTGTTAAAGATTTTGTCATTCATGATAAATTGTTGTAAGAACTGTTTGACATCAGAGCATAAAGGTCTACAGAAGCTGGCATGAAAAAAAGCATTGGTTGATCTAAAACTAGCTATAATTCACAGGATCTCTCTGCTTCATCAGTAGAAATAATCAGAAAGATGATGGGTGCCACCACTGCATTTGAGGGGTGTGAGCTATATCAAACCTCATACCTCAAGAGTTTCTTTCAGGAATAAATACACCTCTGGGAAATTTCCAAATAGAGATTCATTTCTGTTGTGACCATGCTTTCCTGACATAATATAGTTACCCACAGAGTTTTCAAATAGTCCTCAGTGGTTGAAGTGCTGCTACGTAAGCTGTGCATCCCTTTAGGAGCAACTTGGTTACAAACGTGCTCTATTTTGTGTAAGGCTGGATGGTCTCTCGCGATGTGCATTCAAACAAGAAACCAACTTGCTGGAACTCTTCCATCCAAACTGGGTTCTGTTACTCGTTTATTCATGTGAGTGGCCTAATTAAAGTCAATGTAAATACATAGCAAGATTTCATCAAATAGAGATAACTTACAGAATCTTACTGTGTAGCTCTGCAGTAGAAAAAATGATAAAGGGAAAAAAATACATGCTGGAAACACTGCAGTGATTAGTGTTTGATGTGATTAATACATCTTAGTCACTATAAATTTACAAGTTTAAAAGGTCTGTGAGAGAAGTTAATAAACAGCCAATCTGAGATTTTTTTTTAAACATCCTCTAGAGTGGTTATCTGTTAAAGATGTACACCCTAAATCCCATTTTTATCCAAACCCAGTACTTAGGCAGGTTTCTGAGCATCACATCCTCCCTAGTAGCTTTGTTGAGGCAGTATTTTTTTTTTTTTTTTTCCTGAATAACTTCCGAAGTGGTGTTGAAAAGAGGAGAAATATAGCCTTTCCCTCCTGTGACAGCAAGGAAATTGGCAAAATCCCTATTATCTCAATGTACTTCAGTATAGCACTAAGAATTGTGTTAACTCTCTACATCAAGAAGATGAACACACACGTATTATCCTATGAAAACAGCCATTATTATACAGAGCAGTTATAGCAGGAGAGTTAGGGAGAAACCACAGAGAGGTTATACTATAAAATTACTAGGTATAGGGAGAAAGAAGAATTTCATTCCTTTGTAACAATCAGTTTGCATACCTAGTTAGATTTTTTTTTTTCTCTGATCTTTTCTTCTGATTGTCTTCATCTACAGATTAAAAAAAAAAAAAGGAAAAAAACACACCCTGCTGGCCAAAAGTTCTCACCTTCAGCTTAAATGCTATCTTTTTCTATAGGCATCTAGCAGTGGCATGTGGTAAAAATGCTTCTACCATAAAGGAGCCTGTTGGCTGAAAGGTTTTGGAATGGAGTTTCAGCAATAGGTGGCTCATAAATCTGAGAATTTTAGAGTTCTGATTTACACTTTAATTAAAGTATGCATGATACATATATTAAACTTCAAATGCTTAACTAATGTAAAGGTCAATGGAATGCATAAACTCTTCCTTCTCACATTTTTAATTTCTACTTTCCAGTTCACTTGGATGAATATGCATACAGAGCTATCAGGAAACTTAATCCAAGAGTTTATAAGGAAAGTTATGGCAATGTGTCCTAGTTTAAATTCAAATCACTTTCTTCTAGGAAAAATTATAGCTATCAAACAGTGCTATACTAACTGTAAGTCTATCACTTTTGTTGCATTTATTATAATGAATACCACATATAATCTGTGGGGAAATTAGAGACTATAGAGATCACTTCTGATTCTAAAGGCCTATGCATCAAACAATTTTAAAAAAGCCTTGATTCATGACCTGTTAATGTTGATTAAAAAAATAGTTGAGATGTAGGAATAACAATGATATATCGACAGTTTCACTTGAACAGAAGTTACAGCCATAGCTCTGCATTAATCCATAAATGCTTATGAATGAGAACTTATTAGAAATGTTAGAAAAAATATTTGCAAGATTTACAAGTGAGATCTGATTTACAATAGATAGGGAGTTTATCATTTCAATGATATGCAATTAATATCAGACATAATTTAAGACTTCCTGTTCATGCAAGACTGCACACTGATTAGTTCTCCCCTTATTTTTCAGTTAGACATCAAAAATGTGCTTTGAATAGTATTTTTAAAACTGCAGGCTTACATCTTATAATAGCAAATAATATCACAGACATGTTTTGTATGGTCTAGATAATATTCAACTCCTAATTAGATACAAAATTCAGGACTTGCAATGGCAGAATATTAACATGATATCTAAAAACTAAAGCTCTGACCTCCTTTGGTAGTGAAGGTAAAAACGTTGTTTTGTAACTGTAGATGTTGACCCCCTGCTATCTCTTTTCAAGGCAGTAATAATAACTGTGAACAGTGGTGTCTTTGCCATTTCTGCATGGTTCAAGACACTGGCGAAGTATCTCTGGTACAGAGAAACTGCTCGGCCCACGAGCAAGAAAAAGGAAGGGACGGGTGGTCTTCAGCCAGCACTATATTCCCCATCAGGAGGCGGGCTGGGATGAGGCAGGCTCTTGCCCAGACTAGACGAGCTGCCTGGATCCTGTGGCTCCAAAGGTTTGCTTCCTGCAATGGAGATGAGGGAACAGAGATTTTTCTGTGGAAATTACCTTTGCTCATGAAATCTCTGGTTCCAGTGAGTAAAAGTGCTACAAGGCTGCAGCTGCTATGCTGGCTCTGTATCGCCTGCGGATTTGGGTTGTATTTGCAGATAAATTTGGTTCTATTTGTGTTTCATATCCATGAAAGCACCAGATGAATTTCCCAGCCCAGCCTCTTTGACCTTGCCTTTTCATAAGTCCTGAATCTTCAATAGGAGAGCTGTCTCCATAGGAATATGTTAGCAGTCACCAAGAAGACTGGTCAATAATAGAGAATCTGGCCATTTTTTTAAATGTATGATGTAGAAATGTAAATATAGTGTCTGTGAACATGTCCAGACTGATGCCAGAGGAAAATACAGTTCTTCAGGCCCAGAAAGTCTTCACTGCAAGACAAGCACTAACAATCCAAGTTTTCCCAGTTTGCCAATGACCCTCAGTTCTCTCAATGTCAAATCACTAAATGCATTGCTAAAAATACTTTACTTATGCACAAAGCCAGCCTACATGAAAGGCTGCTGTTCTTTGAAGAAGAAAACATCCTAGCTGTTGGAGTTGATTGAGTGCTCCAAAAAAGCGTTCTGCTGTTCAGCTTTTTGAATGGATTAGCTTTGGCTATGCTCACACCCTCTTTGTATATTTTCCTTAAATGAACATCTAGGTGTTAGAATTTTTTCCATGTGTACACTTGCTGCAAGTAAATTTTAGATTGGAAGCACAGGCACTAGCAAATTGTGACTTTTAAATTTGCTTTTGATGTGTGTTTTAATCAAGAATATAATAAGTTATGCTTATCTTGTTAGGGAGCAGGAGCAATGTGCGTGTCCTGGGAACAAGCAAAGCTATTGCTACCTGTTTGGGTAGCCCATGAGTAAAATGGTAAAACCTGACAAATAAATCAGTCATTCAAATGCTATTAATTGATGTTTACATTTGGATCGTATCTGATCTGAGGCTAATAAAGGCCTGAAAAAAACTGCATTTAATCTTTGGGAGCTTCCATTTTTCATTCATGGTGAAGACCACATGCTCCTTGGTACAGCTGTAGTGTTTTAGAGCACCATCATATTGGATGACTGCAGTTAGGAAACAGAAAGGCTGTCTATTTGTGAAACATCTAGAATATAGGTTATGACAAGATACAGTAAGTGGATGAGACAAATTGAAAGAGGGGCTGGGGAGGATGAAGTAGTGAACTAAGCAAGTGATGTTATAGCAGTCTATAGACTCAATTTGCTATTTCAGTAACTATCATTTTACAGTGATGCCGTAGTAGCACTGTGACGAGGGTGATAGGGAGTTTGGAAGAGGGCCATGTTTCAAACGACTGAAATGTCCAAGATTAATGAAATTCTACTGAAATTTGCATTGAAGTTCTTGCTATTTTTGGAAAAGCAAATAAGCAATATCTCAAAATGGCAATGTTTGAATATGCTTTACTTTGACTATAAAGTAAATTCATATTTTTTCGAAGATAGGCCAAAGTGGGGATAGAGAAGGAAGGCAAGAGAGATCAAAGTTGACTGGAGCCAAATGCAGCTGAGGGAAATGTCAAACTAATTCTCAGAAAACCAAAGTCATTTTTATGATCTGAACAAGAGAGACAGATCAGTGCTGGGAAGTGCGATAAAGTTCTCATGTGGCAGCTCTAATAGTACTGAAACCTTTGGTTCAGCAAACCACTTCCATGTAAGCCCATCTAGAATATGGTTCAATTGGTAATTATTTGCTTGTTTAAATATTTAGCTGAACTGGTCTTTGTGGTTTCTTGCTCACTGTCTCTATTTAGGGTGACGCTTTCAAATCCCAATATTAAATGTTATCTTAAAGCTTGACTTCCTGAGTCCCTTCAGAAATTTGTGGCATTGTTGTTATTCCTAAAGCTAATCTGTACATTCCAGAAGCTTAGCTGGAAGGCTGAAATTATGGGGCCTTCTGTACTTTTTTTTTTATTAACTGGCAAAGTTTAATACGCAGTTCTTCCTCACTAGCACATCCACTAGCCAGGCCCTGAATTGCACAGCTACCTTGCTTGTGAATCCTGAAGCTAAAATAATATTGTCACCTGGAGGCGTATAAGTATCGGGCAGTACCAAAACTTGACAACCTCATGTAACTGCTACCTGATCCCTTAGAAGTGCTCTTTATAATGTCTATATGTGTCTGCTGTTCATGGCAGGGATTCAGAATATCCTTACCTTTGAACACCCAGACAAGTCCCTGGATCTCAGCAGGCCCCGGTTGTTGCCCTGCAACGGGGACTGGCTTTGCTGCACCCTCAAGGGAGCAGCGACAGGCAGCAGGTTACTTCAAAATCTGCAGCAGAGTCCTCAGCTGAACAAGAGTGTCTTTGACAGCTGAGATGCTGAACATGCTGATGCTAAGAGCTGTATTAGCGAAGAGTTTTATTTTCTTTAAAGATCCTTTCTAAAAATGTTAATGAATTAAAATGCTTTTGAAATCACAGAGGAAACTGCATTTACTTGGCTTTGCTCACATGTATCTCCCACAAAAGAAATGGCAGTCGTTACTACAGAAGCTAGCGCTTGTCCGCAGGTGATGGATGTGTACGAACGAGAAGTGAAAGTTCGTTTTATTCTTAACAGCCCAGTGCCACAGTCAGAGTTTCAGCCTCTTAATCAATCAATGTCAGACAGTGCCACGGTCGCTACGCGCCACAGCTCGCGCTGCACTACCCTATTACTCCCATTACTGCTCCTGCTGTTAAATGGGCTCTGCTGCAGAATTTCCTTCATCAGGCGGCAGGCTGGGAGTGTGCAAGGCTGTTTTGCTGAAAACACTTGCTGGGCTTTGAGACATCCAGATGTCTGCTGTCTTCTCTGCTGGCTTCAGCAGGGCAGGTGGCTCTGAAGCGAAGGCCTCCGTGGAGGTGCCCATGATCAATAAATTGAGAGATGATATATCAACTATGGGGGGGGGGACGGAAAGGAGTAGGCTGAAATACACCATTGTGGGTGGCTCAGGATACTACCAGAATTTCCCATTCTGGTGTAATTTTATTCTCCATTGCTGAAATCACCCAAGCAGGCTGATATGGGCAGAAATGGAGTAGCTGCTAGACTGTTTTGCTATTCTAATCCTGGTGATGTATAATGGAGAGGATACGATTTGCCATTCGGCAATGCACAGCGGCCCTTGACCTTCAGCTTTATTGTTGCCTCTAATGTGGGGACTGAAATTTAAACCAAGCCAAGCAGATTGCTTTTGTCATTTTACTTTATGCTGCAGTCTCACTGCATTGCTCCAAACTATACCTTTATTTTCTCAGCTTGGACTGATGGCCCAAATGAGTCAGGGAGAGAATATTTTTTAAAACCACATTGTTTCTAGAAATAGGAAGATTATACAGATTTTTTTTTTGTAAGGGCTTGCTGTTAAGCATGGCCTAGAAACTTTTTCTCTCAAGAATGTAAGGTTTATATGGTGGTGTTAAAAGAACATAGTTCCACAGCAAAAAAAATGGTGAGGTCAGAGACAAAGTAATTTTCTATCTGCCAAAGAAGTGTAGTTTACTACTCTGGACAAAAGGCTGAGGGATGCAGTGAAAATTCGAGTCTATTCCCTCCTAAACCAGAGCCTCTAGGAAAACATTAACATGCAGCTTATGTCGGGTTGCTGTGGGAGATGGAGAGTTTTCACCCTGCAAAACCTTCTCAGGAGAGAAGCAGGCACCATGCCAGCGTTTTCCTCCCTCACCTCCAGTAGTCCTGCTGTCACAGGGCAAGGCCCTGCTGCTGTCCCCTCTCCCCAACCACCAGGTCTGGTCACGTCCTCGCGGGACCTTCAAGCCGCCAGACTGCGGAGGGGGCACAAAGCTCCTCTGGCGCCAGGCAGCTGCCTCAGCCTGTGCCCGGCCGCTCGTGGGGTCCCTGCGGCCGACCCCCGGCTCTGGGCTGTCCTCCCTTCCCTGAGCCCAACGGTGGGCGCTAGCGGCATCACCCACACAGACACGTGCGGAGGACGAACTCGCCTTTCCGTAGAACCAGTCCTGAAAGAAAAAGCTCTGCATGTACCAGTGAAATGTTATTACTTTAAATAGCTGACTTTTTTTTCCTCCCGGCTGTGCTTTGGATCTCACCACTAACCAAGTATGCAGCTTGGCTGTTCTGTGGTGGGTCGCCACCACCACCTAGTGACCCGTTTCGTCTCGCTGCTGCGCCCGGCAAGGCGCGACATTCGCAGAGTCGTTCAGTGGTCTCCCTTTGCTGCAGAGTTTTTCAGAATTCCCAGTCTTCAAAACAAATTGTTTTGTTTTGCTGTGCATGATAGTGATGAATTGTAAAGAAAAAATGTTTAGTCCTACTGGCAGAGGTGTTTTGGGAGAGCAAGGAATTGCACGGGCACGTGCTTGTCAGCATTTTTCATAAGGTATCAGTAGATCTATATTTATCTCTTTAGAAACGTGCTGTAAAGAATACTTCTGTCACAACTATTTTTGTCCATATGTGTTATATTTTGTATTTACCACTCCTTTACCTGTTCATATACAGATATTGCAAAACCTGTAATTATTGCTACAGTGGAGATTATGAATGCTAACAGTGAATGTTGCTCCTTCTTGCCTATTTCAATACTACTGGGACTATCAAGACAAAACCATAGGAATGTCTTTGGACAACATTTTAATCTTCTGGCTCGTTCTAAGGTCCTTATCTCTTTATGCATGTATTCACTCTTGAGTGCAGCTTTTGCTGTGAACCGTTGAGCTCTTTCTGTGATGGGATCTCTGTGCAGGTCTGGGGATAACTCCCCCCAGGAACTGCTCCCAGCGTCTAGCTTCCCTTGTCCCATGCAGCCCTCCTATCCCAGAAAGACTTGCACCTTCAAAGGGTCACACACTTCAGGGCATGCAGTAGACAGCTTCAGATTCATGCTGTAAAAATATCACCCTGGTGGTCTGCAAGTCAGGCATTGTATTACTGCCAGTGCTTTGAACTGAAAAAAAAATCCTCATAACAAAAACAAAAATATATATATATATAATGGTGTCTTATGATCACAAGATCACCCTGAGCAGCCCGGAGAAGACTTGGACAAACATCTGTCCTAAACGGGACTAGCTCTGAGCAGTGTATGTAACCTCTCTGACCATTTGACTTGGGGACTGGGGGTCACTTCCAGAGTGGACGAATTTAGCACTGAACGCGGAGACATGGCCATAGTCTCCTGCTTGTGCATCTGTAGTCATTTCCACAGCTCCTGGCAGAACCTGGCACAGAGGACAGCTTTTGACTTCGAGTGGTGTATTAACAGCAGAAGCAGGTTAGCAAGAAATATTTGTCTGGTAATCCTACAGGTATCGTTAGTTTTGAAAAATGTGAAAAGGAAGAGAGGAAAGCTGTGATGTATTGCAGAGCGCTGCTAAAACAGAATTGAGTGCAGCTGCTGCAATGCTGACAAATCAATATGAAATGCTTCTAAGATCAGACTACAGGCAAAATATTTCATTAAGATACCTAGAACAGTTTGGAAAGTTTTTTTTTACAGAAAACCTATTGTATTATTGTACAAACGATACTATTTGTACTATTAGTGCTATTTTGTATTATTTATACTATTGTATTTCTTTTTACTATTTGTACTATTGTACAATTATACTACTGTGCTATTATATTTCTTTTTAATAGGGTTACAGCTTCAATATCAGCTAAGATTTGTTAATAACTAGGCAAGGTACTGTAAAAGATGGTAAGACACTCTCCTGCTCCTAAAGAAATGCTGTCTAAATGGGCGAGTCTAAGGGGAAACTGCTGCAGAGATAGATGGAGCGATTTGCACAAGGTCTTAGTGAATCAGTAGCAAAAACAGATATGGAAGCCTGGTTTATGAGTCTGAAACCTTTATATCAGCCTTACTGTGTTTTAAGGTAAGTTACCTAATAGATGCAGGAATCTGGTGGGGTTTAACTGCAGAAGGACATTCCTGGTCATTTGTTTCCAGTGAAAAGTTATACTAGAAGTATATTTTAAAGAGTGGGGATGTGCTGAGATACATGCTCCTCTGAGATACAAGGAAGCACAAGGCACACTTATTTCTACACTTAGATGATGAGAAATTTATAGTACGTAATTAAACAAGAGCCACCTAAATGATTTCATTGCCGAAATACTTTGCTGAGGGGAGTTTGGTTTCTTTGGGCATGGGAAGAGATGGTACTAGTACAGAATGCAGCTCAGCAGCTCAGTTTTGCTTCACAGTTTAGGCAGACTAATCTTGCCTTGGGATATTAGCCAAGCAATCTGATTATTGACTTATTTATTTATGCAATACTTATTTCTAAAAATCCCAGGCAGATTAGAATTTGGCAAATGGTTGCTGGAGTCAGTGATGCACAGAGGAACATAAATGGAGCAAAGTTAATCCAACTTCTTGGAAATTTTTCAAATACACATATTAAAACATGTTTAAATCGCAATGAACATAAAGCTCATGTTTACCAAAACACATTGCCCTTTTACTGCCTATGTACCCAAGAAATCCATAGTATATAAGGTATGCAAGTCTGGCAAAGGTCCAACTCTATAGTAACTCAAAACTAAGCAAACTTAACGTATGTAAGAAGCTACACCATATCTCCCCGCAAGCTGTCTCACTAAAAGATCCTCTAACAGAGTCTGCACTGTTCGGCAGGATATAGATGCATTCAGGCCTTAACTACACAGCTTTAAAAACACTTGATTTACACAAGCAAGGTCAGTTTTTACCTTTAGTAACTGCATCACAGCTTTGTCTCCTTGCCTTGCTTCTCGCAGGCCTTAAGATGCCCATTAAAAGCTCCAGATCCCCCGCTCCCTCCTTTTCTCACTCTCAGGCCTCCTACTGCAGCTCTTAAAATACTTCCAAGGGGTTGCCAGGCAGGTCATACTAGCTATCTCTCCCCCAAACCCCTAGCATGCTTAGCCGTGGAATATATCTGTAGGCTTGGGACAGAAGATGGAGAACTACGCAAGAAGGAAATCTGTTTTTCTGCCATGGTACACCAGCTGCCCACGTTCGGAGTCAGCTTTAAGCACAAATCCTCAGAGAAGCACTTCAGAGACATTCATACACCACTCAGAGTTATTGCTTTTAATTTTGGCTCCTCAGTCAGTATTGTAAGCAAAAAGTGAAGAAAAACTTCCGGGGAAAGGCCTCTTAGGTGTTCATTTTTAATTTGTAAACTTCTGTGTGTGTATATTCTTATAGCCTACAGAGTCAAGGGATTCTTGTTTTTAAACATTTGATTAGGAGCTGCTGGGCTGAGAGCCAGAATGTCAAACTTCTACCTACATGTTTGTTATTTTTTAATGTTAAAAAGCAAATGCACCCGCATCAGCCGTGAAACAGATATTTAGAATAGAAATGCTGAGGTGGACTGCACTGGACTGGGAAAATGTGTCCCAAATTTTGTAGGCTGCTTTTGCCTACAAAAAATGAATAATTAATAAAAATAAATAAAGGGCACGGTGGTATGTATGTGCAGAAAATCTCAGTGTGCATTGTACCCTTTAAAAAAAATTAACTCTTACATGTTTCTTGTGATCTCATTTCTCACTTTTACTCTGTTCTACTTGTTTTTTCTCTTAGACTTAAGTAGCTGACCTGTGCGGTTAATCCTTATTGTTATATGGCGTTATAGCAATACCGTCTGCCACAATATTTGTCTGTGGTTTTCCAGACAAATAGCCCAATCTTTAGCTTTTTCTGTAACGAAATGCCCCAGAGACCAAGTGCCATGTTTACAGCATGGGTTTCTCTTAGTAGGGCTGACACAGAACTGGCATTGTTGTCATGGCAAGGTTGCTGTAACACTCCTCAGGGTGGTTTTTATTACTTTTTTTTTTTTCCAGGCACAGGAAGTTATTGCAAGTGAAAACTATCAGCTGGTAATTGTTTTAAGCCAAGTATTGGAAGTAGCGTGACCATGCTTCCTTTGAAGCCAGAGTTTATTTTCAAGTAGGATTTTGCTTCGTACTCAGTTCAGTGCATTACCGGAGAGTGAAAGTGCTTTTCTGTGCTTTTCTATTTTAGGCTTACACCCCAGTTCCCAGTTAGAGTCCCTGTATCCCTTTTGCACTGGCCAGGTGAATTTTTGCCCGATTAGTCTTGAATCTCCTCTCCACACCAGGGCAAACTCCAGGAAGAGCAAAAGGCCTTGCCCCAAGAGGTTGGTGTTGCTAGTGGCATAGACTGAGAGCAGTATCCTCCTTCCACGAATGCAGGCAAGCAAAGAGCAGTAGGGGAAGTACTGGAGTAAGGAGCCAGGCAGGAACCAGGCTGGAGAAAGCACCGAAGCTGAGTAGCTTTCAGAATAATGTTCTTTCCTTAATAACTGCTGCCCATACTTTTTCCTTGTACGTGAAAGTTCTTGTTGGTAATGTTCTTATTTCGGGAGTTCAAATACTGGGCCTCCATTGTGCTAAACATTGTGTGGACCCTTGAGCTATGTTTGAACTACAGTCCTAAGTGTGACTGCCGTATGTGCACCTAATCCTGAGCCAGCTTCAGGCTGGGCAGCTGGAGCAATCAGAGCAGCATGGAGCCCTGCACGGGTGAGACACGCGTGTCTGTGTTCATGCTGCCTGCAAGGACTTTGGAGGCCACGCCAAGCTTCATGCAGCTTCTTACAAAGCTTGTTTGCTTTCTGCCTGTCACCATGTTCACTGCGGAGCTGATTAGTTCCCCAGGCCAGATTAGTCTTTGCAGATAAGTCATATCATAGCACTTCCAATGCCTTTGTAGGGATAAAAGGGTTGTGCTATCCCATGGATTTTTTCCCTTGATCAGATCTTCTGATGCAGTAAAAAGTTGATATTTGACTCTCTAACATTCTGCGGTCTCTTAGCATCTGTTTGGCTGTATAAACTCGGGTATACTGTCTCAAGTCATTTTGTGTGGGGAAAATGAACCCCTAAGCATACTTTTCTGAGTAGCATAAAGCTTGTGCTGTTCTTTGCACTGCTTGTGTGGAAGGATGAGTTCACAGGATTTAAGAATATATGTGTTCTGCAGCAAAGAAAAAGCTATAAATTAGGCAAAATTTAAAAAAAATAAAAAAGCTAACACAGTTACGTTAGTACCTGAATGAAATTCAAACACAGATGTGGGCGAGGTACCAGAAATTTTGTCGTTAAGGTAATCTCCATCTCTCTGGGTGTTGCCCTTGCCTTAGTTTCACGCATCTGTAAAAGGAGTAAAAGCAGAAAACAAGTGTGGCCAGAACGGAGCAAGAAATAGGGTTCCTGCTTGAAGTTCCTTTTTGCATACTTACCCTGCAGATGCCATGTTCTGAGGACATCCCAGTTTGTATTAAATTGAAGTCTGCAGGCTAAGTCAGGAATTTTCTTCTAGCCAAGTTGTTTTTTGGCTCAGGATTGAGGAAGGAGGGGAAAAGGTGGTATGGCCTTTTATAGCTGTTTAGTTCCACTTTTGATATTTCTTCTCCCTACAAAATCACTGTTGGCCTGCCTTCCTGCTACAAGAAAAAATGCCTGTTTTTATTCTGCTGAGGGCAGGCAGTTCTTATCCAGCAGAAAACTATACCTGCTGGCATAACTGGGACTTGGGGAATCCCTGCCAGCTCTGTATTGCAAATAAACATTATGGATTTTAATGAGAAGTTCCATGCCCACACAAATGAGATGTCTGGCAAGCAACATCACTGCTGCTGCCACACATCACCCATCAGCCCAGATGTTCATGGACAAACTGGTGGGTTTCTTCCAATTCATAAATATATTTATTCTGCAAGGAGCATGTATCCCCAGTACATGCTAGGCCAGCGTCAGTAATTGGTATTATAAAAGGAGTTTCTTGTACATTGGTGGTAATTAAATAATCTGCCATATAGAACAGTCTAGTGCAGACTCAGAAGCTGTTTCAAAGAAATATACACCCTCATCTGCCACTTCCCAATATCAGAGTTTCAAATCTCTAAGCCAGTCCTTGAACTTTTCCTTCTATACAACCAGAAGAATAATGAAAGTAATTAAAGTCGTCATATTTCAGCGTTCCTCTCTGAATTTGAATTGCTTTATTCTTTTACAAACATCAGTTCCTTCCCCCTCATTTCTCAAGAGGCTGCCAAGCAGAGTATCACATTTTACTGTGGTCAGTTTTAAAAAGTACGAAATAATGCATCTATAAAACAACATTACCACATATGTGGCACATCATGTTCTAGGGGAAAAAACAAAACAATACCCATTTTGTGTAGTCTCTATGATATTAAATATGCTAGTGCTTTTTAAAGCTCAGTTAGTTGTCAAGGCATAAAAGTTCAAGTGACTAATTATTTTCAACCTCCCTTTTTCGGTGAATTGTACTTGAGATGCTTCTAAAGATAGTGACCTTTTGATAAGTGTTGAGCGCTGATCCCTTGTAGACAAGGCCTACTTGAGATGTCTCAGGCACCAAAGCTGGAACGACACAGAATTTATAGTCTCTTTAAAAATATAAACTTTCTTAAAAATATAAAGTCCTTTTACCAGAGCCAAGTCCAGACTGTAGTCTGGCTTGAGACCTGCGCATATGAGTGCTCTGTTTCCAACATGCCTGTGGCTGGTGTTTTAAAGGGATCATCTGCTGTTTGAAACTCAGCAGCAGTGCAGAGGGCAATGTAAAACATGCACCTCGAAAAGGAGAAGAAAATGGATAATGGGAGAGAATGCAATCTCTGGATTTCATTAGGGGTAAAATCATTTGTAGTCTTCTGTCTTCCCAAATAACTAAGACAATATAGTAAAGGAGAAGTGTAAGGTAGATTTGTTTCTCTGAAGCTGGAGGTGTTTCCAGATTGCTTTCACAGTCCTCCATCCCACTCTGCTGGAGGTCTGATCAGGTTTGCTGTACATCTACCCATCTTAAACAGTTAAGAGGTTTTGGGGGATTTTTTTGTTTTGTTTTGTTTTTTTAGTTCAAAGGCTTTAGGATTCTCTAGGTGAAAGGGAATACACAAAATAAGTGGTATAATAATGAATTCAAAGATATTTGTTGACTTTCTAGGCCACTCATTTAAAGAGCCCCTGGCTCAGCTTACAGTTTTACAAACTGGAAATTACAGGTTAAAATAGCAGCATTATATGTCTGCCTTTCTTATTTGCAGAGGAATCACATCTGCCTGGTAGCAGGACATCAGTAATCTAGTACCTGTAAAACAGGGATCTGCTTTTCAAAAAAAGGATCTTTAATCAATGATGGAGACAACTTTGTTGTCTTTGCTCAGTGGGATAATTTCACCCTCTATCTGTTTATAGCTCTGAGTGACTGCAGGCAAATCCTCATGAGCTTTATGGAGGGCAATAGGTCAGCAGCAATGGGAAGTTCCCTGATAGCTGCAAGGTGACTCTCAGGGTTGTTTCCCTCAGACCAGTTGTCTTGGAGAGGAGTATCATTTTAGAGCTTTAGGGTTGCAATTGCTGGGATGAAAAGATACAAAATAGTTGGCCTATCAGTCAGTAGATGAGCACTAACTACTGCCCAAATCAGTGGTGTTGGCAGGTCTGCTGGGGGACTCCCCCAGGAAGATGTACAACGGAGCTGAACTCTGGCTAACAGCGGATTAGGATCGTCCAATTGCTTCTAAAAGAAATTAGCTAAAATTAAAATGTGGACACTAACTTTAAGAATGACTAACTCAGTTCTGGAGTCTTCCCAGGTTGAGAGTATTTGGTACTGTTGAGAACAGCTAGTTATTTCAGTGAACCTTTCCTCCTGCTAGGTCTTGTAGGTGGGAGCTGCGCAGATGGCTGATGTACATGCACAGGTATTAGAGCTTACAGAATATCTTCCTTTAGGGAAGTGTTAGCTCATAACTTATTTCCAGCTGGCCTTTCTATGATTTAGCGTTGCATCCTCTTTTAACAGAAGCATCCTTTAACATTAAGAAGACACGTCTAGTGGTGCTCTCTGAGCTGTGCTCTGAAGCGTGTCTGCATCAGGGAGTTAAATGAAAGTGACGGTACTGCCCTTCAGTTCAGTCGTGTGAGGTATCTGTCAGTTGTGAGTCCTCTAATTTCATTACTCAGCAAGCTGCTGAAATCGATTTTGGTTCTCCAGCTGTTAGCAAGGGGAAATTTACATTTTTACTAGATTTCTGCCTCTCAGCAAATTAATGTGGAGCCAATCAGGATTCTTCAGGGGAGACTAGGAAGCAGAGCAATTAGCTAAGTCATAAAAATGTAGCCTAAAGGAAAAAAGCTGCCAGAGTACATGGCCAGTTCTCTCTTACCAGTTTGACATCAACGTAGTTTCACTGATGTGAACGGAGTTACTCCTCATGGACACTGGTGTAAATGAACACAGGAGAAGGCCTTGGCTCCATTTTGGCAGCATCAGTTTCCATATATCGGCTCCCATTAATAGAAATATTCGGTTTTTGAGTTCTTTTCAGGTGCACATTGCTGTAACTGCTCACCGAGTCTCTTCCAGACGATCCCCCTGTGTTTCATGGCTCAAGGGATGGCACCCGTACTTGAGAATCGAAATCGGTTCATGGCCTTCTTATGAAACTGTAAACCCGTTATCCCAAAAGGTGTTGTGCCTTTTGTTACAAATGGAGTTATTCGCAGTCGTTCCCAGGGTGGCTTTGGGGGTTTGGGACACTTGTAGCCAAGAACACGTTAGCTGTGCAGGGGAGGCAAACTTCCACTTTACAGTACGCAAGATCTCTACTGAGTAGAGCAACCGCTGGTACGGGCAGCCTGAAGAGACATGGGATTTCCAAGCCAAGAAGACAGGGTTCTTTTTCACCTGATGACCAGCTCACCCTAAAGTCTGAGTGATTGTTTCATCCTTGCCAGAACACCTTCAACTAAATCAGTCCAGAAACACTCAAAAGTGCTTTCTCTTCACTTCCGTACTTGTCCAGGATTTGCAGAGGTGGTAAAAGCATTGCATCACTTGACGCATGGCCGGGACTCGTAGATGGAGAAGCGTCTTTGGTAAGCCACTCATCTCTAATAATAGTCTCACATATGGGCAGTAACTTGCCTTAAAATCACAAAGCATGTTCAGCTAAAATATTAACGAGCCATTGCTTGATTTTTTTGCATCAACAGTGACATCTAGTGGTTTCTAATATTCTTACAAGTGCCAAGCAACTGTTTTGTTTTTGTATGCTATCTGCAAAAATGATTAAGTCCTTACTGGGTATTCCCGGGAATTTCCCTACAAATGATGAGTTAGGGCAACCTGCCTGCGGTTCACATGACCGTATTTTGTTGTGTTTTAAAAGAAGAAGGAATAGATAGCGTCATATTTATCCAAAGCCTAGAATTTTAAAACTTCAAGACATGTGTTCCTTCAATAGATTTTTTTTCCTGATGTTTCTGGAGTTTTGAGCCGTTTGTGAGAGAAACCAAAGCAAACGAGCCCCCCAGGGAGGGGTCGGGAGCTCGGGGCTGGAGAGCCGGTGCTGCAGACTGGCCAGCGGGTGCTGGGCCCGGGCTGGGATGGCTGCGCGGGGAGGGCTGAGGAAGGGCACCATGAACAGGGTGCCGCAAAGGCACGGGGATGCGGGCAAGGCCTGCGCCCCGCGTGCAGTGCGTCCCCCCTCCCCAGGGCGCTGCGTCCCCGCGTCGTGTCCCGTCCCCTCGGCGCAGCACGGCGTGGCCCCATCACGGGAGCAGGCCGGAGGTGGTGCCGCTCGCTGGGGCCGCCTGTGGCGCCCGGGCCGCAGCGTGGGACCTGCCTGGGTGGGGGCTGCGGGCTCGGTGGCAAAGGCTGGGAGGTTGGGACACGACGTGAGAGTCCTCGCCCGGCAAAGTGGGACATAACGGTGAGGCATCGGGGGGTCTGGGAAAGGGAGCGGTGAGGAGCTGGGCCCGTGTGAGGGGAGGGCTGGGCCGGGCCGGGCCGGGGAGAGGGCGAGCAGGAGGCGGAAGAGAGAGGGCCGCAAGCCCGGAGGGAAGGTGCTATAAAGACGTTACATCCTCAATGGCCGAATCAGGCTAAAAGGCTGGAGAGAAACCGCGCTGGAGCGCCCAGTCCTCCCCAGGCCGCCGCCAGCGCCCCAGGCCTCGCAGACGCGGGGCAAAAGCCGCCAGAAGCTGTTTGCCGCGGCCGCCGGTCGCGACCGGCAAGGCCCGCGCGCGCGGTGGCGGCTGCAGCAAGGACCCGCTGTGCCAGCCCAGCCCCCGTCTGTCCCCCCGTGGGATGGGCTCGGGCCGGCGCTGGCTCCCTCGGGCCGCGAGGAAGGGCTGCGTGTTGGGCCGGGAGGGCCTGCGCCAGGGGCACCTGTGAGCGCGCGTAACGGGCGCCACAGCATACCGGCTCGCACGAGCCGTTTCGTGCCTTTGCAGCGCTTTTCAGCCCTGGCCACGCTTCCAATGCAATGTTGTGAGCGCGGGTAGCGTTAATTTAGTGTAAATGAGCCTGGCCACGTGGGTGCTGGATGCGGAGAGGGTTCTGGCTACACAAGTCTTGTCAGAGCTGAGCTGTAATTTGGTACTTTCCCTGCTGCTAGGCTGTGTGTATGATTGCTTCATCCTTTTCCTCAGGAGAGGCATGTGCCAAGTACACTGCTGACCCCAGCACATCATTTTTTTCATTAACAAATGGAAACAGTGAGGGGAAAAAGGAGGTATTCCTAAAGGAAGCTTTCACTGTAAACTTTAAAAAAGAAATCCGCTGATTCAGGATAACCGATACGTCCTACTTCCTTACATCGGTCACCCTGCGTTACGCACAAGATGTGACCCGTAAGCAGGCATCACCAGAACGAGCTAGATTACATCCAGCCACGTCAGAGATTTCAGCAGTCGCTCCGAGTCAGGCAAACCCAGGCATGCTGCACCATCTAAATGACCCAGGCAGCTGCGTATACCCGATTCTTTCAGCATTTAGTCAGGCTTTATTTATTCAGATTCATGCCAAGTAAAAATACATCTGTTCGAAATGATACAAGTTCAAAGCTATTCCAGGTTCCAAATATGGGGTGTTCATTTCAGCAATAATAAGATAGAAACGCCTTTGGTACTCTTTAGTCTGTAAATGCCTGCTACTTAGTCTTATAAGTATCATACTGTCCTGGGAGAGGGGAGTGCTGGGCTCTTTTCCTGACCCTGCCAGCGACCTGCTGCATGAAACTACCCCTGTCAGTGCCTGCACTTCCCTTGTAGCCCTTATCTTACAAAACGGTGTTGTTAAGCCTGGGTTGGAGTAGGTGAATGATGACAGCTCAAAAACTCTTCAGGTCTTTTTTCTATGGTTCTGTGATCTATGCGGGAAGCAGAACTGGGCTTTTTTTCAAACCTTTTTATTCCCAGTATGCCCAGCAGGGCAACAAATTCAGTTGTATGGGCCAAGATAAAGAACTACTTCCAGCATTGTGGAGTCTGCCCAAAGAACACCCATTCCTTGCTTTTTTATAATCAGAGGGTTCAGCAACTCTGGCAAGAAGCCACAGGAGGGAAAGCTGTAGCTCAGGTAGGTCAGTCCCAAGCCATTTCAAGTTGTACTAGTCAAAATCAGTGCCTTACAATATATGCAAAAAACTGGGAGGAAATTCTGTCCCACATGTTCCCAGTAGTTTGCTCTCCCAGTTGCATTCTCTGGGTTAGTCAAAAGTATTATTGACCTTCTGTCATCTTTTACCAGAGTGAGAGTGGCAGGACCTATTACATAAAGGAAATGGTTATCTCATATGGATAAAAAAGAAGCTGAGTACTTGAGAAACAAAATTCTAGACAAATATGGAACTGAATATTTATATAGTATATAGAAATGTCAGTGCCATAAATTAGATTGTGTCTGCAAGAGAAGGGCAAATGCTGGAAGCTAAAAAATATAGTAAATGAATGTTCAGAATCATATATGAAAAAGGGTAAGTAAGTGAGGAGTTTACACTATCAATGTCACTCTGTTTTCATCATGTTTTTCAGAGACGAGACTCATTTAGAGAATTAAAACTACTCATTATGGGGAAAAAAACCCTCCCACAGTAGCTGCATTCTTATCCAGAGAAGTGCAGTGCTCAAAAAGACTTTAAGAAGTTTATGAAACTCAGCATACGTTAAAAGCATCAAAAAAAATTCTACATACAGGTAAGAAATTCAGCATCCAAGAAGTAAAATGAAAATAGATTTTAGGAGTTCGGACTGGAAAGCTTTTGTACAAGGTTCAGAGATGGAAATGGAATAGTTACTCATAGTCACTTATAGTGACATGTCATCATAGTTACTCATGGCAGTAGTGACAGCAAAGTCTGGGTGCCACTGTGACAGCATTAAACTGCTTTGGAGTCTTTTAGTTAATTGGCCGTTTAGCCTTCTAGCTACCTACCCTGTGTACACTGCCACAGTAACTGTGTGCATGCTCTACAGTCAGATCCCATTAATGAGGACTCTAGAGCTGTCTGAGGATGCTCCTAGGCAAGTGCAGTTGTGTTTAGAGCAGGTGGATCTTTGCACACATTCAGCATTAATCCAGTTATTCTGTTAACTTCACTCAGGCCAACATCAGGCCAATATTAATTTTTGATTTATTTTTGAAAATCCTATTCAATGCCTAAAGTCTCTCTTATTTCATTAACATACTTAAAACCACTATTCTGTACCGCCATACTCTTATTGTAGGATCTCTGCTCGTCTCATCAAAGTACCTAACTAACACTATGAGATTACCTTTAAAAGCAAATTCTCAGCACCTGCATGAAAAGCAGTTCATAGGAAACCCACCATCTGAAGTCATTTACAATTTATATGTTGGGAACATTTGGCAAACATAAACATGGATAATTTACAAATGGATAGATAATATGGTCAAAGAATTTCTCTCATTCTATTCAGACCTACTGATGAATGTGACCTTTGATCATAATTCATTCTCCAGGAGGACTTGAAACTGCTATTTAACCTACCTAAGTAATTTCTCATTCTTCCTGAGGCACGTCACCAGAAGACTTCCTTCTTAATTATAAATATAGGAAAGGGTGTGAAAAGCATTTGGACATTGATATATATGGGATTTTATGTTCCATTCAAGATCATTGTCTTTTGGATCATAAAAAATAAATCATAAGCAGTTGTAAACAATTAATTCAATTTCCTTTATTACACTGTAAGTTAATTTCTCTCTTTGCCATGCATTTCCATAATATACTGTTTTTATCCTGCCTCTCCCCACCAAGATCCCCTCCTGTTTTCTCTCAGTGGAAATAATAGACTGCAGATCATCCCTTGTAAGCATTAGATCTGGCACGTGCTTATTGCCAAGGCCTGCTTTATGAAGGGGCTTGCTTGTTGTCCCATCCAAAACCAGAGAACAGTGGACATGGTAAAAAAGTTTTTCATTCACCCTTGTTTGTGCTGTTTTCAGGTGTTGATTTTAACTGATCAGCTCTTTCACAAAGGATTTCTGTTCTACAGCTCATTCAGCACTTAAGATGTGTTTAGCATGAGCTGGTAGACTCAGACTCATGTGGACAGGAAGATACATCCCACATGTAGTTATGATAGCAATGCGATGAATCATTTACCTTTTAAGACTGTAGACTTTCCTGAGAAAAGTCACTATTCTGAGAAATTCCTCAGTTGCACTGAAAGTTCAGCAGCAAAGATCATCAGATCAGCAAGCATTTGCCTATTTATCCTCCTTCTGAGGCAAGTTCCAGATCGGGGGCAATGGGAAGAACATACGTGTCAATAGAAGCAAAAGGCAGAGCATATTTGACTTCCCTGTCTACCTCTCTTGTGGTAAAACCAGACTCGGTGGACTCTTAGAGACCTACTGCGTAGTGAGTACTTCCTTCCTCTACCCAGGTCCTGGCCATCATCCCTGGAAGTGTGTTCATTTTGCAGTGTAGGCTCTTGTCAAACCCTCCTGCTGTAAATTCTCCTCAGCAGTTTTTCAGGGGCAGTCTCAACTTCATTGGGGAAAGTTTGCAGAAGTACAAAAGGCAGTTAGAGAGCTGGGCCAAGTGCATCCATTTATGCTTTTCAGAATATCTTCTTTAAAAGATTGTTAGAGTAGTCTTTAGCATTCCCTTTCTTGACCAAGAACTCAGACTTCAAAGAGTTCTCTAAATATTACCACTGGACGTAAATGTGGACAGGAAGGTATATCCCACATGTAGTTATGATAGTAATGCTATGAATCATTTACCTGTTAAAGCTGTAGACTTTTCTGAGAAAAGTCAGTATTCTGAGAAATTCCTCAGCTGCATTGAAAGGAAGGAAAAAATTAAACCACTTGGCTTCGTTCCATCATGTGATGTAAATCTCTATCAATCAAGGACTATGTTAATCCAGGATAAATTAACCTGAGACAAAGTAGCCCTTTCCTAGCTGTTGATCTGGGCATGTTCACTTGCAGCACTTGTGTCTAGAATCTTTTTTTAAGAGTCCCTGACTTGGCGACTCTTCTCAGGCAGTTATGGCTCAGGTTCTCCAGAGTGGACCTGCTTATTTACTTAGGTAGTATCTTAATTGCAGGCAAGTTATGAACTCTGCGCACTGCATATCTTGGCCCGGTACATCTCTCGAAGCCATTGTAGTCTTTCACCCTCCATGCTCTGACACTTCCTGATGATCGTGCTCTGTTACTTGAGTATCCTGAAGTCTACTGGGTCCAAGGGAAGATGTAAACACTTAGGAAGCAAATGGAAAATACCAGTAGGAAACAATGGGAACCAAATGCTCCTGGGGAAGCTGGTTATATTGTTATTGGGTTGTTGCCCAATCCTTTTACTTAATTCTGAGCAATTTTCATGGCTCTGAAGACCTGTCTTTGGGCATGAATAACTGATTCCATAATAGTGCTCTGCATTATAGGATTAAAGCTGAACAGCAAGGTAGCCCCCTCTGTGTCTTAGAATGTGAATTTCAGGTGCGAGCACTTTATTTCTTCTCTTCTCTTTGCTAAAGACTAATTTGCACACTTCTTTTTATTGTTAAAAATATTCCTTTTGAACAGGACCAAGGCTGCTGTGTGCTCCTGTGAATGGCCGTCAGTAGCTGAAATAGCAACAAACCAACCCTGTCAGCTGATTGCAAAAGGACAGGAAGGGAGTTTTCTTGCAGATGTGGGACTTTACCAATCTAACATAGTTTTGCAGAAACAGGCCAATTTTATTTATTTAGCAACAATTACATTTCCCTAATTCAGTCTCTCTCTACATATATATTACACCAGTCACACATACATACATATGTAAAATATTGTTTGAAGGAACAACTACTTTTCATTTAAATGATTGCTTTTTGTTGTCTGCTTCTGCTGCCTTGGCAGATATTCTGTAAGACTGTGCTGCAGAGGCTCGTGAGTCAAGAGTCTTATAATCAATCTGTGCATATGCTGTGCAACAGCAGCTAGTCAATCTGGACTGCTGTGTGCGTCATTTAGTCCTCTCTTGAATACATAAACTCAGGATGAAAAACGTCACCTGTTACTTCTCAGTAACTTTGGAACTGCAATGTGTCTTTGTGATATATTGATTAAGGCAAAAGGCTGCATTACAATACTCCAGGAAAAGAAACACTTGACTAGAGATGGGGGTACATTATCTCACTTTATCAGATAAGAATGCAATTGGATATGATCTTGCTCAGCCAGAAATAATCTAATATCTGAAAGCATGAAAGATAGAGACCTTTAAGTTCTCTATTAAAAAAAAAAAAAGCCAGAACTATTTTTTCCCCAAGAATATTTCCATTTGATTGTAACTGAATAGGAAGATATTATATCTTTCAATTAGGCAATTAGGACAAGTGAAACCATTGACATTTGTTCATATCTCACATATCATCTCTCTCCCACTCCCTTTCTCTGCTCAATATATTTCAGCCCAGATATGTGTGGGCAATGCAGGTAATGTTAACAATCACAGTGAGGTCTATGTCCTAGCTTGCACCCCCAGAGCAAAGTTGTAGGAGCTGTTTTCTGCGTACCCTTCACACACTGGGCACGGGTGCGTCAAGTGTGTTAGTACTTCCTGAATGCAAAATAGGAGAGAAGAGGCTGAATAGACAGGAGCGAGGAGATTTATAGTTCTGAAGAGATATGATGAGCCATCATATGATGAGCAGCTCTTATCTAATCCTTCTCTGGTGTAAATGCATATGATACCTACTGGCATATATTAATGCCCCCCCGCTAACCTCTTCTAATGTCATTTATTCTGCCTGTGTTGCAATCAGCAAAGCAATAGGCCTTCTTCCCGCCAGAAGGAAAAAGTTAATCTCACAACCTTCTCCTCCCAAGGCCACAGTCAATGTCTCTCAGTGAATCCGCTGCCAAAGGATGTTCCTGCAAAAGACTGTTCACGCCCTATAACTTTTTGTCTGTTATTTGCTAAATATAGCATGGTAATAATTTTACTGACGCAAGGTAAATGGGCATCATTTTTCTTTACAGGATCTCTGCTTGCGATGCTATATTATATATGGCTTTAGAAAGGACACATTTTCCTAAGGTATGTAACTGTCTTGATGGGATATTGCACTACATTTTGTTATACATTGGTTAAATTAATACTGTGATTCAGTAAATATTTTCATATCAATTGACCTCTTTTGTAATAAAAAAAAAGTTTTCTATGTACATATACATACTATCTAGATACATATCATTTATTCCATCTTAGATATAAACCTTACTATACTGCTGATCTGGGAGGGACCTGAACTTGGGGAAAAAGAATTACCTATTTCAAATACAAAATGTTTGTATACAATTAATATAAAATAGATAATGCTGCAAAACCATATCACAACGTGCCTTTAAACGTGACTCTTTGACAGCTTCATCTGCACTCAGCTCACTAAACTTCTTCTCTTTCTCTTACCTTAAAATGTAAGTTTTAATGTTTGATGTCTTTATGCAGGTCCAAACAGCCATTAGATGTCTCAGTTTCAAATGCCAGACAAACATTTCTTCGTTTCTACCCAATGTGCAATGCTGCAGTGAAAAGCTCCTTTGGCTCAAGACCCAAGACAAGCAACATTTAGTCTTACAGGTCAGTCTTGAGTAGCTGGAACTGAGTTATTTAGTGTTCAGAAAAATCGTTTTCAGAAATGATGTAAATGATTTTGCAATCTGTCCTAGAAAACTGCATTTACACTAAGTGCCACTACCAGTGTGGTTATCATGTTCAAAAAAATACCATCCTACACAGGAACCATGATCAATTTATGTATTCTGTGGTCACAAATGACATTATTTTTAAAAAGTTATCTAAAAAGAGTGGATGAATGGTGCCATGCCTGCTCCTGGGCACCTGTGAGCCACCAACCTTGGCAGCACATTGCAGGCATCCTGTCCCACTTTTCCTTCACAATCATCCAACTCAGTAGAAGCATCTGGACCTTTTAAAAATAACTGTTCCACTCTTTGGGTTTAGTGTATTAGTTATTTTTGGTAGAAATAGAATTCATTGGTGTTTGTAGCATCAAAACAAAATCTCTCTCTTTGCCCCCTAAGACTGAGCAGTACTGTCCTGTTGGACTTGCTCTGCAGTACTCCATGCTGACATCCATGGTCTTCCCTCTCTCTATTTCTAGTATTTATTCTAGGGTTTGCCCTTTTGAGATTATGCCTGACTGAAGGAATGAGAGAGATTTTTGCAGCCACTATACGTGTAGCTCTACCTTCTCTCTTTGATGCTTTCTTCAGCCATACTTCTATGTCATAGCAGGCTGTTTCAAATCCTCAGCTGCCATTAATAAATCATTCTCCTGTGTCCACTAAGCTCCTTTCCCTCACTCCTCCTCATTTTGTCTGGTGAGCCAGACTGAACTATCCTTTCATAAAGAGGAGACTTCTTGGAATGGGTTTTTTATTCCTAAGTCCATTTTTCTTAGGCTATCCTGCTTCAGGGTGAAGGTTGCAAGTGGTACAAGAGAGAGAAGGCAAGCTTGAGGGGAAGTACTTAGGAAATCTTAACTCTAGCTGTTCCTTGTGCTCCAGCAGCTGTAATAGAAATTGTATAAACCTTTGCTATGATCCATATAAAGCATAGCCACAAATCTGGGAGCGTGGCCCGTGGAGAGAAAAAAAATGTGCATATCTTAATAGCTTGTTTTGCTATTGGTCATATAAATGGTGATCAAACTCTGTTTCTGATGCCTCTTCATCCAGTGTGGGTGAGCTGATATTCCTTATGTGGGACAGGAAAGGAGAACAATTCATTTACTTTAGATCACTGAACTTACTAAGGAAAAAGAGTCATTCCTGCACAGTTTAAAACTATTTCCAATCACTTCACTTCTGCTAGCTGTTAAATAGCAAAAGTCTATTAAAGTTACAAATGTAAGAGGTTAAACTTTCTAAAAGAAAGAGAAATGTTTGAAAAAAACCCTCTTAAAAATGCAATGCAGTGGGGGAGACTTCTATGAGACATTCAGTAGGGAAACAAATAGGTAGTGTTAAAGGATAGTTTAGGTGGGATGAAAGCTATATCCAGACTGATTGAAGGACTGGTCAAAGCAGGACGTAAAAAGAATTTCAGTGTCTCAGCACAAAACTGCCATCTTGAGAATGGTTACTGAGCTGCCTTATTTCTTCCTCTAAGAGTTCCTAGGAGTTTAATACTGCACCTTTCAAAGCTTCCCCGGGCTAGGCAGAAGCGTACACCTTGAGGATTAAAACTAGCGTGAAGAATCACTCTATTAGGAATAGCACTAATTCTTTCCCCTGACAAATGTAAGGGGCTCGATCCAGCCTGTGCTGACAGGATCAGGCTTCCTGCAGAAACGCAAGAGCAAGAGCTACTATTTAAAAATATTTGCCACTCTGCAACCTGCTATATTCAGTGTCATACGGGATTTGTCAAGAAGTGAGAGACACAGAATTACATCCTCTGTCTGGTTGCATTAACATCCTCACCTTGAAGGAGAATGCTTAAACTTTCAGATTAGTCTGGGCACGGGCAGTCTCTACCACTCCTGCTGAAACTATAACACTGTGTAGAAAATAACTTTCATTAGTCCAGACAGAGGGGAAGGAGTGAGCATGACTCTTAGGGAAGTCATTTAGGAGGAGGGATTTCAGTTTCCTGCTCCCTGGACTATTTCTGTGTCTTTAAGTTGTATATCAAATATAGCAGCAGTCCTGCAGAGTTCAGCTCACAGGACTCTTCCCTCACAGGTAAGTGCTCTAATCTCTGCACTGTGGATTCATATTCCCTTGCTGTCTCAGTGAAGTCTTTGTTGAATAATGCCCTGGCTCCAGCAGAAGGGATGGTGAATACGACCACTCAGAATAAGCTGCCAGGAGGAGGTTACGGCATGATGCCATGAGTGAGAACCTACGACTGGAGCAGAATCATTGCTGGTGTGAGTGGTCTAACCACTTGCATTTCCACCTCCTCTTCCAACAGAGTTTTGAGAAGCACCCTGTTCAGGATTTAGAGAATAAAGGTGTAGACCATTTTATTTAGTGGAAGGTTTTGGACAGCGGTTTCTGAGTAGATGTGGTCATTTCCCTGCAAAACTGATTTAGGCATCTTGGGAGAACTGGGCTTTAAGACATGCTGATGAGAAGTTTTATTGCATTGTTGTAAGTAACTACAAGCTGCGCACAACTTCAGGCAGCTTCCTGCTCAACATGCTGGCTGAGTCTGGACAGTGAATTTTAAAACTCCTTTACCACATGCAGAATCTATGCCCCCAGGTCAGGGGTTTAGATTTTCATTCTGGGCATTGAACTTTTTAGACAGCTACATCCGTTCTGGATCCAGTTTGATCTAGAGCTGCTGTTGTCTGTGTGTCTACCCTGAAATAAAGACAAGTACCCTGTACTTTTCTACACTCAGTATTGCTAGACTCAGAGGAACTCATCTGCAGTCTCTTGTTCTCAGTAGTGACTAGTAAGAAACAGCTTAACACCTGAGTAGGTATTTAATTTTGAGGTTACGTCTAGGAACCTGCAGACAGCTCTGTTTCTCAGCTCTCCAAATAGACTGGAGATGAGCCATCTTGGGTGTACAGCTGTATAGATGCAGGACTTACTAACTCAGTCGTCATGCCATGCTAATACAGTTATATAGCTTCTAGACAGAAGCTCACATTCGGCTAACTCAAAGTGTCAAGGTCCTTAATGAATCACTGTAATTTGTATTCCTAATGTTCACTTTAAAAAGAACAAAACTGCATATCTTTATTTGTCTCTGTTTCTCCTGATAATTATTTCATGCCCTCTCTTTCAGAAGAAAAGGTGTTCCTTATTTTCTTTTTCTCTCTCAGAATAGGAGTGTAAACATCTCAAAAAGGGAGAGTTTCCTTAAGAAGGTGTTTCTTAGTGTGTTATTAACTCTTGAGTACTTGCCCTGATGGAGGAATGAGAATTAATTGGCTGGTTGTGAACTGAGAATGCTGGCAATAAGAGATTCTTTGTCATGTCAAAGGCGATAAGCTCTGATGTATTGCACATTGCTACAACAAAGAATTTAGGGCGAAGAAATGGTGGTTTGTACAGTAGTTATAACATCTGATCTAGTGAAATGTTTTTTAATATATACATGCTGCTTTCTTGGCTATGTAAATGTTTTTAATGTATAGTAAAAAATACGAATGTAATACTTTTATTGCTCAAGCTTTAGGGTACCAGAAAAGATCACCGACATGAAAGTTAAAGGGTTTACGTTAGTTTGGCTTATTCTCAGTGTTGAAAGATTGTGTAGATTCTGCATCCTCTGGATAAGCACTGTCTCGTTCAGGCAGGCTGCCCATTTCCAGTTACATAACCATCTCCACAGAACCAGCTGCAGACTGGTTGAACTAATGCAAAAGGAATATGAGCCCACCTAATCCCATTCCTATCATTCAGAACTTAATCTGGTGATATAATCTATTTCATGCTGTATTGGGGGCATCCTGCAAATGCATGTGCTGCCTTCTGCCAGGCCTCAGCCAGCAGAGGAATCTGGTGCTGCTTTTCCACAATTTAGGAGCCAGCCCAAGATCAAAAGAAACAGAAGAGTAGCACTGAGTAGCTTAAGGAGAGGGAGGCAAAACTATCTGGAGCCGTTGAGAAACGAGCCTTTAGTATAAAGGTTAACCAATCACAGAGAGAAGATGTTAGCACATTAAATCCTTAGCCAGACAGAGGCACAAGATTTATAAATGCCTGAAAAGTATGAAATCAGCAAAAAAGATATAAACTGGTTGAGTAAAATATATGCCTTTTTATGTAGGCCATCATCACAAGAATGTATTTATGTTCCTTTTTAATAATACATATCAGCCTTGAGATACAGAGAGGAAGCAAAAGTACAGGGAAAAGACAGATTTCTTCCTTGCATAGTTCTGGATGAAACAAAATCTAGATATAACTGTTATAACATTGCAATAGTGTTCTTGGAATTAGTATTCATGGGAGACACAAATTTGAATTCTTCGGAGAGCTAGTAACTTGCCAACAAAACTACACAAGTTGTGACAATCTGCTACAGACTGAGTGGCAAACAACTTACCTCCTTCAGTGTCCTTTCAGAAATGTGAGGGCTCTCAGACCAGTCTTTGGGCATATTTTAATAGACCACTTTAACTTGGGTAGGTGGGTAAACATTCCAGGTTGTAGTGTCAGCCCATAAGTCGGTAAAAGTTCAGATATGCTGGACTTTATAGTAAGATAGAAATCTTTATTAACAAAAAGAAGCTATTTGATGAATGACATTAGCAAAAATGTGAAGTCTTGAACATTCCTTTTTGTGAATGGACTACTTGCATGGTTTGAGTTTTTGTTTCCTAAGAAACATATGCCATAAAATGATGACAATGCATGATAACAACATGGAAAACAAATTCAGTTAAATGGTTCAGAGTGGATTTGCAATTTACTAGCATGTTTACAGGTACTTTGATATGAAATTTAAGTTCACTGAGATTTGTTAATGAGAAACTGTTGAATTCTACTTAATCCATCAGATGGGCTACAGTCACCTATGTGTACAAGGAGGGGGGATGGGATTGTTCACCTAAAGAAGGTGCAGCTCAAGAAACCTCTTCTCAGTTCTCCTTTTCCACCCTTCAGATTTACACAGTATCTTGCACATTTCCTTTCTGGTAAGAAGTAGATATGGTGGAGAATGCACTCTCACTCAATTAGCTTGGAGACAGTGAACACGGTGCTGCCCTTTCCTCTCTGCAGTCAGAATCAAACTGAGAACACTTCCGTGTATTGATTTGCAGTGCTCTTTATGTTTAGGAGTAGCAAGATTTGACAAATTATTTGCTTCCCTCACTGGCTTTATCAGTAAAGCTGTCCTAGTTTGACTAAATGCCAGACTGTTTTTTGTAATACCAAGTGATGGGAAATGAACCAGAGACGTTCTGAGTAAATGGGTAAGAAGATTCACTAAAGAACTAGAAAAGAATAATCAGTATAGTAGCTGGCATTTGCAGAATACTTACAGTTTGTAAAAATTGTGCAGATTATATATTTTTACCATTATATTTAAAAAGCAAGTGTTCTATTGATTGTCTTGAAGAAATAATATCAGTACTGTTTGGGGGGCTTATAATAATGGACATGGTTCCCCTGTCCTTCCCTATGTCTGCTTTTAATATGGTAAATGCAGGGATTAATTTTGCAGGAGGTTGTAACTAATTTTAGTAACTTAATCATTAATTCTCTTTTGTCCTTCCCATTTTCTGCACATCTGTGATTAAACATTAAATAGGGAATGTTTAAACATTCCCTCTGGAAAAAAGTGTGTCATGTGGTGGGACAGGAATGGGAAATTGGTGCCCTGTTCTCCGTTTCTTATTGTATGTAGTATAATCTTGGTTCCGGACACAACAGAAGTTTACCCAAAACAACAATTGTGTTGGTACGCAGGTACTGATGGCATTTCCTAATGGCTCACAAGGATCAATCAAAATGTTTTAACGTTCTTAGCTAGAGCCAAATGCTACCCTCCCTTTAGTTAGTTTAGTTAGTTGTGTGAAATCAGAGAAACACCCTTTACTATTTCAGTCACTTTGGTGACACTGAGAGGAAAACTTAGCTCACTGATTTCAAGTCTTTGTGATGTGAGCCTGACCAAGATTTCAACTGGACCAGTTCAATATGTTCTCATGGAGGAAATCTCAAGAAATGTAATTCGGTTAACTGCAAGTGAAGTATCCAGAAAGGGCAGGAGCTGAAACGGGAACAGATTTTGTTCTCTTCTAAGATTTTGTAGCACTATCACATTGATGTTGGAGTGCCCTCCACATAGTATCAGTAGTTACACTTCAGACTGTAAAGGCATATGGGAGTCTAACTCCTTTTAAGATATCTGTTTCTGTGCTTCTGTCAGGCTTCATGTGTGCTGCGTGCTTCCTTTTTCACACTAAATCAGTTATAATTGTCATTGCTGTGACCCAGGTATCTGTTATCTGTGCAAAAATCCTGCTGTCGCCTGTGCGCTTATGAACATGTTTCATAAAGTTATTGTGACGTCTTGGGCTGATGGAGGTGGCTAAGGTTTGGTCATTTCCATTTGAATGAAAAAGCTGTGTCACAAACTAATCACACGTTTTGGGATATCTTGACTGTCTATTCAAAACATAGACCAGATGCCATTCCCTTCCTACAATGGGCAGAACTGACTGCTTGTTTCATCAGAACAAGCTGTGGGCACAAGAGGTTTTGTCTGTTTTCTTCTCAAAGTCATGCTCATGCATAAAATGCATAAACCAAGCTGAGAGCTGGGACCAGAACTTAGACTAACCACCCTTAGTCATTGACCCTAACCTCTCATAAATGAGTATGTTAAAAAGAGTTTGTGCTTCAGCTAATCTTGAATTATGTACTGCTCAATGTATTTTCCACAGATTAGACAGTGTCCAAGTAGCCAGTTCTGTTACTTCCATGTGAGGTGAGGGATACAGGGGATACAGCCTTCAACCTCTCTCTGGGAGACAACCAAGTTCATATCTCCCACTTCTCAAAATAAGACTAATGTAAAAGTGATATCCACTACTATTTATCAGAATTTAACAGAAATTGGTAATTATATTCTTTAATGATACCTACTACTACAAGTTTCTTGCAGGACACAGGCAGAGAAAGACTTGATTTTTAGATCCTGATTAGGTGAAATCTCTCAGTGCAGGGGTGATTCTGGGTATATACAGAGGCAAATGTATAAAACTCTAGGGAGCTTTAACATAAAAAGTGCATAGCCATGGAATTTAGGCAGCTAATAAGCAGAGGAAGGTGGGGAGGGAACTGGTTCATAATTTTAGCCTTAGGTACTAAAACTCCATCTAAGATATTTGTTTAGATTTTGAATGGAAAGTGAGTGGCAGAAGCAGGTTAGAAAGCCAGGGCCTGGAGTTTCAGTTTCTTTTGCACACTAAATAAGAACGTATGCATGTGGAGGGTGAGTGTCTAATGCCACCTGATCAGCAGGTTAACAGTTTGTATCCACATCCTACCTTCAGTGTTGATGTGGACTGGGCACTACTGTAGTATTTTAATGTTCACAGTGCTGCTTGGTATGAGCAATAGAGAAGTTGGCCTAAAAAGTTCCAACAAAAGAGACTCTCTTCCACCTCCATTATTCTGCAGAACCAAATTGATTTAGTATTCTCCTAGGCTTTGTCAAAGTGGAAGAAAGGCCCTGTCCTAATGGTGGAGAAATCATTAATATGCATTTCCCTGTTGTGGCTGAGGGAATGGTGTGCTTTTTGTTTTTTAAACCCCTTCTCATAAAATACCCATAATAGCAAGGAACAAAGTAACATGGATGGCTGTCTTTGCATGTGCATTTTTTTTTAAATTGTAAGTATCTGGCTATGCAATATTTTTATTAAAGGCCCACCTTCTGGAGTCTTACCTGAGAATTTGAGCTTTCTTAGCATGGTAAAGGCTTGAAAAAGTGATGTAGAGGTTTTTTAAAAAATGACAAAATAGTTCAAGTCACCCAACTCTATTAGAAGCCAACTAATGGATTTATGAGACAGTTTAATGTTGGAGATGGGTGAAGGAGGTGTGGTGCATTAATTTTAAGCTGGTGATATGGACAGGAGCACTGTCTCCATATCCAGATAGGTTTCTGGACTAAGCAGGACCTATTAGGGTTCATAATAAGCTCGGCTATATGGCAAAAGAGTAGGCTTGTTGTTTAAATACAAACTCTCCATAGTTTAGTAAGAAAATCACAGGTCTAGCTGGAACTCTTAGGATACTTTGTTTTCTAAAGATCACAGCAAATAGATTCCTGTTGCTAAGGGAGGATCTCAATTTTCACTTAGAAGGCAGCAGCACATTTTTAGACACTGCCTTCTAAGTGAAAATTTAGTTGCATTTTTCAATGGTTTTCAAGAAAATTTGGAAGGCTTAAAAACAGGAGTCATGCAAAAAAGAGGCCAAAAGGTATTACTTTTAAATCTCATTGATTATAAACTATTGCCTGAATCAGGGAGGAGGGGACTGGCTCATCCTCAGTCCTAGGTTTGTGAAAATGGACTTCTACCACTCTGTGATTTGCTGCTGAGTTGTGATATTGTAATGCCTTGGAAGCTGCTATGGCGTGCCTGTTTTCCTCACATTTTAGCTGTGACCACAAATACTGTTCAGTATATCAGCCTGTGACTGGTCCTGCACAGTGCCATGTTCTCACTCATTCACACAGAAATATTTGTTTGGCCAGTAACCAACAGTAAGGGAAGATGTCTAATATGGGGTCTGTTCTTCCACATGTTTAGGATACAGAGGAAGGGAGAGGCGCATGCACATGCCTGTGACTGAGAAAGAGACAGAGAACATGGGAGGCTGTAACGAGGTGGAATTAGAAAGAACATTGCCCTAGGGAAAAAGTATCTCAGAAGGTCAAACCACGGTTTGAAGAACAGTGTCTGGGAGTGACACAAGAAATCCTGACCAAAACCCACCTTTATTGGGTAGAATAGCCTCAAGAGAGAAGAAATCAGGCAAGTCTTGGCTCTATACTGTCTTGCATGGGTGATAGATGGCAGGCAAACACAGGGAAACCAAAGGGAATCCAATGCGCCTGCGAGTTCAGGAGTGTGAGACATCACTGAGGACAACTCTGCCAGTAGAGCCCAGTAGTAAGAACTGGGAGAGGAGGGCTTCCTTCCCCTCTCTGAGCCCATTTGTACTGCTGGTCTCTTCTGCTAATGATATTATTAAGCACCCACGTGCTTGCAGCATAAAAGCCGCGAGGCAGACGCCACACCATGCAGCAACAATGGACAGGTGCAGGCCTTACACACTGCCCCCAAGAAATCTGCAGCTGGCTAAAATTTGAGGTCTATTTCTTTTCTCCAAGCCATGCTTCTTGCAGGGGAAAAGAAGAATTTCAGTAGAGTACAAGAGTTGAACTTTTATTCTAAGAAAAAATGTGCCAGTAATGTTTTTCATGTGTGTTTACAGGGTAGAACACACATCACGCCTACACAGAGTCTCCTGCTACTATCACAGCTGTATTCTGTGGCTAGTGATGCCAACACCAAGCATGTTCTCAAATACAGTGGTACAAGATAAAGCCACTTTGGGAAAATGCACTTTTGCAATCACTTTGAAAGGAATTAGCTCAGAACAGAAATTTCTTCCAATAGAGAGAGAGAGATTGTGTTTCATAGAAATAAACCAAGCCCCAAAGGTTGTGGTTCTTTTGGCAGTTAGTTTCACGTATTGGTGGTCCATCTTTTATGTATTTCAGGGAGATTTAATTAAAAATCTGTCTTCTACATGAGATTTTGAAAATTTTATGTTGATATTACTTGTTAATGAGCTTAAGCAGGGTTGAGAAGAAACCAAAAAAAAAGTGTTTTTCCATTCTTTTAAAGCATTTATCTCAGGAATTCTGTTTTATTAACAGTTTATTATTAGATCAAAGATAAATTGATTTTTTTTTCTCTCTTTTCATAAATATGATAATTGCAGTATTTGACCAGTCCTGTTTCTTGAGCCATTGGTACCTTAGCCAGATAGAGAAATAGGCTACTAATTCTGGCTGGTTTTTTTTGTTTTGATCTGTCTTGACCTATCCCATAGTTAAACCACTGGAGGGCAGAATGGAGACAAAAGAAACCTGTTCCTGAAACAGGACTTTTTGCGTGTTGCAGAGATTTATGCAGGCAGATCATTTATTTTCTATATTCTGCAGCTCTATTTCTAGTCATTGTGAATAAGGCCATATACAGTGAAATTTTGGCTCCAATAGTCAGGGGAAACCTCCAATTGTTTTGAATAAGAGTCAAAACTTTGCCAATATTTAGCGGATTCTTTTGATAAGTCTGATGGAATAATGCTCCTTGAGCCCTCAGATTGCATTGCTAAATACGCTGCAGAAGAAAACAATTCCAAAATTAAAATTAAAAGTATCCATCTGACAGGATTATATGCAAAAGATTCAGCTAAATGCTGTCATCACAGACAACGTCTGATGGTAAAAATAGACCTCTGTTTTTGAAATTCCCTTCATTTTGGGAAAGCACATAAGCTGCACAAGCTCCATGAGTTTCTCTAGCTGCATAAGTAAAATGCTATTGTATATCTCACTGTTAATAGTGACCTTTCAATGTCTTTGATGCAATTGTTCCAATACAGCTTTAGAACTTCTATTGTCTATTTGATATATTTGATAGGGTTTTTTTTGTCTTGTTGCTCTAGTTATTTAAAAGTATAAAGATTCACGTGCTCTGATATAGTAATTTTTTTTATGGAACTATATTCTGCTGAGTAGCAATGACATGATTAACCACATTCAGCAAAACTTCACTAAAGTCTCAAACAGTCTGGGAAGATAACATGACTCATAGTAGTGAATGCTCATATCACTGCAATGAGGTAGTTGGTAGTACAAATGAATATTCCTAACGTATACTATTGATTTTTTTCCCCCACTGAAAATGACTACCAGAAAGAATAACCTATGAAACATATGCACTAAACATAAAGGTTCCTGTGGTGGCAACAGGCAGGAGCAGTGGAGGTGAAATGGGATAGCATTCAGAGAGCACGCCACTAACTCAGTGCGTGCTGTGCTTTTGTCACTCCTCAGGAAGGGGTGCATCTTGTGTCCCGCTGCACCTTGCATTGCACCCATCACAGGGAGCTGCACGTTTCTTGAGATGTATCATAGCTTTTTGCTTGTTTGTTTTAGTGCCACAAGTGTACCACTTTCCACCATGACATATAAAACGGTATTTGCCAGTTGGCCTACTACGTACAACACTGAGCAGAAAAGTTGCTGATATTAATAGGTGGCCCCTCTCCACCTTCTCAGCTAGTAATAAAATAGCTGGTGCCATCAAGCACAGCACTGTTTCAGTCAAAGGCCCAGCTCCAGTTCTTGCTCCCATATTAGTCTGACTGAAGTAGGAACAAGCTCAGGCTCAGCTGAGCAGTAAAGCATTCGGGTAATGAGTTCATCATTTACCTATAAAAAAGGGCTTGTCTAGGCTGGGAAAATAAGTGGGTTTAGAAGGTGCCTTAGCTGATGAGTTAATTAACATGTATTTAAACAGCACATGTACTGGAGACAAAGATGGTACTATTGGTGATGACTTCCGTTGGTCCCAATGAGTACTTAAGGTTGACAGTGACTTCTGACATCTTTTTAAGACTTTGTCTAATTTATGTTCTAAGTGGTATTTAAAATATGTGAGTTAAATTTTGTGAACTGAACTATTTTAAAGCCCCACCTACCTTCCTGCTAGCTCACCGGGCAGAATAGAGACCCAGCAACTTCCATGAGGTTGTTTCACTATTTTTCCTTCCCACTCCCTATTACTACTTTAATCCCAGGCTTAATGCAGGTGAGGTGGATGCAAGTGGCTGGAAGACTGGCTACTCCCAGTGGAAATATATATCTTATACCTGTTCTGTTTTACTTGTCTGTTTTTGATTATCTACAAATAGAAGCATTCCCTCACGTTACAGGACAGCTCTCACAAAGGGTCTTATGTGAGATGGTTCCATCTTACAAAGGGACTCTGGAGAGCAAATGCCAGCCATAAAAGAGCTTGATAGTATGCTTGCTTGATAGATCAGCTGTAGATACATCAACCCTGCTTGCACCTGGCCCCACTTTCCCAGGATCTACCAGGTGAGGGCCTGAGGCCTGGTCTATCTGGGTGCTCTCCTCAGGCATAATGCAGTAACAGAAAACACATTCAGCAAAAGGAAGCTCACATATTTTCGACTGTGAGTCCTCATTTACTGTTGGCTAGTCTGAAATTTTCATGACTAACCCTATATTAGCAGTTTATGCTTTTGTCCTGTATTTTAGATAAAGTGAAAGCAGATTTTTGTTAGCTGACTAATTCTGTGCTTCTGGAAATCCTGCTTCCATTATTAGCACAGTGACTGCTTTTTACAAACTATGAATGCCAACTGAGTGTAACAATGTATTTTGCTTGTGGTGAAGACAGCATTTAAAGTAGAGAACAGCCATTAAAGCCAGTCAAAAATGCAATTTTGATGTTTTTCAATTTTTTTAATGGTAGACAGGTAGTTTCATGTTAGAGATAAGCCTATCTGTAAGTGAAATAATTACTCTTTAATTAAGATAATTATAAAAACAGGAATGTAAATACTCAAGGTATAGTATGCCTGAAATTTTTTCTTTCACATTATCCACAAACTTATCTTGCATACCTAAACCCTGTTTTTACTTGATGACTACAACAGCATATGCTCAGTTTTGAAAGCAGAATATGCTATTAAACTCTATGCAAACTGTTTAATAGCTGAGATAGACTTTTTGTTGTCATTTTCCCTTTTCATTTCTTCAATCTTTATCTTTTTAGCTTGCTTTCTAAGGCACTAGTGCATATGTGGTCAGTCTGTCTTAGAATTCTTTTCCCACTAGTCTCCACTTCTGAGCTTATTTCCAATTAGATTTGGCCAAGGGACAACACTTCCAAAGTTCCTTCAGGTTCCAAAAAAAAATAGCTGGTCAAATGTAAGAGAGTCATTATTAGTATTGGCAAAGGGGGCAGCAGAGGTTGAACTCTTATCAGAGACACAAGTGAAAAATATTCTGAATGCCCCAGCTGCAGGAAAGTTTTGTATTTTGAGACCACAGAGAATCCAACTGTGAATCAGAAATCAGGGGCTGATCAAACTGCATTAGGTCAGCTGCTCATGAAGCTACTTACTTGTTTCTTCTATTCTGATAAGTCAAATCAAAATATCATCAGTCACATCTCTGATGTGCACAGGCAATGAAATCAACACCCTAGAATGACAATCTGAGTTTGATTTTTTTTTTCCTTCTTCACATAGATCAATATTTTTGAAAGTAAGCCTACACAGTTGTGTTACAAATCCATTTTCTAGTCATAGAGGAATCTTCTATGTGTCTTCTAAATGGATAATGTAGCAATTTCACTAGCAAACACAAAAATGCATTAGCAAATTCATCAGTCTATTCTGATCAAGGCTAAATTGAGAGAATAAATGTTGTAGTAACTGTTTTGTGGACACAGAGCCCATTACTTCTAAGTTAGTTGCTGTATCTGGTCCTATACAGTAGTGAACAAAAGTTATTACAGGCTGATAGCAGTTTGACGATTGTTTCAGTAAAGAAGGAAATCATACTTACAGTATTAAATTATCAAGGGGGCTACTTCTTATGCTCAGCTGCTCTCCAGTAAATATGTGTGCATTTGGTTCTTGTGTCTTTATGGAAAGCTTTTTCTTTGACGTGTCTGTGCCACACAGGCACTGGTGATGTTCCTGTTTGAGATTCACAATGCTGTATCCCATTGATAACAGCAGTTTTTCTAACTGGGTAGCTTGTCTGATTTCCCCCCTCCACCCCCTTTTTTGAGGTGTATATGACACTGCAGAGTTTGACAAGGAGAATCAACCCCACAAGTCCAAAAAGCAGCAGTTCTGGCACAGTTGCTGACATGCTGCAGGAGAGCATTTCCAAATACTTGGGAACTGTATTGCACATTCATAATGTTCTATTATCACAGTTTGTTGTCTCTATGATGCGCCTGTACTTGTTTTAGACAAATATAGAAGTAGTGTGGGAGCTGCATGCTCTAGTGCCAGAATCTCTATTATGCACAGTGGTGTAGGAAATCCCTGTATCTCCTGTGCAAATGTGGCACTGGAAATGAAAGTTCTTTGGCCCTAAGAGAAATGAAACACATTAAAGACACATGTGGAAGGAAAAAAAAAAAGAAGCAAAAACAGTAGCTGAATTACTTTTCAAGGACTGTCAGTATCAATACTATTGCTGCACAGCACAGTTCTAGTTGTATGCTGCTATGCTAAAATAAATGAATCTGAATGATCTCTGCCTGATTTGCAAAACACCAGATGAATCTGGAAAGGTGCTGAATACCCTCTGCTCCCATTGCAAATGGGGACTATATCAAGTCAGTGGGAGATAAGAGCACTCAGCACCTTACAAACCTAGAGTAATCTGTAGGCCTGTCCACACTGGGCAACTCAAAGTTAAGCCACATTAGCTGAAAGTGTAAATTACATGAGCTAGTCTGTACAGAATTAATCTTTTTTCACCTCTACTGAAAGAGAGAAAAAACAGGGCATTTATTGCACTTTAGCAATTGTACTGGAAAAAGTATATTCAAAACCCATGGTTCAGTTTAATGCAACTTACCTGCCTGTGTGTCCTCTAGGAGCTGAATTCCATTGGGAAAAGCACTAAAGTCTTGTAAAGTGGAGGTGCCAACTTCTGGTTCTGCCTTTGCGTTGTGCAGAGCTTAGAGCTTAAGTCAAGTCTCCTGGACAATCACTTAACCACTGCGTCTTACTTTCAGCATAGGAACAAAAGTAATTTGCCTCCTTCGCACAATTATTTTGGAGATTGTAGCCATTGATAACTGTGAATATTTTAAGCCTCTCTGGTAGATGATGCAATAATCAATGAAAAATTCTGTTTTGGGGTTGGTTTTTTTTTGGAAGACACAATTCTGTTTTGCCTTGTTTCATTCCCAGTCTACAGGGGCCTGATCTCAGCTGTGATCTAGCCACCAAATGCCAGAACTTCTCAAGCTGACTGCTTAAAATCTGCCATCCAAAAATAAATAGACGTTCTTTAAAAACATTGTCTCAAAGTTCAATAACCCTAATTGTACACTGCCTTTAAGCAGTGTTGACAAATCATATAATACTGTTTACTATCTTAATGAAGAGTTAGGTCCTGAATGTAACCTCTTGCATATCATAATTTAGTTGCAGCAAAATGTTTGAAAATGAATCCTCAAGTTTCAGTATCCCAAAGGCAAATAAAAAGCCATATGTGTGTGTTTTTATATTTGTGTATATATATATAGATTATATAAAGAGCGAGAGAGAGCAAGAGCCCTTTTAAGCCTATCTGATGAGCTTCTGGGGCTTGACTCATGACTTCTGAAAGTGTGAGAGGCTGGCAAAGCTGCAAAAGTAGCAAATTAATCATATCTGTTGAAAACAGTTTTTAGGTTTATAGGACAGTGCAAATACTTGTTTCTGCTTTATTTTGTTGTGAAACGGCAGATTCATTTTCTCATGAGATCATGGGTGTTAACGTTTTCTGTTGCCATTGTCTTCAGTTTAGCCTGAGATGGTACAGGATGGCATGCATAATCATATGGCACATCAGTCTGGCCTAGAAGATAACGCATGTCACCACTGTATGTCAGTACTCTATCAGCATGCTGCTAGGATTTGTTCTCTGACATTCATTAAATACCATGGCTTGTTAGTACGTGTCCAAGGTATGAATGAAGGAAGGGGAAATCTTTTCCAGATCAAGATAATCCTTACAAATTCCAGTGACAGAATTCTTGAAAATCAAGTGCTGTGGCAAAAATATAATCTAACCTTTTTTCTGGAGAGCCTTGAAAAAAGGGGGAGGGGGAGGAAGAGAGGGAACAAAATGTAAAATTTAAATGAGAGGAGAGAGTCTGGATGACTCGTTAGGTGCAACATGCAAAGCTTTGAAAAATATCTATTATGCATAGCCCTAACCTATATATTCCAGACTTTTACAGGAGAATGAGTCATATATAAAGATGGACATCAAATTCAAAATTAATCCAAATCGGTAGTGACAGAAAATTATTACATTTTGAAGGCAATTTAGTGAGCTCTGTTAGACGGGTATTTCTGAATGCTGCCTGCAGAGCACAGATGTCCTAACATAACCATTACTATTATTGCTAAATGGCACTTTCATTGACACTGTTAACAAAGCAGCCAAGTAGAGAAACATTCAAGAGGGCTGAAGGGTGTCCTTCTGCACAGAGCGACGCTTGCCCTCTCCTGCTGTCCTTGATAAAGTAAATCCCTTGGGGACATAAGCTAACAGAGCTTTAGACCTCAGGGCTCTTATTTCAGCACCTTCCAAAGAATGGGTATATATTTTGTGAGTTGGCTGTTGTTTTCCTCTAAAGGCTCTAAATCTGCAAGCTGATGCCTTAGGAAGGAATTGTGCCCATCACACCCTTGATATTTTGGGGGCTCCCTAAAGAAGTAAATAATCTGACAAAACTGACAATCCTTTTTACATCACTAGAATTTTTACACTTCGTTACATTATGATCCTTTATTTTAATGGAAAGAAACAAATATTCTATGTTAGTCTTCTGCTAACCTGGGTGTTAGTATTATTACTATTGTTCTTTCTTCACTGGGAGAGTTTCTAAATCTTGTTTTCCATGTAATCGACTCTGTGACAGTGCAGCCACCTTAACCCTTTGTAGCAGGTTCACTTTCAGTTCAACAGGATAATTGATCAGCAAGGGTACAGCAGGCAGGTGGGAATAGTGTGGAATTTGCCTGAAAGGAAAAAGGATTAAAGCAACCTGGGTGCATATGTTGGACTGTAGCTTCTTTGCTGTTTATAACTTTGTGGTGGTGATATGATTGGTATCTAATTGCTGCAGGGTTACCTTTAAACAAAAAATCAAAACAGCCCAGTTAGTCACTTTCTAACAGTCTGGTTGGGATAATTTATTTTCCTCAGTTGAATGTCTTCTCAGATGTTGGTGGTAAATGTACGTAACATCCTGTTTTTTGGTCAGTTTGTGCTTATGTTTCTACTTCTTCAAGCTTTGATCTGGTTCCTGCAATATGTAATGCAGTTTTATAATCCTTTACTGTATCTTATTCATAGTAAATAACAATAATGCTCATCAGGATGTTTTAAATTGGCATTGCATTTCCGAATGCATATCTGAAATAGATGGACTTCCTTTATATGGAGATGCTATTCTATTGTTGTCAACAATAATAATATCCAGCAGAATAAAACATTGCTAATTTCCACAGAATCTCTCCATATTGTATTTGTAGGGTAATGCATTTACCATGTTATGTTTGTAATAGCACAGGAGATGAAGGGTCAGATCATACCCTACATGGGCAAAAATTGCATGGGCCACGAAACTTCGAGAGTTGATAAATCCAAGGACATGCTTTGAATTTTCTTATCAGAGGAGTGGCATTGCCTCTCTCTCTTAGCAGGGTGTGGCCCCCTAATCCTTGAGTATCGAATCCTGGAGGAAAAATTCATGGATTGCAGGTATTGCTGGGTGGGGGGTGGTGGTGGTGGTGCAAGATTTAGGCATAATTCAGATCCTTATTCTCCACTTTGTTGCTCCACTTTTATGCCGGTATTGACTCCAATAATGTCATATCAGCACTGTAATGCTGATATAATAGTTTCCTTTTAGACTGTTCTTCTAGCTCTCAGGTTCAATGGCAGTGCAGCCGGCAGCTGGTGGCAGCTAGCTCCAAGCACTACCACTTGGTGGGTGGTGGGGTGGGGGGCAGGTAATGATGAATGAATGCCAACAGGCAAAGCCTTGATTAATGTACTTGAGTATTAATCCAATTTCTTATTTCTTGTTTGAAAATGATTCATATTATATTCCTTGTAGATTGCTTGTTTAGTAATACAATGGGAAATATATGCACTATAAAGCAAAGTTTGGGAATATAAGTAGTAGGTAAACAGACATGTTCTGCAACTCCAATGTAATAAATGAAATATCATATGGATTTACAGTTCACAATTTGATTCAAATCTTATAGAAGTGTGGTTGTAGTAGTCTACAGTTTTAATGAGAAGTCATATAGTATTTATGTGTTAAATTAGAATGCAGAAGTACACTGGCTGAATCGAGTTGTCCTCATACCTTTTATGTACGTAAGGCAGAGGTGGCCAAATTACAGAAAGCAAGTTTCAGCTTAGCACTCCCCAGCTCTCTCTCATTTGATCTTATCTGAGGTGTCAGGAGGTGACAGGCTACATCAGGCCATGTAGAGTTCAGGTGGTCAGGAGCAGTCTCATTCAGTGGAGGGAAGGACAGGAGTACCCAGGTTGTTTATCAGGGGAGAGGGGAGGCAGGCTGTGGCTGGGGTACATGCCTTCTGAAGTAGGGGAGATCATCCACATGGATCACAGGCAAAGGTTACAAGTTTCCTGAAACATGGGCTGCAGGGTCTATGGTGGTGAGACCCTGGATGTACATACATCTTGCAGGATGTGGACAAGTGGGACTGGAGAAGCAGAAGATACAGGATCCTGGGCTGGGACCTCGACTTGGAGAGATCAAAGTTTTGGATAGGAGAGTAGGAAGGCAGAGAGCACGTAAGGGTGGCTCCAGGCCACATTAAAATTTTGGAAGAGGTCTGGAATTTTGACCTTCTTCCCTGGATCAATATAGGGGAAAATTGTAAGAAAAATCCCATTTTTGCTAAAAGGTAGAAACTGATTCTAAATGTAATTTCAGATTCTGATTCCCTAGGGGTCTATGACTCTGTGTGTGTTGGTGATGGAAGGCTGTGAGTGGTTGAGGAAGGAGCAGAGGCAAAAAGGCAGAAAATGATTGATCTCCCCATTCCCTTTCAAAACTGCAAAGATTGCATTAGTATGTGACCACAAAGAAAACAAGACAAATGAAGTTCCTCTGTGGAACAACACTCACAAAATGCCCCAGCTGTCTGTGCTGTTATGAAAGTCTTTTGTGACTTGGGGCAACTTCAAGATCACTTTTATATAAGCAGGGACCAGTCAAATGCTACCTGACCCTGTGGTTGAAATTAATACAAAAGTAATTGAAGGTCACCATTGTTCATCCTTCTTCCGTCCTGCCATGATGCTGAGTATATTTCTGTCCGTCTGCAGGAATTAGCCTTGGATTTTATTGTTTTAAAATATCCTTTAGTTCATTTTTGTAAAAATAATTATTGGGAATTCTTTCACTGTTTCAGTGTCTGTCATGCATTGCTCCAGTAAATAACTTAAAAAAATCAAATATTGATTTATATGTTTGGCTTCTCTTTGTTCTGTAGAAGAGCAATGATTTCACTTAGCTATTATGATGAATAAAACTTCAGAGATAATTAAATACATTAAATCCCTAAGGGAAGACTTACTTCAGGTCTGAAGTATTCAGACTTAAAAGCATTTGGAAAGTGTTAAAACCACTATCATTTTAATATTGTGACTTAAAAAAAAAACCCTCACTGAACAGATGCAGTGCAAATAACTGTTGTTTATTAAAGGCATCTTCCTTTTTTTCTAACAAAAATATTCTCTAGTCCAGCACTATTTCTTTGACTAATGGTACACATTATGTAACCCTTTAATATAACCACACTGGTTGAATGTGATGTCTGACTTAAGACACTGTTTTAAATTACGTGTAACAGTGGCCAGGGCCTAAGAGTGTTCTTCATTCATACCATTGGTGTTGCCAGATCAACGCTGCTGTGCTAAGACTAGTAAGGGATATTATTGCGCCTTTTTTCCACTGCCTGAAACCAGCCTTTCCCTTTTCAAATATACAGTTAGTTAACATGAAGAACAGAAAAATGATTTAAACTCTTATCTCATTGGAACATAACAAGTTCACACTTATTTCAAGACTTTTTATATATTCATGATTATTCCTTTAGCTGCAGCATATTTGGTACCTGCACATACAGTGCAGTACCTCTCTCCTGCTTCTTCTGCATTTGTTCTGGACATTGAACTCGCTGATCAAACTAATGCGATTGTCACCTAATTGTCATCTGACCTAGTCATGAGATATTGAACCAAGCAGTCCCTGCTAGGGAAGCCTAGAAAATTATTAACTGTAATGATTTGCACTATGACTTATGTTCAAGTCAAAAAATGATTTTTTTTTTTTGATGTATAAATGTATTTTTTCAACTTTTGCTGAAAAGCTGAAGTTGTGATAAGAGACAAAGCATCAAATTGCCTCAGAAGGGCAAAAACCTAGATGCATATAAAATATCAACATTGCACATCAAAATCTAAGTCATCTTCTTGAGAACTATCATACATCAGAACTGAAATAAAGAAGGCAAGAGTGTATCCAGGTTTGACAGACACAAATGTCTTGTATGTGTTTGTCAGGACAGACTTTGGCCAGGAAACATTTGTTATGCCAGAGATGATCATCATCTAGTGTGCCAAGAAACTGTCATCCTAGTCCGAAGCCTAGTAGAACACTACCGTATAATATTGAGTAGGACAGTGGAAAGATGAAAGCAGCAGATTGAAGGAAGTCACACTTTACAGTAGCTCTTCAAAAACTACAGTGCAGGTAGCATAAGTTTATGAGGAAGATGATGTCTTACATAGAAAGTGGAAGAAACAGTTATCTGAACTAATAACAAAGGGAACCTGGCATAGCCCTAATCTTAATATAGGTGCCACAAACAGGTGTCTAAAGTCAAGTGAAATGAATCCAAGCTTTCAAATAGATGATTGCTCTTTTTGCATGTGTACAAATATGGGGGCATTGAAGGGGGTGGTTATACTGGTCCTAAAGTTTTTTGGCTAGGATACCACAGAAAGACTAGACCCTAAGAATATATTAAAAAAAAAAAAAAAAAAAAAAAAAAAAAGCTTGTCTAAGCTGCTTTTGTCCAGGAAAATAAGTGTTCGTGCTGACTAGATTGATCCAGGAGGGACCATCCCATTTTATCTTCCTTTTGACAATATATCTTGACAAGCATTGGCCTAAGACAACCATTAACCATTTTAAAACAACCCGTCAAATCACTGTTTGCTTAGTTGTAGTTATAGTACAGTGTCATACAGTGCCAGCAGCCAAGGAAATCTTTACAAAGAAGGTATCAGCAGCCCTAGCCAGCAGGGTAAGACATTACGATTCTCTAAAAAGATTATGTGAATCAAAAGATTTATTAGCTAGAGAATGAATCCAGCTGATGATAATGTGGGAGACTTGGCATCTCTGGTTTGTCTGATTCATGAATAAATTCTGTATTTGTAAGTTTAATGAAAAAAAGAATCATTTTTAATATTAAAAGGGTTAATTCTTAACTCATTTCTCTTTCACAGACAAGAAATATTTTCTGTAAGTCATAAATAACACATTTTAATAAACCAAGACTTTGATTACTTCATGCGGTCCAACTTGCATTGTAATTTTGCAGAGACTGTTTGACACTGTTCCAACATTCTGTTTCTGTTGTGCGTATTAAAAGATCTACATATTTTAGACATGTACAGGTCTTCATGGTCTACTGGTGAACAACATTATTACCGAAAATATATTTGACCTTTTAACAAAATAATTGACTTTTAACGGAAAGTGATTTTTTTAAAAAAAACCTTCATTGTTTACATGATTTACCTTTAATTTATGTTCCCGTACTATACAACCATTTTTGTAAAACTGCACTAATTTTATAGTTCAAACAAGGCTTCCATTTCACCCTTGAGCCAGGATCCCTGATTTTTCTTTCAACTGGGAGTGCACAAGCCAAATTTTTGGAATCAGTTGAAGGTCAAATTCAGTTCCTTGGAGTTTCATCTTGAATCTGAACTTCAACAAGGAATTAAAAAAAATTTAGCTTTTTCTTAGTGACAAATACTAGCCAATATGTTGATGGTGCCATTAAAAGAGCAAGAAGGCTAACACTGGCATTTGCTCCATTTTCAGCAAAGGGGAGATGATAGTAGTTATTTTAACTATTCCTAGGGATTAGAAACTAATTCAAACAGCATCTAGTTTGTCCTCCTTTAATTTACTTTTCTTGATGCTAATCACTAGAACAAACATTTTGTAGAGAACATTTTTAATGTTATCACATGTGGTTCCCTCCCTGATCCCCAGAAAAAGGAATGAGGAATTAATTAATGTATTTATGAGTTCAGCAGGTGCATGCTGAATTACTTGAAATTTTGATTCAGTTTATTTCTATATCAGAAAAATGTGGGGTTTATGACTTAGAAAACAGTCATCCTCATCTAATGAGGAGTACAAGAAGTACTGGCTATAAGCCACTATATGTAATTAAGTAACATATTCTATGAGGTTAAAACTATCCAGTACTGCATATAATTCAGAGTGACTGGCAGGGGAACACAATCTCTCTACTTTTGGTCAGGATGAGGGTGAAAATTGGTGAGGGTCAAAAATAATTGACATCCAACAGTTGCTCGCTTAAATGAAATAGTGCTTTTGGTCCACTTCCTCACCAAAGTGTCTGCATAGCATGAGCGAGTATCATACGATACAACTGTGCTGCTATTTTGCATAGTCAAGTTCTCAAGTCCTTCAAGGGTCCTAATTAAAAACTGTCCCTTGCTGTTGAGACTGTGGCCATGTTTTCCTGTCTGTGGAATTCCTTTGTTTAGATCTGACAGTTCATCTTTAACCTTGATTATTTATGGTCTACCTGATTTTGGCTGAGCCATGTTCAGGTGGGAGCAATTTTCCAGGGACTTTGTGCATGATGAACACTTAACTAACCTTGCTACCAATTCCTTTGATCAATGTTGTCATATAAAACAAATTATTCAAGACAAAACAGCCTCCTGATGTAGTTTTTAGCTCTCTTTTGAACTGCTAGGCTGGTGGATAGTGTATATATTCTAATTGTAAATGATAAAAATATTGCTTCTTATTTATTGCTTTCACTGAATAGTCAGCAGTAATTTGAGGATTTTTTATTAACTTGGTAGATGTATTACTCACTTGCCGTGTCAGTGAAATAGCTCCTCTACAGCAGTGTAAAGGAACACAGAGACTACTCTGAGGAATTCCCCATGGAAAGAGGTTGGGCTGTTCACACAAGCAGCCTACAAAAACACCAAAGGATGACAGTCATTTAGGTGGGGTTGCAGGAGTTACAGTAAAGCATTCTCAGATAACTTCAGGGAAGAAGGGTGTTTTAAGGAAGGATTTGAACGGGAAGTCAGAAATCATCTGAGGCTTCAAGAGTGGGAGGCTGTCTCTAGGATAAGTAGTAGGATAGAAGAAGGAATGAAGACAAGAATAGGAGGAGACTATAAAAGGAAAGTTACAAAGAGAAGATCACAACAGAGGAAGTGAGGGATTAGAAGTAATAAGAGCAGAAAGGAAAGCAGGAGGAGAGGCCTGAATGTAGTGGTGGAGGGTTAGCATCTGTGCTGATGTAAATTGACACTGAAACTGTGAAGTTATACCATCAGAGACTTGAAATTTGCATTTCTTACAAAGGCCAAAGGAAAGTCAGGCAAGCATTCAGAAGCAGGAGTCACATGATCATAGAAACAGGAATGATTTTTAACTTCTTTCACAATGTCTTGTGCAAGACATTGCCAAAGATCTCCTGAAAATCTAAATAAGTTACAGCTGCCAGTTCTCTTGGAGCCACTATTTTACTGACGTTCTCAGAGTTCTATAATATATCAGTGAAACAGGTTTTTCTTTTCCAGAAACATTCCTAATGAAAGCCTTTCATAGATTAACCTTCCAGGGTAAGATGAGTCAGCCAGGACAGGATGAGTCAGCTCAAGAGTCAGCAGGAAGAATGAGTTGTGAGCGAAGCTGCTTCCCAAGCAGTTGACCTGAATTTGAATCCAAGCTTATACAAGCCTTGGGCCAAAAATCAGTGGAGGCTGGGAGAGTGACCGTGTACTTTATTCTCTTCTTCTCAGCCCACTGAATGGAAGCTGTTTTTATATCAAGCTTGTGTATTTTTATGAACAGCTTGGTTATTTCATGTTTAAGTTCCATCAGAAGTTTATGAAACAGCCAGTGTTTCTGTCTTCTGAAATTATGGCACATAACCATAGCAGGAAGCATACTGCAAAGCACCTTAAAACTTCTTTTTGTGCCTGTGTGCACCGGGGAACTACCCATAGCACCGCCCACAGTGATATACCACAGCAGTCAGCTGAGGCTTCGTGATTTACTTCATTTAAATTCTCATTTTTGTTGTGAACTGCTGTCTCTGATTATCATAAAAAAGAAATCCTAGAAAAGAGAGTCTCCAGAAAAGAAATCTTCCCACCATCTTTCTAATTCTGCACAAGATACTTTTCCTCATTCTTTACTGGTCTTGCGGAAAAACCTATTCTTCTTCAGGCTTCCTTCTTCTGCTGTGTTTATGGAGTCTTCTCTTACAGTTTTTTCCTGCTCAAAGTCCGTTTAGGCCATTGTATATTCCCTTGTATTATTGCCTGGTGTCATTGGTGCTCCTGTTGATTTCACTGGAGTCAGAACCCCAAATACAGAAGACTTACTCCAGGGTTTAAATAGCAAATATTGCCATTTGATGTTTTTAATCATTTGTTCCCATATTTTGGTTTAGTTAAAAATAAAAAATAAATGAAAGGATTGTAATTACTTTGCATTCACATTGTGTTAAAATATATAAAGTCTGTCTTTAAATAACTTGTGTAAACACGATTACAAGAGGCTTCCAATTTTACAGTGGGAAATACCTTTAATTAATTAAGATACTTTAGCCTATTATTACAAATTACAAATTTGTTTCTTCTGTTGCCCAAAATGGCAGCATTGACCTTTGTTTGCGTATACGTGCTTTAGTGGTATGAACAATGATGTGAACTTTCAATGTTACACATGCACAATCCCCAGTTTGATGGATGAAATTATTCAGTGTTTGCATATGACTATGTGCATACAAGAGGAGTCAGATACGAGTCCCTCTTCAAAAACATAACCAAGAAATGTTTAGGATTTCTATGAAATTGGCAATTAGATTTCTGACATTAGAAGACATAGCCTTCTGCATAGACACGCTCAGAACAAGACACCTTGCTAGAGAGGGTTTCCATCTAGTGGTTCTTCAGGTTCAGCTGGTTCTTTTGTCCCTTCTTAAGTAAACTCATGAGACAAAACTGAGTAGGAAAGCATGCAGAGGGCATCACTGGAAACTTCCCTGTGGGACTGAAGCCAAATGTAGTGGGCACTCAGTGGTTCACGGATTTGGCAGTAAAGACTGACACGTGCATCCAAGCGTGTTGTTTTTTGTACGCTCTTTGGAGAGCGCCAAATGGCTAGCCTTGGTGCAATCCAACTGCAGATTTTATGAGTTGGTAACTGGGCCACCTACTTTTTCGTGTGTTTCTTTTATCTAGGAGTACATAGAAGCCTATTACAAAATACTGCCGGACTAGTTTCCTCTTGCTATTGCAAAATAGTTGTAAAAAAAAATAGTGCTTCCATTTGTAATTTACCCAAATAGAGGCATTTCATTACTGTTCTATGTTTTTATTTTCTTCACTGTATATGCAATGAATTCATCCTATCTATCATCAGTCATTTCATTGAGATACCTGAGCTAGGTGCTTAGCTGCCTTAGTCTTCTGTGTAGTTTGGAGTCTTCCTCAGTCTCAAAGTGCCTCACTCTTTATGGACTGTAGAAAACAGCTTTAAAGCTTAGGAGGTACCTCATTTAAGTTAGGTGGACTGAATCTGGGCCTGACACCCACTGTGAAGACAAAAAAAACCATGGGTGCAGTCTATGTCTCTCATTCTGATCGTCTTGATAGGACAAAATTTCCTTTTGGTTTCAGTGGAATTATTTCTTATTAATTCATGTATAAGTGAGAGTAGGAACTGGTCTGCAAAATGTTAAATTATTTATTGTGTCTCTCCAGCAGGGCTTTCTAAGATATCCAGTATCTTTTATCTATGACATCATTAGCTATGAAAGCCAAGTGGAGACAATCTACAAACTGAAATGTAAATTCCCAGATATGACCTGAAAAGTAAATTCCAGTAATATTTCTCCTCCAGGTGATCTCTTATTATATATAAAACCCAGTCTAACAAATGTTCACCACCCCCACTGCAGTCAGCATTGTGTAATTTGAAAGCAATGATGCACTACTAATTGCCAGTGCATTGTGCTCAGATATAGCAGCAGTGAATGATTTCCAGAAGTTGATTATTCTTGGATGAATGATTTTCTAACCTATAGTACAAGCAGGACTGCTGAAGTGTAATTTACTTTTGCTACTATTATAGAGAACTAACCAAATGTTATGCCTCAGTGATACATCAGTCTATGGTGGGGAATTTCATTTCACACATTGCAGCGGATATGTTCTTTGATGTTTTTTGACATTGGTGTTTTATGCCTTTATGGTGTACATATTCAGCAGGCTGCATGATCTGGAAGAACAAAGTCTAAAATGGAATTTAATACCTTTACATTTGACCCATAATCCTCAAAGGATTTCCAGAAAAGAGTTTACACATAGTGGCAAGATACAGAGGTTGCATATGTAATACTTCTTTTCAGTTGTAAAATACAGAAAAAATAAACAACATCAAATTCATTCTTCATGGCAGCCAGGACTCAGAAGACTGAAATTAGCCCTAGCTGTTTAAACCAATGTAACTATCCTCACATCAGCACATCTGATTGTAGGCTGGTCAATAGGGTTATCAGATGGCTTGTCCAGAAGGTCCTGATTCATCTAACAACTTTAAGCAGTCTCTTTTGGAGTTGATAAATTAATTTAATCTTGTGTGTTCAAAGCTACTCACAGGAATAAAGGCCAATTCTCAATGTTTATCCCTAAATGCTGAAATAAATACGAGGGAAAATTATCAAAACTGTTTAAGGGAGTAGAAGCCTAAAACGCTATTTCAAAAAGAATTCGGGGATGAATTTTCAGAGGGATTTGGGTAACTAAAGATACAGAATGGTATGAGTGGCCTGCCATTCACCTGTTAGTGGCATCCTTTAGTGCCTTCTGAAATTCCCATGGGGATAGGAGCTTTCGGAGGGCATTCCTGCAGCAAGACGATGACTGTGGCCTAGACCACGGTCATTGTCTGTTTTGAAAGGTGCAGCCAGAGCGGGGCTTTCAAAGGGCTGGGGCACGCTGGGCGGCCAGTGCCTATTGAAGTCGTGCGTCATGCGTGTCCTAGGAAGCACCTAGCACAGACTCTGAGGTGTCTAAACGGTGTCATAAAACTATGCACTAAGAAACTTTACTCTTGGGGGAAGGCAATGGAATTTGGCTCCCACAGTCCCAACTTGTTTTTTTAAAGGAAGTTACAGGATTTTTGAAAAGTTAATCCAGAGTATATTGTTATCCATTAGGGTTGGAACCAGCCAAGATCAGATCCTAATGTGATTACTTAGGCAAAAGTATCATTGAAGTTCTGGAGTTCTGCCCAAATTAGGACTTCAGTGTTCAGCCCTTGGTCTTTTATGTCATCGGCAGTCATAATGAGGTTATTTGTTAGTATTCTGGGCTAAATAGTATCTAACAGCAAATCATCACACTTGTTTGACAGAACAAAATATGTTTTCATGTTAGATCTGTTCTTCAAAATTACAAACACCGTTTACACCCAGGAAATTGCTTCATTTGTAGCAATTTCCTTTTCTTTAATTCCATTTCCAATTCCCATTATGAAATTCCCAGGCATGTAGTATGGCCTGAAAATAGGTGGAGTAGGACCAGTAAGAAGGAAATACCTGCCCTTTTGTACATTTTGCTCCCATTTAGAGAAGCAAAAGAAACATATACAGAAATCCCAAATGTAAGCCATTAAAATAATTAGCAGCAAGATTAGCACTTGATTAACACTTTTTTGACTTTTTTGTATCTCCCTTCATAACCAGATGTGAATGTAATATCGTAGCTGACACACTAATAGCCCCTTTAATGTGAAAATTCCACTGCAATTTATGAAAATACACCCCACAGCTCAGCCATGAAGAGAGGTGAATATTACTATACCCAGCTTGCGGATGGAAAAGCTGAGATGCAGTAAAATTTTTCTCCAAGGCACATGCAAAGCCAGTCGCAGAGCTGTGAGTGGATGCAAGCCACCTGGATCCCACTCCTTTTTGTTCTGTTTAGCCGCTTCCTGCTTTGCAACAGAACACGTTCTCAGCAGGACCGTGGGAGGCAGTTTTGTGTGTAAGCCTGACACGGCCCTGCAGTTATCCAGACCTTTCTCAGGTGAGACTTTGCCGGAGTTGGCTCCGCTCTTCCTCCCCCAGAATTCCGGGAAGACTGAGGGTGTTTCCCCTCTCCTGCCATTGGCGCAATGCTGTTAGTAATCTGCATGTTCCCAGACTTGGTGGGAGTTTGTCTGTTTAAAAACTAGGTAGGGGCGTCAGAGTGTTGCCCTTGCTTTGTTTAGAGTGTGATTACAGTATTATTAGCACAACTGCCAGCAGCAACTGAAAAGGTGGCAACAAAGAGCATTGCTGGGCAGGGAGGAGCAGCGTGTTTAACACAGGAGACAGGCACTGGCATGGAAGTGCAAGAGCCAGAACAAACAAAAGAAAAAAAAAAAAAGTTGATATATATTTTTCTTCCTTGATAACAGAACTGGCTTAACAGAGGGGGAGATCAGAATGTCAGGAATTACTTTCCTAAAGATAGCATTTTAATGTAATGGTGTGATAGCACTGAGAGTATGGGAAAGGTGGGCTCTTTTTCTAGTCTGCAGTCATTCTTTTGTGCTAGACTCTGGCTTCCCTTGTCCTTAGGAAAGGCTCCTGTTTCTATTGACAAATGTCTTCTGATACAGTGTCGCTGGGAGTTTCATGTCCATATTTATAACAGGGTGTGTAGCTCTTTAGCTTCCTACAAACAGCATGAGATATGATTGCAAATCTGAATGTGCTAAAGGAATGGGAACCTTTTTTCACAGCCATATCATCTTCAATGTGTTTCCTTCTCAGCCTTCTTGCTCTGCCCATCAGCTTCCCTACAGCCCCCACTGCAATCAAAAGGGTGTTTTCCCTTTGAGATCTCTCAGCAAATATTATTACTACCATGTGAGTGCTGAGGTGGATGCTGCTCTGGAGCACTGATGCAAACAACACAACTCTGTTCAGCCTCATAAATTTGGCTCAGTATTTGCAACTAAGAGATGGGTAACAACAACAACAAAAAAAAGCACAGTTATCCCTAATGAGAGTCCCACGGGAGAGGGGTGAGTTCAGAAATGACATTTCAACTCACAGAGTTTTCCATCAGTTTTCCTGTAAATAAAGCTGACTAAATCCAGCTCCTGCAAATAGAAAATGCAAGTGTTCTTCCCCACTTCCTGTTCCTGAAATTCACACAGACACTCTCAAATCTTAGGAGATTTGTAGGAGGTTGACTTCATAGATGTGAGACACCGGTCACTGTGAGACACCAGTTTCTGTAGCTGATTGCCTGCGAGGGATTTACACCAAACTGTAGTGACACTCTGGCTTTAGCTGTTCTCCCTGGTGCCTTACAAACCCTGCTTCTCCCAATAAAGTTATTGAAGAATACAAGTTGATGAGGACCTGTGAAGCTGCTGTGTGCCTGGCTAGGTTTTCTTGTTCTCTACTCCCCAGTCTCTTTATGGTCTAAATAACTAGGATGGAGCAAGTTGGGAAAATACTGCCACACAAGCACTAGTCTTCCTCAATGCAAGTGAGCAAGTTCTTTGCTGGAGACTTTTGTCCACGTCCTGAGCTTAAGAGGATATGATATCTGTCCTGGATGTGTTACTGAGAATGTGTTCTGGTTGCCATATTTCTTGTGAGAGAATTGCCCAGACCACATGGTTTGCATCATACCCCTTGCTTTATGTTCTTTCCTCTGTAAAACAAAAGTTTACGAAGAACACTGAAGTGTTTTCACTCTGAAAACACCAATGTCTTTCAGTTTGTGCTACAGAATACAGAGAATGGTAGTAGCTGAATTGTTAACCATCCACTGTAAAACTCAGAGAGATAATGTTATTGATCAGTGTCAAAGGCCTAGGTGGTCCACCAAGTTAACTTGCTTAAGAGACGCCATGTATTTTAGCTAATTGCATGTAAGGGACTGATGTGGCTAAGGGTGTATGCGGCAACCTGGACTCCCAGCCCAGATAGCCTTGTGCTTATAAACAGTTTTGTTGCCGACATATGACTTTCAGCACAGGTTTACTGTAATTTGCAAAACACCTTTGCCATTCTTCTGCTGTACCCTAGTGCAGACGTTGCCAACAAGAGGAGAAATATCACTGGGAAATGTACCATCAACAAGCGAAAAAAATAAGGCAGCTCCTCAATAGAATGGAAAAGATCGTTATGGGGCACTTACAAGGTGTTTATGAACAAATTTGAAGAGGTAATGAGTTTGTATGACATTCCTTGACCATTGCAAAATATACTGATAATAATGGAGTACTTCAATAACACACTAGATGGCTAATTAACATATAATCAACAGCCAAAAATATATTTAAAATCCCATGATTCATTCATGATCCTAATCTCAATTTATTAGGCATGAACATGAAAACACAGTCAAACAGCCAAACTGAATGTTTGAAACCATGGGTAATCCTATCTAGCACTTCACTGATGTCAGTCTTGCATTTTGGTAAAAACGTTTATGGCATTGGATACTGAGACTTTGCATAATTGAGCTTTGCCTCATTAATCTCATGATTGAACTGATATTTGGAAACTGAAGTGGGTCATTTATCTATTTTACATAGATTGCATACATAAAGTAAGGAGACTCTCCTAAAGCATTTCATTGGGTTTTTGCAACCACAGTAAACATGCCACAGATAGCAATATAAGCCACGGCTATGTCTTGGGAGCCGTAGCAAAGAGCTAAAACATTAGCATGGTATTATGGCTCAGGTATAATAAATGCAGTATTGTGTAAGAAAGGAGTGTGTTCAGTTACACTCCATTTTCTGTTGTTATCGTCCCCCATTTATCCTCCTCCCCTTTATTGTATTTTACTCTCCAGCTCATATCCAGTTACTAACTATGTATAAGTGACAATAAAATCGTAGATTTGAATGCATATTTTCATTTAGAAAACACCAATGCATATTAATTCCTAACAATGCCTTTTCCAAAAATAATTGATTCATTCAAATGCTATGCTTTCCCTGTAAGTGTCAGATCTGGTACATTTACAGATGGCACAATTTTAGCAGAACCCTGGATTGAACTATAAAAAGCACAGTAATGAAAAACAAATAATTTGAAATATACTTACTTTTGTATTCTGTCCGTATATTACAATACATAGTTTGCAAGCAACCTTGTAGGACTCTGAGGTCAATAGTGAGCAGCCTTGAGTTATGCATCATTTATGGTTTTAAGACAAAATATTTCATGATACTTATATCTAGAATCCCAATGCTCTCATTTTTATGTGAGGAGTGACTGTAATGAAGTTACTAGCATTGACATAGGGAGAGAAAAAGTATGCCTCTGCATGTCACATTTTTTTATTCTCCGTTACTTTTACTTAATTTTTGCAGTTGTGAGTAAAAACCTTTCATTCTACCTCCTTAAGCTAAGGCCAAGAGAATGTAAATAAAGCACCTGAAGAGGCCTGGAGCTGTGGGAGGTGCTGTGCCCTTGGCACAGGTGGAAATCATTGCCTTTTCCTTACTGCAGCTTTGGTCCAAAATGGGGGCTTCCTGGGCTGGGCAGCTGCCTTCTGTGCTCAGGGCAGGCTCAGCCCTGCAGCCTGATGGCTCCTGGTGGTAAGTAGCTAACCATGGCTCAAGTGGTGGTGGAGCAAGTGTGTCTGGCTGTTTGTTCCTCCTCTGTTACTGAGCTGCAACTGTAAGTTTCAGAGAAAGGGCTTTGACCGTCAGATACTCCTTTGGGTTACAAAAATGGTTGCTGGCTTTTTCTGCAGATGAGCCTGTCCTTGTTTAGCCACTGCTGTTCCTGCTTCTCATGTTTGAAAACCCAGCAGTTAACTGAATCCTTATTTGTCAGTCCTGTTGAGACTGAAAATACAGTAGAGGTCTTGGTTATTCAGTACTATAGTAGTATTCCCCTCCCCCCCCCTTTTTAATCTATATTTGTGAGTTCTGGGAATCTCTCTCTTTTACTTACATTGGAAGCTCAGATCACAAAACATGCAGTGCCTGTCCTTTAAGAAAAAAAATGGTGAGTGTGAGATTCATGATTAAAACTACAAGTATGAGTAATTAAGCCATTTCAGTATATTTTAGCATGTGAGAAAGGAAGGATGTTTCACTGCTGAGCCTTTTCTTCGCTTAGACTTGTGGTCTTGTGTCAAATAATTATGCTTAGGAAATGTGAAGACTGTAGCACTATTCGTTGCTCCTATGCTTTATGCTTATAGTGACCTGCATAATTTCTGAATTGATATAGCCATAAAATGGCTGACTTCCCATACTATCTTGCTTTTCTGGGCTTTTCCTTGTTTGTTTGTTGTTTTGGAAGTCTCTTCCTGGATAATCCATGCCTCTTTCTCATTTCTGGACATGCACTATGTGACTTTTTTAGTGGCTGGGGGGTGATAAATCTATGTATGACAGCTGTATTTGGGGTTTGTTTGTTTTCCTCTGCAGTGTAATTACTTTTTGTGAGTGATCAGACTGGTAACTCTCAAGGGAAGAATAAGTATTTCAGTCTCGTGGCATGATAGGGTAGCTCAGCTATTTTATCCTTCTCCTGCTTTTTCTTCTTCAAGATGGTTTGTTTGCAAGGTTAGTCTGCAGCAACACTGTAGTGCTTTCCTTGTGCTGTGTGTTTGCTTTGCTCCCAGCTTTCTTTAAGGCTCTATTTACTAGTAAGAACAAGGCCTACACAGAACAGCAGGGAAGCAAAGCAGACTACTGCTTTTTTTTGTACTGCTTGCTGTTTTCGCTGTAGTCCAGCAGCCTCTTCTTTGATGTAATAAGCTATGCTCTCACTTTGAACCAATAGCGGTCTGTCTACAACCTTGTTGTGATATTAATGTTAAAAAACCACAAAACAATTAAGATTGGTTAGTCCTCCAGTGGCATATAATCAGCACTTTGATGTGTCAGGGCTGCCCGTGATAAATGTTTGTTCTGCTTCTCTAAATAACAAAGTTGATGTGTGTTGGCACTCACGCTTACTTTCTTGTGCTTTGGTGTTAATAGCGAATTGTAATGCCAGTCTCCACCAGAGACTGCATGAGATGTTGTTCCGTTACACATGAAGAAGTTTATCAAACTTTGTAGATGTTTTTTGTAGACTCTTAAGGTTGCATAGATTGCGTATAGTCATTCTCAAAACTTTTTCTGAGGTGGACATCTTTTATCTGACTCATATATGATACATGACTATATCACAGATGTGTTGTTTTAAAGTGACAGAGAACTTCAGTGGAAAGCAGTACCAGACCAAAAAATAATCTCTGTAAAGAGAGATTGATTTGGCATCTTTCTTAATTGGCCTCCATACAGGCTTGATTAAAATCCAATTAAACCAGCACAAGTCCCCTACTGAGTCAGGATAGCCTTGAATTAGACTGCAAATTTCTCTTTAGTGACATGTAGAAATCAAATTAGCCCCAGCATCTCTCATACTGAAGTTCTTTACTAGCCAGACTAGTTGTTCTGCCTGGTCAAATTTTTATTTTGGTGTGGTGTGTTTCATCAGCAATGTAGAAGCTTCTTTTTGTAAGACTAAAAACACAATGTACCCAACAATCTTAATCCAAAAATGCAAGACACTACAGGTCTTTTTCATTAGTGAATTGTGGTAGGTATTGCTGAATCTAGTTCAAACAATTACTTTTCAATTTTATGGCTACAGGCATGTAATAACATTGAATACAGTTTTCATATTCATAGGTCACATGAGAAATATGTCTATCTACTGTTGCATACCCTTAAGCATCCTTACTCACCCATGCATTCACTCTGGCAACTGCTGTATACTCTTCGTCGTTGTATTATGTACAGAGATAATCCATGGCTCATTAGTTTACTTGTTAGGCAGCATCTTATCAATGTGCAACTGAAGATGCACATAAAGCCAGACACTGAGCCCAGATTCTTTTCCCTAACCTTTTGTTTTATGGGCCCAGAAAATAGAGCATAGGTTTGTCCACAGGTGAAGATCATGGCCTCTATGGGAGAGACTTTGCATGTTGCAGTTTGTAGTAGCAGCGTTTTGGAAAGAGCGATTGGACAAGGTCAGGTCAAGGAAGTTGCCTTAACATGGACAAAAAACAAGAGAGGGAAGAAGTCTTCTAAATTAAAAAATGTTCAGGCTTGCATTAATTAATAGGACCAGTCTAACTTTAGAGGTGTTGATGCAGAATTTAAATAATGCTGATGTATCATGTCGGAAAGAACCATTTTAAGAGCACAGTAAAATATAGAATCACAGAATCACTGAGGTTGGAAGGGACCTCTGGAGATCATCTAGTCCAACCCCCCCTGCTCAAGCAGGGTCACCTAGAGCACATTGCACAGGATTGCATCCAGGCGGCTTTTGAATATCTCCAGAGAAGGAGACTCCACCACCTCTCGGGGCAACCTGTTCCAGTGCTCTGTCACCCTCACAGTGAAAAAGTTTTTCCTCATGTTAAGATGGAAGT
>NW_020447320.1:294246-427642 GCF_003343035.1 Apteryx rowi
GTTTGTTCCCCAAGCTGCGTGCATTGGTGTACAGGCATTTCAGGGAGGTGATCGAGCATGCAGGTTTCCCAGGAGGGATACAAGAGGGTCCTCCATAGCCACATCCCATGCGCACTTCCCTGGCTGCATTCACCTGCTGGAGGCATCCTGACTTGAGCAGTCTAACAGAGACAGCGAACAGACGCAGCAGTTTGCGCAGCAGTGGTTGGGCTCTGACTAGAACTTGAGGATCTTGTGGAAGTTGTGGGCTTTCTGAGGACCCCCGAGGACCTAGAAGGTGATCGCTGTGAACAGGAAAGGGGAAGCTAGGCAAGGACAACTGCAGGAGGCCTTGAATAAATAGCTATTGAATGCCTACCATCAGTCATCAGTGACTACATCAAGTCACGTTATGTCACTCATGCATCAAATGCTAAACTGTGAGGCTGAAGACCTGGTGCTATTTCAAAATCCACCGTGAGTCAGTAGGGTTACCCCTAAATGAGGCTAGTGATGCTTAACTCCTCTTTTGAACTCTGTGATCTTAGATGTAGAACAGTCTCTGAACTGTTAACTTTTTTTTTTTAATGAACATACACTTAGTTGGAAATGTTTTCTATCTGGTGATATTCTGCCTTGACCCAAAAGTGCTTTGTTTCTATTCAGATAATTTGCGTTCTTCTGGCACTCCACTAATGAGGGCCAGACCTGTGTTTTTACTCTTGCTTAATGCCATTCATCATTGGTCATCACTTAGGTGCTCAGTTGCTGACCTAAGCACGTAGTCACAACCTCAACTCAGTGCTGCCTTCAGTGGGAGAAGAGGGCATCTTTTGTAACCAGGTGTGAGACTTTAAGTTCTCATCAAGTGAGCTGGGAGAAGAGCTAGGTAAAAATTTGTGAAGGGGAATATATTCCTACTCGGATTGCTTTGCTTTGTTCTGTTGACTCAAAATCATGCAGGCAAATATAACTTCCCCAAAATACCAGAGAAGACTGACTATTTTTTGAATAATTTGTTATGTGAGAGCTTGTTTAATGCAAAGGAAAGTGTGTATATACCAGGTTAACACATGCGCTCAAATGAGCTACCTTTCCAAAGCTAATGCTAGTTCAAAGGGCATGTAATAAAGGAAGAGAACAGGTTGGCTCCAGAGTAGATCTTGATAACTAGCTTTCTTGTTTTCTTTCTTCAATATAAACTGTGAAAATTGGCTGTAGCACTCCCTATGATTATAGCTTTACCTACTACAAATTTCACTAATGTTTGGTTGAGAGAGAAAGAGCAATTATGCAACATGCAGGTGCCCTGATAACACTTAAAGCTGTGTTGATGAAGTAAACAGCCCTGCAGGATCAATTTTCCCATGTTTCAAAGCAGAGTGTATTCTCTAAATCTGCTGATGCTGAAAGATGCGTCTCTTCGTGTCCAAATCTCAGTGCCAAACTATGGAGAATACCAGTAAAGGAGTGACCTTGTTATTTCTTGGAGGCTGGACTCTAATGTGTCATGAAAAGTAAACAAACACCACAGCTTACTATAAAAGTGCTCCATGATCCCCATTAGTGCAAGGAGTTAGACTGTTGATAAGGTGAATATGAAGCATCCTCAAAAGGGTATGGCATGGGAAGGGGGGGAAGGTAATGGTATTCTCTGTGCTTCCTCTACGCTACTCTTTTTTTTTAATAGATATGAAATGTAGAACCACTTTAGGTGCAGCTTGTGCAGGTTAAATATTATATTGAATGCCATGTATTCAAGTGAAACACTTGCATACTGAAGTATCCTGCCCCTAGAGAAAATTAATCTCTTCGTTACTTGAATGTGACCTACAGAACGCACAGGGCCACATCCTGCTGTTCTCAACATTCTGCTGTTGACTACTGTATCCTCCAAAAAATTCCTATCTGTTACTTTATAATACAAATTTCATTGTTTTATATCTAACATCTTGGACATGTTGTTAGCTTATATCACCCTAGTCTTTAAGAATCTCACTTACTCTTGGCTATCTCTGTAAGAATTTCCACTTCCTGATTATACTATTATCTTCTTGCTCTTCGGGATTGAAAATGCTGGAGTTTTGCAGACTGTAATCAGACATAGCAAGTAACAAAGCTGAAATTCTAGTGTGACCTGAATCAAATAAATCCCTAGAGATACTTCAGTGCACAGACTGCAGCTAGATTCAAAAGTTATCTGGTGAAAAATAAAGTTTAAAGTTATTGAAAGCAATTTATGACTTAATGCCAAGTTTGGTAAATGTTTTAAGCCCAGAATTAACACAAGTAAAACCTTTGGAAGGGTCAAAAAGTATTGTTCCAAAGCTTTTAAGTTGAAATTGTTTTAGTGTTTGTTCTGAAATAACATTTATCTGGTTCTTTTAAAAAATAAAAAATAATAATAATAATCTACCATATGTAGCTTAATCTTACCTCTAACAAATTGAAATAAACTAACCTCCCCAAATGTTTGGTCAGCACATAGCAAAATAAAGCTAATGGTGAAATTCTGGGTGTTTTTTTTATTGTTTGTTTTCATTCAAATTCTGCTTTTGGGCAGGATTTCAATTTAAAGAAATAAATTCAGTTCAGATTTCAATTTAAACACCTGAAAGGGACAGCTCTTTACTTTGTAAAAACATTCATTGCTTTCCCTGGACTGCTGCTTCGTTGCAGATGGCGGGCAGACCTTCCCTTTCTGTGCTGTCAATAAACTGACTAGATCGGCTTGTTCTCTTCCACCTTCAATGGATGCACAGCTGGAGCCCTGCCACCAGATATCCACGGCAGCTGTCACAGACCCATCTGGTGTGTGGTAGAACTTGACTTCATATCACTGTTATAAGTCAGGTAGAGATTCAAGGCCCAATCCGTCTGTGGTGATTGCAGTGATCATGGTGTGAGAAGGAAGGACAATGTATCCATGACATTCATGTTGTGAATTTAGTGATTCCGATTCCTTCCACTCCTGGCTTCAATCAGAATGTAAAATGGCTGCATATGTTTTATAGGTAAAAAAAACTTGGAGAGGGAGTGAGGAAATCCCTTTTAACCATATCTTCACTCTGAATGTTGTAGAGTCCTTCTGTAACTTAGTTGAAGCTCAGACTTGGGTGCATTTCTGTTGAATTTAGATCTCTAAATAGACTCCCTAATATATATATATATATAAAATTTTTTTCCCCAAAAAACCTTCATTTCATATACCCTGAGATTTTGAGCAGTCACAGGAAAAGTGTCACTAGGAGACTATCTAACTCCCAGGTGACGGATTTACTTGGGCCAATGACTAGGCAGGGAGAACTTTGTACCCTGAGGGGTGGGGAAGCCCTTCCTGTTCAGATGGGGAGAGCTCTTCAGGAGGAGACAGTGAGCAAAAAGAGAGAACGAGGCCTGAGCCTGGCACAGGACTGGCTTTTACCCAAAGGGAATAGGAGAACTGGAAAAGGTGAGCCCTGCAAGCCTGATGCCAGGCAAATGTGACAAGGAGCCCTGCTACAATGGAGTTCAGAGGTATATGAAGGACTTCTCCAGACCTGAATAGCCTGGAGAAGATAATGTAGGTCCATTTGGAAAGAAATGACAACTGTATTGACTTAAGAGTCCAAGCTGGCATTTTTGGTGGAGGGTGGAAGGAATTCCCCTTTCTACTGCCATTTGTTAACACTGCAAATGACTGAGCTGCCTAGTGGGTGTGGAAGAATATAAACGAGGGAAAAAAAACTGGTGAGTTGCTGTTTGGTTAACTAGGGAAAGCTAAGTAAACTTACTGGATGTTTGTTCATTGGACCTTTATTCCCCCTTAGAAATGAGGAAGGTCTCTGAGGGTAAACTGACTGTCACAGGGAAACATAGTCTGGCTTCTGCTTTTTGTTGAGGACTGATTTTGTTTGCCATCCTTAATGCAACAAATGTGAAGTCTCGTTCAAGTGCATCATCTCAAATACTACTTATTGAAAAGGAAAATCTCTGTTTTGGTGAATGCAGCACAGCTAACAATATTTCTAATTAACATGGAATTGCCATCTCTGGCCTATTGGCTGTTGTTCAAGTGAAAAAATAGGAAATTTAAAGTACTCGGGCTTGCTGTCTTTAAGCTTCCCAGTTAGCTTTCATGCTTTCTGGATTGGCCATGAATCGTGTCTGGCTAGCCCCAAGTACGGGCAGACCTCGCTTGGGCCGTTCTGAATGCTTTGCGCAGGCCAGCACTTCTGTGCTGTCAGACTAACTTACTTGAAAATTAACACTGCAACAAGATGCCCAAGTTTGAAGAGCAGTTCCCAAATGGTGGCTGGGGGATGTTTGAGGAGAATGGGATCTGGTGGTGCTGTGCTTCAAGGAAACCAGGATTAGATTATTATTTTTAGGTCACCTGTATTGCAAATCTGGTGTAGAACATACTTCTTTCAGGTAATACAATAAGCTGCTATCAAGGGGATTGACTGTGTGCTTTTGGTCTCTTCCTCTCTTTTCCCCTCCCCCCCCCATGTAGTATTAATAGCTATGAAAAGTTAAAGCTGCTTTGTGTTTTGTTTTGCTTTTCCTTAAATGGGGATGCTCCATCTACTCTCTTCTCAAGCCTGATCAAGTCTTTTATTTGATACCAAATAGTCCAGGTTTTTAGTTTACAGAATTACGAAGAAAGGCTTCATATGCCATTTAAGATACAGGTTTCTTCTCATTCAGAAGTGTCTGGCATTTACACTTCTTATTTAAACATGTTAAAGCTCTTCCATTATTAAATATAGCTTGAGGGAACCAATGAGGGAGAAGAAATTTGGCATAAATCCCAGTGCAATTTGGAGGCGAAGGACTAAGGATGCTCACTATCCTATAGAATGACAGTAATTAAAATTAATGAAAAATCACTGCATAACACCCACCACTTGACATATTTCCTCAGGTGATTTTTGCAAAATCTGAGACCTGTGGCTTGAAGCTTTGAAGTTCCCCTGCCCCTCCTCAGTCTCGCCTCTGCTTTCATATATATTGATAGCTGAACAAATATTCCAGAGAAAACTTCATTACTTAAAACTTTTCTGTTCCTTCTAGCCCAGTGGTTCCCCAACTTTTTGAATTGGCTGAGCCTCAGACTTTCTTACAGGCCAGCAAGTGGAAGTGGTGAGTTCATGTTTTTGGATTCAGGTTGCTTACTATGGACTGCAGTTTAGAAACCTCTCCTCTAATTTTCATTGTATGAGAGTGCATAGCCAAGTGAGTTGTGTAAGAGTAACATAACACCAGAATTTGCGCCCTTCAGACTTCCTGTCTTATGCAGTCTGCTGTCTGATAGTAAGGTCTGCTCCAAGTGGGAAAGGAGACAAAGCAGAATGGGTTTGTGCTTCCTTCGACAGAAGGAAGCCTAGATGACCCTGTAAAATTGCAGTCTTGCATAGGAAGAAAAATTTGGGGAATTTGGAGAACTGCTAAGCACAAAAGGCAAGGGAACACACCTATTCTTCAGAACCATCATAGAGTCTGCCTACTCCTGTAGATCAGCTAGGTGTACCCCAGGAGAATTAACAAGGGGGCACAGCTGGGCTGGTTCAGGGCGTATTTGCGGAAGAAGTTATATTTAAAAAAAAAAAACAAACTTGTGGGGTGAGGATGATGATGGGGAGAGATGTGTCCCAAATTGGGACAAGAAACAGATGAGCAAGAGAAATATATTTCAGCAGAAACAAAACTAATTCTGGCTGCCTTGACTACAACATTTCCTCTGCAAAATCCCACCAGGGCTACGCTGAAGCAGGAAAAAAGTCATCTCTCAGGACTCCTGTTCTTCAGTGGATAGACCTGGTGGGGGAAAGGGAGATTTCCTAGGAATACAGGAAGTGATTTCAGCTGTTCAGTATATAGTAGGAAGAACTGCACCCTATAGGCAGGCTGCTTGGTTCTTTCAATGGAAAATACTGCCTTTTTGTGAGATCAGTTTGATTGGCATTTGAATAAAAATAGGCTCTCAGTGTCCTCCAGGTTCAAGAAGCTGTAAACATGATGCTGTAAGAAGAATTACCTTAAGGTGGCATTATCTATGAAGGAATTCTCTAGTATTTATTTATTCAATGATTTAATGCAATTACAAATGTTGACCAAATTGCTCAGAGCCAGCAACCTGACGTGTAAATTTGTTCCAATGTACCATAATCAAAAAGCTGGTTTTGCTGTTTTGTGCATTAGATGCATAGACTTGGTTTCTTTCTGTTGTGCATGGATCTTCTTCAGTTTCATTTACAAAGATACATTATTCTGAGGACCTTTCTCCCATCTGCAGCAAGGAAAGATTTGATTATATGATTGTGACTTTTCTATCTCTTATTACAGTTAAATACTGTTGGATAAGGTTATATTTGTACTGACTTAGGAGTCAGGCAAGGAAGGAATCTTCTGGAATCAGTCAGGGTTATCCAAATGTGAAGGGCAAACAGCACTATGTTTCATATCTCCTTTTTCTTTCTTTGTGACCAACAGCAGAATTCTAGTAAGTGATGGGACAAAAATAGTAGGGAAATGGTTATTTCTTTTTGCATCAAGATCCCTTAGTTATTCTCTTCCTCCCCCCCCCCCCCTTAAATGTTAGGGTCTTAGAATAGAATGCCAAAAGACAAACTCGCCATTTGACAAATTTTGTGGGAGCTGGCCATCTGTTGTATATTTGCCTGGTGAAAAACCTGAAGAAGCAGTCTTGAAAGAACCCTAATAGATGGCATCTTCATCTTGCCACCTCACAGTACCAGCTACACAGGGGTATGGATCATCTTTAAGAAGATGAAGGAAACTTCCTGACCCTTTTTGTCAAAACATGCAAAGTCACAGTACACTTGGGAGAAAATTCTGATCTATTTGCAAGTGTTTGTTTTCTCCTTGTGGGATGTCACCAGTGTACCTCACAGAAGGGTTGGGTTTCAATGCCACTTGAATGTGACATTGAAAGATCCTCTTGAATCAGTAAAGCATGTAACATGCAAAATCTTGATGTTTAGTAAGGATCCTCTGTTAAAGTTATAGTTGCTATTGTGATATAGACAACTGAAAGCATTGCAAGTCCTTGGTGACGTGTTCCATTGGTTTTGACGTCTGCAAGAAAAGGAAGTAAAAGCATATGATGCTGTTAAGCTGTTACTGTGAATCATAACTATATCACACAAACATGACACTGTCCCCTCTTCTCTATTCAGAGATTTGCAGCTTCAGTGTTTAGTGAACAGCCAAGGCAATCTATTACCCTAAGGAAAGAGACAGAAGCTGTTTCTGTCCTTGGTACTTCTTTTCTGAGTTTTTCTTTGTTTTTGTCATGTTCCAGTCAGCAAGGAAGAAAACTTGCTCGGCAAGCAGTGAAAACAGCAACAAATGTTTACCCCTTGGGATATATACTCTGGAGAGAATTCCCCGCCCAAAATGTGTAGACACTTCAAGGTCTATGCATACAAGTTTGACTTGACTTGGAATACAGGCAGCCAGCCAATCAAGAAATTATGCAGGGTTGTTTTTTTTTTTTTTTGAGGTTAAAAATTTTTCTGTCTAGCAGGTTAATAAGTTATCCATGAAGCTAAGGAAGCATCAGAACTGGAGTTTGTAATATTTCATATTAAATCTCTAAAATAAACATTGAGAACTAGAGAAAAGAAATTACTTTGCAAAAGAATTGAGTAATATTATGATTTCCCTCTTCCTCACCCTTTGAACATATTGCTTAATCAATGGTGAAACTGTTATTGCTCTTCTGAAGAAGGATATGCATGTGGGTGCCTTTGGGTTCCACTATATATTTTCTTTTTGGCAGCAATGAGTTGCCTTTGTGTCTGTCCTTGGTGTTTGTTAATAAACCTGAATTTTGGGCAAGATTTTTATGTTAGGTTCATTAGAATGAATCCCAGATCTAGTGAAGTTGATTTTAAAAATAAATAAATAGTCACTGACTTAATGAAGCAATGCTTTTTGCTTTGGAATGTATGTTTTACATAGAAACAATGCTGGTTTTATTCTAATATACAGTGGAAAAAATTATTCAAGTATACCTCATTCAGCATTTTCCCCAGAAATATTTGGATTATAGTTCAGTTCCTTTGTGCCTTTTCTATGATGATTTTACAATCTGAGTTAGAACAGGTTAAATAAGAACAACTTCTTCCAGTCACAGATGTCTTTGCAAATAAACTCATGGAGTTTAATTGTGTAATAATTTATTGGGCCATGCTATCCTCAGTCAGGAGTACTTGGACAATGGTTGCTTATTTATGTAGACATTGACTAATCATGAAATATTGTTTGTCTGGAAAACTGTACCAGAAAGTGTTATACCTATGACAGCAGTGTGAATGCACCCTTAGACTGTAAACTCTTCAGGGCAGGGACTCCTGATTTTCACAGAAGTGAACAAATCAAAGTCTAAGACACATGAATTGGGGTGGTGGTTTTTTTTTCAGGGCATATGTATGGCTGATTGAGTGCTTCCAGAAAAATCTCACATGGGTCATTAAAGACTTGCTTGCCCAGGACTATACAATAGAAAGTTTGCTTTTTCCTCAGTTAGTTCTGGGATTAAATTTTCAGTCTCTGTTCTTGTTTGTTAGATTTTGTTTCTTCCTGTCTTGTCTTTTTTAGGTTTTATGACTACTTATTTATAGGTTTGTTTCTTCCAGGCGGTTAAATTGATCTTTAATTTTATTTCATGACCACAGAGGAAAACAGCACAAGCTCGAGCAAGTTAGGAGGCAGACAGGTATTGTACACACTTTCCTGAGGCTAATCAGAACTTTCCTTTAGTGTCTTGACTGCTGAATTGTGCTCTTCTATGGAAGAAGATGTTGAAGAAAATCTAGGGAAAATCTAGGGTTTTTTTTACTAGATTAAATGGAATAAAGATATGTGGTCACTCAACTGTATGTGGCCAGCACAAAGTCCAGGTATGTGCTTGGTTACCAGTCTCAGATGAGTCAGCCCAAAAGCACACATGTGGGTGTGGAAAGAACAGGGGGAAAAAAAAACAAAATCTATTAGTGGCAGAGCAAAGAATCACTGTGAGTCAGGGCTCAGTCCTCCAAAGTTTGTTTGGGGTTGGATGTGAAGGTAATTGTAGATATGTTTTTTGTGTCAGGACCTAAGGCCTCTTAATTACCTCAAATGTAATCTTTACTCAAAAGATCAGCGCATTATAGCAAAGGCGTTAGAGAAGACTCTATGATTTCAAGCTCTTGAAGGGGAAAACAATGCTGACAAGAATGTGAATTGTGCTTGATACCAATGGGATAGTAGCCGTCTTTATTGCCAGGCAGCTGTCTCTCAGATGCAGAGATGCAACATTACTTTGGTTTTGCTACTGAGCCTGATACTTTGGAGAATGGGATTTGCCCCTCTGTTCCTTTAGCCTTTAGCAACTGTCATATCTTCAAAAGGAAATTACTACTGTTCCAATTTTCCCTTTTTAAATATTGTTTTTTATCTTCAGTTTCCCTTTGCTTTTATGGGATGGAGCAAATGATTACTTTGAACAGATACAGCAGTTTCTCCACAGACAAGTAGGGCAGGACTTTGGGCGGTGTGGTAAGTCCCTCCATCAGCTTGCTTGATGTGCTGAACAGTGCCACGCAGAATGACTAAGATATGCAGTTATGCGTAATAGGACTCTAAAAAGTTTAGTGCTTGGCTGTGCAATTCAGTGTTCATGACAGGTGCTTACATTTTACATTTAAGAGGATATTCCTTTATATTGCATTACAGAGTTCGGTCTTGGTTCAGGATCAGTTGAGCCTGTTGCTAAACAAGACTCTCCTATATGCCTGAACATCAGAAGTTAACTACTGCACAGGGAGTTCACATTAAATTGTTAGAAGCTATAGCATAGGCTTTCAGGTCGTGGGTCAAGAATACTCCTGTAGATCTAACAGAATAATATAAATTTGACTGTCAATAAGCTGGTTTGCTCCAACATCCCCTAATTTATTTTTTTTAGCTTTGTTAAATAAAAAATTCAGAGCCCTTCTAGCAAAACAAGTTGTTGTTTTTTGGCCATTTTTTTTCTTTGAATTTTGAAAACAATTTTTGATCGTGATCTTGATGGCATCAAAGTTTCTGCGAGTGGTACCCAACAAGCAACCCCTTCCCCTTGTACCGTAAAGGGAAAACCCTTTATGGTTTTCCTGCTGTTACGACTCTTACATATAAGCCACCTGATTTCAGTGAAATAATTGGGTACACACATTTGGGATTAAATATCATTCTTATCCAGTGTTGTTACAGGTTGTGCACAATAATGAAGCATGGGATAAATTATATAAAATATTCTGATAACTTTTCTGGATTAACATTGCCTAAGTTAGAGAAAATAGAGTTTACGTAGTATTAACTTTTCTTTGTTTCTTCTTTCTTATCAAGTTTCAAGTGTTTTTGAGGGTTTGGCAGGATTCCCTAATCCCTGAAGCCCTAAATGATTTATCACTCCTCTGTGCATGCATTGAGGTAATCATGTGCCAGCTGCATTGCATGCTCTCCTGTGGCATTCTTGCTCTTCAATCCAAAACTGTGTGTGCACAGACAGAGGCACACCAGTGGCTCTCCAGTCAGGTCATTGATCTCTAAGAAGTTTATTGCTCCAAAAACTGTATTTTCAGATGGGCACATTCAGGACACGCACTTCAAAGTCACTCTAAGACTGTGTTATGTTTCTTGACTCTACTTTATGTCTATGGCTGTGGGTGCTGTTGGGATATGTACCCAACAGAGCTTTATCCTTATTTTGCTGCCTCCAGAGGAGATAGCTGTGTAGCATGTCCTCCCAGGTTGTCTTTCTGGACATCATGATTCTTTACTAACCTAGCAGTGCTCTCAATCTTTTCTGTATCATCATTCAATTTTAAAACAACTGGGAAAATAGGTCTTTCTTTTCCATTCAGCCCTAAGTTATGATTTCCTGGATTTGTGTTTGATTTTATTAGTCTGCCTCCCATCCTCTCTCCTTTTCCAGGTAGTCTTTTATCTGGCAGCTCTCTGCTTTGGAGGTTCCATCCCAAGTCAAAGTCCTGCTTCCATATTTCCTGGTGGTGACTCAGCCTATTATGTATCTATGGGGTCTTTCTGCAAACAAATTAACTTCTCCTTATCTCAAAATGGTGGAACGTATCTTTGTTCTGTCCTTCTGTAAAGGTTGACAAAACAAGTCTGTGGGCCCTTGAGGGCACTGTCTAAAGAAGTGCCAGTTGCACCTACAGGTATAATAGGAGCAAAAGAGGTTTGAAAGAATAAAATACAGATGAAGCAAACTGCAGTGGTGGGAAAAGTTGTTTGCTTTTGTTTTGTTCAAGGTGATTGAACTAAAAGGGCAGTGTCACCCATACAGACAGAAACCGTACCCCTTCCCCTACATGTTGTTTTGGAGAATACTTCAGAAACCCCTGTGTAAAGGGCATTTATCTGTCCCCCTCCTCCTTCCCCAAGTGGTGAAAAGCTATACCTTGTTGTTTTGCATGTCTCTTCTGCAAGCTTCAGCAGTCTATCACAGCATGCTATTGCCTAACAGCTTCAGAGAAGCTGCTTCTTGCCCCAAGAATCTTCCATTGCGGATATTGAAGAGCTGCATTTTTCACTTGACTTGTGGTCTTGTTCTTCGTGGTGAATTTGGGTGGTTGCAAGGCTAGGTGCCATCCTGGGAATCTGAGCATCCCTCTTCTCCCTTGCCAGTGGAAGACAGTCGGTTATGAGCTAAAATTCTTGCTCAGGCACAAAGTAAAAAAGCAGCAAATTCTTAGTCAGTTGCCAAACAGACTGTATGCTGGGGCAGTGCGAGTCTCTCTCCCCTGAGCAGGTTTCTTACTGCAAAACAGGATGGCTCTTTCTTCCTGCATCACTAAGTAGCTCTTCTTATCCTGTTCTGAAATCAGAAATAGCAGTTTATGCCATGCAGTATCTTTTTCTTCTTACTAATAAATTCTGATTATACACCTGGCTCTGCACAAGACAAATACTACTGAACTGGACAGAAAAAGACACAGATAGGACCATATGACCAACAAAAGGTTTATTTGTACAGGGGAATTTGATTTTAAAATCAAAGGTTCTTCCAACACCAGTAGTTGACTCCAGTGTTTTATCGGCTGGATTAATTTTCCACTCTACTGGAACTGTGAAGAGATCAAAAGTTTAATGACCAGTGGGGCCCAAATTGTAATGCATTATCTTGCTTCTGTTAAAAATATTGCAAAACCAGAAAATGTTTTTAACGTGATATGATGTGCCATTAGTCAAAATGCAGCCCTTAATAAACTTGCACTCTACAGGATTGAGTGGTGGTGGCAAAGGAAACATTACACTGCTTACGGCAATGCACCCCCAGACTAAAAGCTTGCAAGTCCTGGAGCTGATGGCATTAGGATCTCTGCCAGACTCATTTTAGTTTCTGCTCCTAGGTCTCTTACGTTACCTTACGCTGTTTCATCCTTTAGACATTGTAAGCCTCGTTAGAATAGGGGGAAAAAGTAGAAATAAGTGTTCCACTGCATGTTATTGGTGCATGACCAGAGTAGCTGATTGGTGATAGTTTGTGCTGAAGATGCAGTTTAAATGAGATAATTTGAATATATGCTTATAAGTGATGTTTGTACTGGGTGCATTTCTTTCACAGTATTGCACATGCATGTGCATTCAAAGGATCATGCTCAAGATACTCTTTTGAAAAAGAGTGCAAGAAAAGCATCTACCTATGCATAACAGTTCAGACCAAGACTGCTACTTTTATGAGGGTGACAAAGGGGTCTGCGCATCCTTTGGGAGATCACAAGGCTAATATTGGAGCATGGAAACCAAAATTTTCGGTTCTCTTCCCTGTTTTGTCAATCATGTGCTTTACATAGATCTTCAACCTCTCTGTATGCTAGATAATTCTCCTCCTAGGAAAAAAGTTTATTGCTATTGCAGAGAAATGGAGCATGTTAAATGAACTTTCACAAATACTGTGTGTGAAAGGTCCTGCAAGGTAGCTCTTCGGGGCAGAGACTGGGCCTTGGTTTGTTTGGTACTATGCTGTTTAAGTTTATGTACTTTATAAATATTTAATAAGTCAAAGTGCAGGTTGTGGGAAGGATGTATACTACAGCTAATGCTGCACTTTATCTATTTATCTATTTTTAGGAGGACATTTGGCTGCTCATCTACAGTTGTTGCGATCAGGAACAAATATTTTCAGTCAATGCACAGTTTAAAAAAATGTTAATGTGTTGGGCTTGATTCTGATGTCATTTAGACAGGTGCTACTCTGAAATAGCTTTCTTGAAGTTCGGGGTAAAACTGATCAAAGATGACATCAAAAGCAGTATAATCTATAAAGCAATTGTGCCTGCATGTAGTATATATTGGTTTGCAGTAAAAGAAGAGAACTTTATTGAATTACATTAAATTGTTGTCAGTACTTTAGTAGTATAAGCAGACCTCATTTCTGGATTTTTCTAAAGTGATGATGGGAGGGAAATGATTACAGTTTTAACAAGAAAAGTTGTTTTTGAAATTTTTTGTGGAGTTTTGTTACAGCAAGGTCACGATATGTGGCTGAGAACTCCAGATTCTTGTGTGGTTAAGTATCAGAACCCGATTATGAGTTTTGTTGTTGGCCGTAGAGTCTTTGTGGCTGACTAGTGCCATAGCTGACGCATTGAGGCGAGTCTCGTGCGTTTCAAGTGCAAGGAGATTAAAATGCTGATATAAAGGGTAAGATAATACTGATCTGGCATTCACTGGGTATGCAAAATGAGCATCCCTGAAGCAATGCATGATGAATGTGAATATGACAAACACTGTCTGTCAGATTTTCCTGCTCTTTGCCTACACCCACTCTTGCACAATTACCTTCTTACCGTATTAGTCCTTCTCACTCTTTTGACCATTTGCACAAGAGTTAAGTGAATCAGAATCAGGAAAGCAGAACTACAGATTTAGAATGTGGTGAGATCAGAATAAAGAATGCCACTGCACTTCAGAAAATGTTTTTAGCTATAAAAAGCGCTTATTTTAATAAGTCTTTTTTGTTTCATGTTAAAGATCAATATTCATTTGACAGCACTAGGAGAAAAAAGTCAGAAGTACACAGTATTGGTGCTGAGTTAGGGAAATGCTAACACTGCATATTGCCATCTAGCGGAGCTGGTAAAGTTTCAGTATGCCTTTTAGCATATAGATGCTCCTTCAGGTCCAATTTGAAAAGGGTGATTTTTTAAAACCTGTTAGTGTGCTTTTTTTAAATCTGTTTAGTGCAATATCAACTGATATCCATTTTAAAACAAAATTGGAAGAAAATGTCTCCACCTTGCCTGAGTATTTGCAAAGTTTTTATTTTAAATTACAGCACATTAACTGCATTGGTTCTGTGAAAAACTGCTGGTCTCTGTAAAGTGGTAGGTGGGTTTGGCTTTTTGGTTTTATGGTATTTTTGTGTTAAGTTCTCCACTGTGTAAATGTACTCTCTCAAAGTCATTAGAATACCACAAGTACACTTGCTTTCAGCACAGATTGCGGTGGGAGTGAGAAACATGCATCGGTATCTGGATTAGTACCCTTATCACCTTTGCTTAAGAAAGTTAGAATCCTCTGGCTTTATCTTTTATTCCTAGGTAGAAATTTAATTTCCTAGGCTGGGAGATGCTGTGGCTGAAGAAAACAGTGTTTGAGTATGGGGTTTGGGGGGTTTTGTTTGTTTTGGGGGGGAGGGCTAAGGTCATAGAAATGCTGAGCAAGTTCTTCTCTGATCCAATGTTATATAGTCACAGTCAGTGCGAGATATCTTGTACTGAGACAAAATTTAAAATCTCATATTGCTGGCATTGCTTGTTTCCTCTGGTTAGCTTATTCATGTTTAAGAAAACCTGTTCTGTAGTGAAGGTGTGCTAATTCTTGGGATTAATACCTGCTCAAGGAAAGCAAGGGACTTAACCAATGAGTTGTTAGATTCATTTAATAATTTTCAGCCAAAGGGTTTGTTTTTTTCAAATCTAAATTGGCTCTTCTCTAATTCTATTTACAATAAGAAGAGTAGAGGGGTAGTCAGTGACTGGTATTCTTTCCCTTGTGCTGTTGCAGAAAGAGAACTATCATAGGTATGTAACAGTGGGATGGCCACACATTTTTGAGAACAGTTTTTTGGACCAGCTTATCTGGCCTAAGAACATCTAAAACAGTACTAAGACAGTAACGTGTCATAACATAATGTGGTCCTTTCTATTCAAAACTATATTAAATAAATATACCTCTGTTTGAAAGGATTTGCTCATTGGAGATGCAGTCTTTATAAAAAATGCCAAATTCAGTAAGTATTGGACACGGCTGAAGTCAGCAGTTCTGAATGAATATTATACAGAATTGAAATGTAAAATCAAGGAATACAAACAAGTGCTTAATCATCTCATCTACAATTATTACACATTTAGGAGCAGGTCCTTCTTCATCTAAAGCTTAGGACAAAACTTAATATTTTAAAGCTAGTTTTTAACTCTTCTTAAATACTTCCATTCTTCTAAGTATAGCTGCCTGTATTTACAGAAGTTTAAGGGGCTAATGGCAACATTTGATTTAATAAATTCTTTTTATGCAACAATATGCAGAACAAATGTTCCCTTGTGTAGGCCTTACTCCATCTTCCCTGTTCCAGGGGACCTTTACGAGAGTCGGTTTAGAAGCCTTGGTAACTGTTGTTTAAACATCTGTAATCTTGGGCTGCAAATGTGTTTAGTTGTCTGCCTCTTTCTCTGGCTGGAAGATACTGCTATTGAGGCATCATTTTCAGTTTGTGGATTTGACATCACCATTGCAACTTTCTTCTAGTCTACTCAGTGTTTGCAAAAGCATGGTTGTACTGTAAGAAGGCCATGTGCCAGGTCCTTTGTTCCAAATGAAGGATGTAAATCATTTAATATTTGAAAAACATTCCTAGAAATCAATAGAGGAGATTAGCAAATCAAATCTATTAAAGTTCAACGCAGAATCACAAGGGTGGAAAAAAGGTGTCAAAGTATTCTCTGAGTCAAACCTGGTGACGAAGGCTAAGAGCAAACCTTAGCAAAAGCACAAGCCAGAGCCTCTGCTAGTGTGAACCTGTTTTGTTCTCAGTTAGATGAACAATTCAGATGAACACCAGCTAAAATCTGAGCAAAAGGCTTAGCTTTTCAGGATGATGCGGTGTTCAAATTATTAAGCTATAAACCCCTAATCCAACCAAACTTGCACCTCCATACAAAAAAAGAAAACCTTTTTCTGGAAACTTTTACCTCTCAGCTCCAGATTTGAACTCTTTCTTTACTGTCTATCCATTCCTGTAAGTTTTAAATTCCATAAATTCCTCATATTTGAAGAACAGGAGGAATGGTAGTTAGAAAGATGGGAAGCAAGTACTCCAAGCAGAAACCAAGTCATTGATTTCTCCAAGTCGTTACCAAAGACAATTGGAATTCAACAGACACACATGTGAACCTATCACTTTCTAGAATAACAATAGAGATTAAAAAAAAAAAAAGAGAGAGACCATGGTAAAGGAAGTATGTGAACCTGGGCAAGCCTGTTAGTAGCGACAGAGTTGAACAAGTGAGGAGCATTTCTTAATTTGGAACAAGTTGTTATCAACATCCTCAAAGAGAAGTTCTAACTTGGTTTCTAAATCTGAGGTCCAGTTTCTAAAGCTGTGCTGGAGACAGAGAGCAGTGGAATTGGAAGAGAGGAAGGATGGGGTTGGTTTGTGTCATGTTTTCGGTTTTTGTTGTTGCTTTTTGTATGAACTCCCAGCTTGGTCAGAAATATCATTTTTCTCCTGTTTCCTAAAAGATTCACTGAACAGGAAGATGAAACAACTTTCAGACTGAAAACAAAGGAAGAGAGATGCTCGTTGGGAATAGCTCATAGCTCAGTGCTTTCAGCACAGGCCTTGAATGTGATTCCGCTCCACCAGCTGGTTTGTCCTTAGTTTTGCCCCTCTGTCCTAAAGTTCTTTTGGAACAGGGACTCTTGTTGGGAAATGCTTTCAGGGCAACTTCTTCAGAGCTATTCCACTTTTCTACTCTGAGCTTGAACCTTTGCCTCCCACCTTGCAGGGAAACATACCAAAGTAATAAGGGTGTCCTTGGAGAGGCAAGGGACTCTGACCAGAACAGCTCCAGTTTTCTTGGGGGAAAGTGAGGTGGGGGAGGTATACTAGCTATTTACTGACTGTTTTAGATATTCTTTCAGAATACTACTTAGATCTATTTTAGATCAAAGTAGTGAAAACGCACTAGAAAGGCTCTTTCCATTTTCTTTTTTTTCCTCCTTCAGTTAGTGTGTGGTCAACCTTGACAGGCTTTTAATGCTTTGCCAATATTCTCTGGGAACTGCAGAGACCATCTTTCTAATGGATATATGATGTAATTATATTTCAGAATCCTATAAATTCGTCCCTTCTACAGCTCTAGCATGTACATGCAGTTGAACATTTTGCATTGTGCGTATATAGGTAACAAGGATATGGCCCTAAACTATCACAGAGGGCCAAGACCAACCATTGAACCAAGACCTGGTGATACTCGGAGCTGACTGTGATGAAGAGTGAATGTTTTTCATTTGTCCTGTTAAATAATTTCTCCAAATCAAAACTGCTTGTTTTCACTATTCAACTATACTACTAAGTGACCAGAAATATGAAGAAAAGGCAAGAAAAAAAAACTATAGGACTTTAAGAGTTGGCCTTTTAACCCAGTTTTTCAACACCTAGCTTTAGTAGGGCTTTGGTGCAGCAAAGGCTGATGACTGATCCTTGTGCTGTCGTGCTGTGTGGTGCTGATCTCCGCCTACCCATCAGCAAGCTACTGTTATATAAAAGCAAAAAAGCTTTACAAATGAGCCTGTTTTTGAAAGTAGAAACACGTTTGTTTTACTTTGTTTACAAACTTCAGCTTGGCATTAGTCATGGAGTTAAAGGGTGTATGTGGAACCCTTGACACTGCAAACTGCAAGAACTGGAAGCTGCAATTCTATTGGAAGTGTTGCTGCGTTTTCCTTGTCTGAACACACGGAGGGTTTTTATGCAGTGATTGGCTGGGAAGCAGGAATTGGGGTCACGTATTCAGCTTGGTTTGGGCGCTTTTTACTAGCGCTTTGTGTTGCTGGATGTGCTCAAATTGCAATATTTGAATCCCCAAAATGTGGGGACTCTGTGTGCTGGGCTTAAACTCAGTCTTTCTTGATTTAGGGTCAGTTTACAGTTCATAACTTTCCTTTGTTTAGAAACAGTTTTTAGGACATGCATGTGGGCAGCTCACCCAAATGTTAAAATACAAATGTGTTGTTTTGAACAAACAAGGTGTTTTCTTCAAGAATATGTCATCTTCACTAAGTGGCATTACTGTAGGAAGGGGAAAAAATATATGGAACTGGATGTTACTTGCTGGCGCTGTTTAGTGGGACACAGGTCATTCAGTAGCACTTCTGGCTGTTTGAGTGGAAAAACTCACCTTTAACAGAATTGGTTCCATGTTTTATAAAATACCCAGTGAATCCAGTGCTGTAATCTGCCTGCTTAAACAAATCTCATTAAGGTAACTGGTAATTTTCCTTGGACAAAGAGCAGAGAAAACCCAAGTCTTAAATGGTAGCTTTAAGAATATCATTTAAATGTTAGATAACAATGATTTGTGTTACCCATACTTCATTCTGCAATTAGTATGCTCGGAATAGCTTGGATTGGTTTTGTTTCCCCCCGCCCCCGACTCAGTCTTTCAAGTGAAAACTGAAAAATAAAAGCTGTGTGTTGGGGTAAAATAAGAAAGAAGAAAATTATTCAAGCTGAAAAAAAACCAGATTTTTTTTAATTGCTTAAAAAAAATAAATCTTATTTCCAGTAGTAGGAATTATGGAATGGACTACTAGAACATGACTCAAGGCATAGTAATAGCAAGAAAAGGAACTCGGATGTTTTTTAGTTTCATCAGTCCCTGTCTAGGGTTATGAGAGGGTTTTCTTCAAGAGCAGTAAACTGGACTTTGCGCTTCTGGCACTCCTTCCAGTCCTATGGTTTTGAATGGGAGAATAAGTTGCAAACACCCATGTGTTAAAAGAATGCTGTAAATATGCAACTACCTACAAAGTCTGTTACTCACAGTTGTGCTGTATTTTTTTTTTTTTAATTTTCAAAGCAGCTTGCTGTATTTTGGGCATGTAGAATTACATGATTTAAAGCCTAGGTTGAGCTATTCAGGTATGCCTCTGTTCAAACAAATGCAGGATTTTAAAATGCTGACCAAATATGTATTACTTCTGTATGCTATATTTCTATGCTATATTTTAACTTTTGCAATAACTTAGTGGAAATAAACTCTTTCTAATATGAAATTTCAGTGATCAAAAAAAAAAATCTTGAATTGTTCTTGTGATTAAAGAGGCTATAAATCAAAGCATGTAGGTAGCTTTCGATATCTTGGCTTTCCGTGTTAGTTCTTTGATCTTCAAATGCAGATGTTCAGCTCAGCGCCACAGTTCAGTCCAGCATCAGCTGATACATGATCCCCCATGTCACCTCCTGCACGTGCTTCGGTTCAATCAGCGGCAGCCTCTGCCCTGAGCACCAGGGTGCTGGCCACCAGCAGCACCGGCCCCCCGCTGCCTTGAAGAGTTGTGGTATTGGTCCTTTCCTAACCTGACAGCAGGTTTGAGAAAATTCTGCTTTTACAGGGATGAGGTTCTCTGTGACCTCTGTGGCTTCTTACTCAATGTGAGCTGGTTTTGTCTCATGAGGTGTAATATACTCTCTGATCTCAGAAAAACTGGTTAGACCAGGGAAGCAGTTGCTGAATTTCAGTGACCTCCATAGCTAGAAAAAGGAATAAAGTGTTTTGGTCATATAGCTCCTGTTGACCGAAGTGCCTAATGCTGCTTACGACTAAGCAATAGAAACTGAGAGAACAGGACTGAATAATCGTATTATGTTTTGCACTGCACCAAAGTAAAATAAATGATGCTTATTGTGCAAATGGGTAGTAACATTCTCCAAATAGGGAAAAGTTTCTATGTTAATCATATGACTCTTCTAACTGACTTTCTTGCTTGCTTATACCAACCAAGAAAACATTGTTGAAACTGTGACAAATGTTTGCACACTTCATGAAATAAAAATGGTATTTAATCCTTCCACCACTGTGCCAAGAACACTTCTAATGAATGGTATGGCCATGTTTGTAGGCTTCCTCAGTCTAAACTTTTTAATGGAATTCCATTTAAACTTGCCTCTAATATGTGTCATGTTTATGCTCTTTTCTTTGCACAGTATAATGGATTCTTTAAGCTTTGAAAGTGAGTTGTTGTGGCCTAAAGTAACAAATCAGTTTTGGAATGCATGCTGTCTGTTGTAAATGATTTGGTGGTAATAAATTTTCTGGTACAAAGCAATAGGCAGAGTTTTCATAATGTTGAACAGTTTAGACTTGTCTTGAAGGGAACAATGTCACTAAAGCAATGCACTGGTTCCAACTATTTGTTATTACAAAAGACAATTTTTTTTTCCTTAAGGTAGAATCCTCATCAGATTTCGTGCTTTGCTGAAACTTGTTTTATTTCATATGTTACACAAATAAAAATATTTGAGCAGAGTTGTATATCTGCTCCATCTTTTTAATGTAAACTTTTTTTAGGCTGCTTAGGAAAACTTATTCATGTTACTCCTTTATATTAAAGGCCCGTTAAAGTGGATTTGATTTACTCTTTAGACCTTCTGATTTACTACAGTTGAACCTTAAGAAACAAAAATTAAAGTAACAGTACAGAGCTGTATGCATTACCTTAAATTTAACTTTTTTTTTAAGCACTGTCATTAGATTCCCTCTTTGAACCATGCACAGATGGCAGCTTCTAGAACTCGCCCTTCTACAGACAAATGTGCTAAATTAAATGTTGGGTGCTCCAGAAAGTTCTTGAGTTAGAATTGGATTTTAATTAAAACTAGATGTGAAAGAACTATTGATAGGCAAGACTTTCCCTTTTCCACGCCACTATCTGTCTCTCTTTCCCCCCCGCCGGGTGTTATGCAAGCTCTGTGAAGGCCGCAGTCTTTATCTGCGTATCCAGTGCTAATGACTGCGGGGCAGGAGACAGAACCTTCACGATACCAGCAGCCACGAGAGCGAGCACATAATATTGCTTTACTAATGCCTTCTCCCCCCGCGGCTCGCTGCAATACCACAGGGTAACACAGCCTAGGGGGAGACAGGCGTTACAAACAAGACAAAATGAGTTTAAAATTCTTTTGTGTTAGGTGCTTGCATTACAAGTCCCGATGTTATTCTTGGTCCTGGGCTTCTTCCCTCCTGTATCAAAAATCTTAATGGGGCTGATTCCACAAAGAGAAAAGTAACTGTAGGCCAAAACCATTGGGAGAAAGCACGCATTTGAACAGAAAAATACAAGTAATAGCTGGGAGTTGTTTAATAATACTTTAACAGATGCTTATAAAGCCATAATGTTGCTATTGAGACACAAGACTGAGTGGGCTTTGCTTGAAGGTAAGGAGAAATCCTAAGTTGGAAGGGAAATGAAAGTGGGTGTGAAGAAGCTGGTATCAGTGATTGCTCTTTGGGAAGCACAGATAATTGGCACAGGAAGCAAAAGGAGGCAAGGAGAAATCTGAGACCAGTGGCACTGAAGTCAACCCTTCTTCCCCCCCCCCCCCCCCCCGAGAGCAGTAGGAGCAAAATGAACCCTGACCGTACTTTAGTCTGATATACTGCAGTGATACTATTGAATTGCTAAGAATCCACGCAAGGCAGAAGTGTGCAGTCATGTTTCTGAGCAGGCAAAATAGATGATGTGTTCATGCACGGTACCAGTGGAGTACTTCCCAAACAGGAAACACCAGTAGTGCTAAAAAGCAGGTATAACAGAGTATCTTTAGATGATAGATATCCAAGAGTTTTCAAAGAGGTAGGTGAGAAACCCTGTGGACTGTTGTTATGGGGAAAGGGATGTAGTTTCCTGATTCCCAGCCCCTCCCCAGCTCTTGGAAAACTGGGAAGTTCTGGAGTTGGGCCAGGACTTCATATTTAAATACAGGCAGACTGAATGACATAAGAAATTGCAGACCTGCTAGATGGAGCATGTCACACCCAAAATGAATGATTTATGTATTTGAATAAATAATCAGTGTTTCTTTGTCAGCTAGTCTACGTGGTTTCAAGGAAAATAAAATCTAGGCATAACTTCTGTATGGCATAACAAGTTTTGTTAATCTTGGAAATAGCCAAAATGAATTGGTATTTCCCACTAGGATGTTCCATGATTAAACTGGAACAATGAGGAAGGAATTTGTGCATTGCAGGTGGATTAAAATCTGCTCTAATGAGACCTCTGACTATAAACTAGGAAACAGTCATTGAGTGACTGGCTTTCTAATGAGACCTTGCTAAACTTGACCCTTGCCACTAAATTTTTATCATTGATCTAGAAAGAAAAGGAACAGTACCAAGAGAAGTGTGATGCGGAGAACAGAGCCAGTCACTGAGAGCTATCTGAATCAAGCTGAGACCAAGTCTTTGTAAGTGAAAGTCACTAAGAGTTTGCTGACAGTTACATTAGATTCTCCATGACTGAACATTTATTTTTATATATATATATATTGCTCTATTGACATCATATCTTCTGAACATGAAACTGAAATTCTTGTGTAGGAAACTGATAATTGGAATAGTAAGATCTCTGTTCAGGGGCATGGTAACAGTTATGCAACTAATGTCTTCTATCAGGTGATAGCTGTGTATAAAAGTATTGTGTTCGGTTAGCCAGACAACAGTGATAGCGTAGACACGTTGAAGACAGACAGTAAAAGCTGTTTGTACAGCCACTGCCATCCGTAATGCATGTAGTAGCCAGGGCTGCCCTCCCGTGAGTCAAGAGGGTCAAGAACAGGTAGGCAGGCGGTGTTGGTTAGGCACGAAAGAGGTCTCGTGTTCTGCTGTTTGAGGACAGTGCGGAGTTCACAAGTAGGGATGTGTTGTCTGCTCTTCACAGTTGGTCATAGTCCAGTTCTCGAGTGAGCAGGACCCAGCTGGAGTTTGCCATTTAAGGGTTGCATAACCAGGCCCTTAGCTGAGGATGAACAATGAGAGAAGATGTTTTTGTAGGGAATATCTTCATAAAAAGGATTTCATAGTCTTCCCTTTTTCAGTGTGCTTCTCTGTGTGTGCCCGTCTGTGGCCCAGCATGAGGATACTGGGGTGACTGCCCAAGAGAGTCATCTTTCCCCTTCTTGGTGATCAGTTTTGTTTTCTGCATGGCTAGTTATTCCTAGGAGTGAAAATGAGCACCCGTGAGGGCAGAAGTGGTCAGTCTGAGTGATAGGGGTCTGACTGCTATGTGGTGCAGGTGAGGTTGTGTTGCATTAGCCCGTGCCATGGGCAAAATCACTGTAGTTGGCTTTTCCTCACCTGCCACCTTTCTTTCTTCTACCCCTCTTCCCCCTCTAGACCCTCAAGAAATTATTCCAGCAATGGGACACTTGCTTGTCATTTCTAGGAGAGATGTGGGTATGTCTTCAGGTGAAGTGAGGAGGGACTCTACCTAGCATGAACATCGTAAGTGTCTATATTTGCAGGGGATCAGACTTGCTGTGTGAGCTGTCTCTTTCCAGGACCGTATTTCTGTGTCCTTTAGTCCTTTTCCTCTCTTAGAAACCAGGAGCTGTATGGCCACTCAGGAAATTAACTTATTTATTGATCTTTCTGAGGGCTTAGGGATGTAATTCAGTCTTTATTGCATCAGATTTTAGAAGATATTTTTGAACAGTGGTAACAGCATAGAAGTCGCAGGGGAAAAAAAAAAAGAAAAATCAGTTTAAAAAATAAAAAAAATCCCTCTCTCACATCTCAGCCCAACTTTCTGCAGATAACTAAATCAGTATACATAAATAAGGGAGAAAGGGAAGACTTTAAAGAGCTTGTCTACCATGGAAAAGCTGATATTGGATTCGGTTTACAAGCCTCAAAAATTTTCCTTATCCTACCTTGCCAAAAGGAGACACATTGGGTTTACTGTGCAGTCCTGTGTTTCTGCAGCATGTTTCAGAACTACTAATCTTTATCATTTACCTTTGTAGCCTAAAACTTAGCTTGGCAGTTCGTGAGGTTTTCCATGAAATTGCTTAAGCTGCTCACATAACAGCCTACATTAGTTTTTATACAGCAAATGTCATATCCCCTTTTCCTCAGAACACCAGTGGAATGTGTGACTTCTATGAAAAGTTTCAAGAAAACTGTTCCCTCAATCTACAGTGTTCAAATCTAAAACAGTTGAAACAGATTGAACTATATCATGAGAAAAATGAGAATGCATTACAATACCGTAGAACTGCAATGTTAACTGCTCTCTGTGTTCTTGACTTCCTTTTTCACATTTTCAATACACTATATTGAGAATTTCTAATATTTAAAGCAGGTGTTCGCATATAGTACAGATAAATATGATTCTATCTGGGTGCGTATAATATAAATGTATTGATTTTGCTGAGACAAATATTACTAGGATGCTATAAAAATTAGCTATATGTGAGTGAAGCTGGATTTTTGTGGTTTAAAAATGACAGCAGTGGTGCCCAAAAAAGTAAATGAGTGCTTTGCTTGGGTATCCTATTGACTTCTAGGTAAACCCAGGTAATCATGTAATCACATAAAAGATGAAGACAGTCAAAACGGAGGGGTTTTGTTGAGTATTTTTCTTTTAAACTTACTCCAAGTTTGTCACTGTAACTTACTTCTGTGTACAGGACCTGGAGTTAGGGCAGGCTCAGAAAAAGGTGGCACCATAAAAACTTTCATCATATAGCAATTAAAACTTACTTTGGCAAGACAGAAAATGTTGATGAGGCTCACAAGAAGCGAAAGAACAAAAAGCAGTGCTGCTGATGAGAGTTGTTCCATATTAAAACACCAACAAATACGTGTATTACATTCCCAAAAGGTACCAGATTCTGCCCTTATTATAATGTAGCTTTGGTTTGAAGCTGTCAGATCTCTACAGTGAGAAAAAGCAGAAGATAGTTTCACACTGGCATTTCTGTTTCCACATTTTCCTTATCACCAAGTAAAGAATGTATTTTTTTTTTCATTTACACCTACCTGTAACTTCATGTAGCACAACCAACCTTTCATGCATTTAAGAGGAGCAGAAGTGTCATGCTAATGATATGTTCCTTTTTCTGCCTTTTGAAGGGCAATTTAAATTGTCTTCCTGAAGCATGGTTTGCATTAGTGATGCTAAAATGTATGCAAGTAAGTAGTGTAAATGGATACAGTGTAGGAGTGAAGGTATTTCTTTCTTTAAGATTTAGCAGTGATTTTTTTTTTGTCTTATTGAAATACAAATTGCCATGTCTGCTTAAATCTCAAGTGTGTGGTGTTCTTATTAGCACCTCTAGCCTGAAGTCTTTTCATATTCAAATGACTGCTAAGCGTAACTAGGATTACGCATTAGAGTCACATTTTAAAAGAATGGGCTGAAGAGCTTGTTTCAGCTGTTTATTGTTCATTTGAGAATACATTAAATATGCTCTTTTTTTTTTAAACCTTATTTCATCCTTTTCTGATACTTAGAGAAATAGGAAAAGGCAGGTAAAATTTGAGTCTTGTGTTAGCTTATATAGATTATCCTGTATTTTGATCTTGTCTTTCCCTAAATCCGCTAGATATTTAAAGAATAGTTGAGCAGGAATGGCCAACTGCTTCATTTAAGGATTTTTTTTTTATTGATATATCTTCTTGGCTTTAGAAAAGAGACTAACTGCAAATGGATATTTGATGCTCGAGAGGCATTTTTATAGATTTTTTTGGTAAGTATATTTTCACATAGTAAATAAGTTTGTTTTTGTTTTTGGGGTTTTTTTTCCTCTTCTCAAAATATACTCAGTGCAGCTTTAGAAGACTAAACTTAAAAACTGTGCTCAGCATGCGATTCTGGAGGCCTTTAGCAGCATTTGGACTAAGTATTTGGTTAAATATTTTCAAGAAAGCTTTCAAATGTCAGAAGCTGTGCAATAGCTTCAAGCATTACCTTGGTACGTAGTCTACATACAGTTCAGAAAACATGTTCTCGGAGTGGTTACAGAAGCCTCTAAAAGTGTCAGACTACTAACAATTTTTGGCTGATGCAAATCGTCATGGCCTCATGATTTAAGGGATCTATGAACATTGGAGTGTCCTCAGTTTCTGGGACAAGATGGAGCATCCTCAGATCGCTTTCAATGCTGACATGAAGATCTGTCTGACTGTGAAATAGGACCAGCTTTCATACTTCCCTATAACTAAGCTGTTTAAGTGTATCTACTACTAACTGCTATCTAAACTGTTCATGAAGACTCTAGGTAGCCAAACTGTCCTCAACACTGAGTTCTCCTCCCATTCAGTTGTTTAATCTTTCTGAGATCACTGAAAAGGATGTTTTCAAGAGGCGTGCTTTATCATGCAGGGAGCTTCAATTTGTGTCCTTTTTCTGCCTCAATCTATTTAGCACTTATCCATCTTTAATCTTCATATTTCAAAATTTGCATATCTATTAGAGATGTTTGTAATGAATCAGTCCTCTCACATCATGCTCAGCTTCTGGTACTTCCAAAACTTTAGAAAAAGCAGCTCTGTCATGGTAATAGCATTAATTACAAAGTAGTCAAAGAAAACTGGGTGGATGAGAAGAGAAACTTCTTAAAGCAGTGAATTTCTTTTGGCATGCAAGTTCTTTTTTTTTTTTTTTTTTTTTCCCCCACCCCCTCTCCTTCAATACAATAATTTTTAGAATATATGCTGAGTGGGGGGAGGGCCTGTTGTTTTGTTGCTTTTTAAGAAGGGCTTGCAGATGTTATTCAAACAAAACTCTCCTGGAAATGAGTTTGGCTGTTAAGTGTGGAGTGAATTGTTTCTTTGCTGATGTTTGAAATCATTCACCAAATACCTTTCAAGAAACCATAAAACATCATTTTACCATAGTTACTCTGAGCCAAGATGGAGAAAAGAGATACAAACCTTTGAAAATCAGCTCACAGCATTACCATTCTCTTACTGAATGGTCTCTTATTTCTTATTTTCTTCTGGGAAAATGTTTATTATTCATGGTGGCATCCCCACTGATGAGACCTCACCACTCCCATCAGCCTTATCCACTCGTGCAGACAGCTCTAACAGCCGCTGCACATCTCAGCCCGTAACCCTGCTTTAGCTGCACAGCAGTACTGCCCCTCTCCTGCTCTATGACTGCCCTGGCCTGGGCTGGCCAGTGCGGTACGGAGCAAGAAGCGACTGGGGAGCAAGCGGTGAGGAGGAAGGTCCCCTAAGGAAGGGAACCTGGATAAAAAGCAGCTTCCTTCTATCAGCCATACGTTGCAGTCTCGCTCTTGTCACATGCCTGTATCTGTGTCCATCGTATGGCCTGATATACCAGTGCTGCCTGTCATGTGGCATCAGGCACTACGTGTCTGCTCCTCTTTGTCTGACAAAGTCTCCTGCTTGCTGAAAGTTTGCAAGGGCTGCGTAATTAATCCCCCATATAATGAACACTACTGTTTTGAACAGTGGACTTGCCACATAGAAAATCTGAGATAATAAAGATATAATCATATTTTTCTAACAGCCAGGTGATCTGTCTTGGGAAGTTGGGGTACAGAGATGAAAGAGTTGGTAGATAAGTTCCTGAATAGCTGGTCCACTTCAGGTAGTTTAATTGCAGGTAGTTTAACCAGGACAATGTGGATGAACCTTTGGCACAGGACATCTCAAAAATGCAGGTTACTAGAGATGAGGATGTATTGGATAACAATCCTAAAGAAATTGTCTTTTCCTAGTATGTCCACTCCTCAAACTACTTAATTGTCTTTGGGCTACTTTTGAGGACTGAATAATGTGCTACATGGACTCACTTTCTGATCATACTTTGTCCCACCGTAACAGAAGTATGTGGAGAGACAGGATCTGCATCACCCCTTGTGCATTGGTGCACTGAGCTAACTAAGAGGAGAATTTGGAGAACAGGTGTACAGCAGAAAATGCTTTTCTGTCATTCAGGAAAAAATCCTCACAGAAGTTATTGTTATTCTGGGAATGGTTATGGGATTCAAGTACTGAAAAATCTGTCATTATCTCTTTGCCAAAAGCATTTGTTTTAATATTGCAAAACTTGGAGGTACTTGGACTTTTCACATGTTATAAAAATTTTGCTTCTTAAAGGGTGGGCCTTTGCCAGGTTGGAAGGACTTCTGGAGGGAAATATATATATGTAGAAATATAATTTTTTTTTCTGAGAGAAATGGACAAGAAAAACTCATCCTTTAGCTTGCTTGATGTCACAACATGCCGCCTAGAGAGCGAGAGCAGTGGCTGTATGTATACAGAGCAGCTGACATCAAAATGACTTTTCTTATCTGATATTGCCTCGGTCTCCTCCTTAATATGTTTTGAAAACTCTTATTTTCTTCCCACCTTTTATGTCATGTAGTAATCTTATCCAAAGATTCCTTGGTGATAAAGTCTGAAATATCACTAGCTGGTTGCAGAAGAAGCAGAATAAGATGAGACAGAGGTGACATTGTGATTTGGGTCTAGTGACTCCAAGTAGTGTGGTTAGGCTCTGTTCACAGCCAAATCTCTCAAATCTGGAAAAACAGGAGACAGGAAAGAAGCTACAGGATTTACAGGACTGTCAGATCAAAGAAAGAGGTTTCTTGGGATACAAAATTCTAGACTATCTTTTGATTTCACCAGGAACGGAAAAGAGCAAATTTTGGAGTGGGGGACCAAGGATAAACTGAAAAGAGGAGAGGAAAAAAAAAAAGGCACCCCTGGGTTCAAACCTTGGGCAGAGGTTCAGATCAGTTCTTTATCTAAACCAGTTCACCTAACCCTAGTTATCAGCTTTCTCCTCTATTGTAAGCATGAGCTCTTACATAGCCAAAGGGGAGAATCTTCCCAGTTAAGAAATACCAAGGAACTTGCCTCAGCTAGTTACAGTAGTTGAAAGAATATTTTTTTTCCTTTTTTTTTTAAATTTCACTGACACTTTTCATTGAAAAGACCTTTTTATATTTCCATGCATCTTAGAGGTTTTTATGGGACCCTTGAGGCTTTCAGCTTTCCTAGCTTCTTTTTGAGCAGGACTCCCACAACTTGTGCTTAGTGCTGTATATATTCCCTGGAAAGGCACATACCTTGTGTACTTCAGTGATCTTGCAATTCATTCAAGGACTATGGTCAACTCTTATTTGTGGAATTCGTGGGAAGTACTAAAAGAAAAAGGTGTTATAGATTTATTTCCAGCATAGCACCCTGCCCTGAAAAAACAATAGAAATAAAATGAAGCATTTATAGAAAAACTAGCCATCTGTCCAAACACTTGTTCAGCTTTTTGTCCAAAGGCTATTTTACTGGATCTAGTGTTGAGTGTTTGTCTGTGCACCTGTGGTTGCACACAAGGACACTTTTTCCTCCATAGATAAATATTTATACAGGAGATACTTGCACTTAATACTGTTTATTTTCACTAAAACAAAATGAAAATATTACTATTAAAATAGACTAGGACAGAAATATGATGCAACTCATCTTACGCATAGCAGGTCCATCTGCTTCTTGAGATTAACATGTTTCACTGATTATTTGGTGCAGAACTTTGCGAACAGCAGCAATCTAGACAAGATTATAGCATTACTGTGGGGTAGGGTTGGCCTCTGGGGACCTACGAAATAGCAAGAGTTTTACCTCTTCCCTTTCTGGGGAGGTCAGGCATGCAGCAGCCCTTGCTCTAAGCCCTCATTCAGTACATTTGTTGCACTTGAACTACTTGATAGATTTGAAGGAGCTTGAATTCCTGGAGGTCGAAACATATTTCAGCCCAGATACCTCGTGATGTCACATATCTCTGCAAACACTGCTGGGGGATCCAGAACGGGTACTGATGTTTGCCTCATATACTTACTTGCACTGATTGAATTTCTGAGGTGGCAGGGCTTGGTTTAGGTTCTTGGATCCATGGGCTGCAAAGAGGACTCTGCGAGGCTGTGCTTGCCACCCTTGCTGTTTGCTCCTGCAGTACTGCAGCGAGAGCGTATTGGGATGGAGGGTGCAGCCTTAGGAAGCCCTGAATAGATGACCGCTCCTTGCCAACTGTTCCTTCAGCACTGCCACATTGTTGAGAACTGAAAAACAAGTGTTTCTTCCTTTGACTCTTTCAATTACACAAAGTTTATTAGCATTCTCCTAAGGACAAAGGACAGATATCCTTAAAGCAAATGAGTTGAAGACAGAACTTGCCTCGCTTTTTTTATGAAGGATGATTAACAACAAAGTGAAAGGATGGGAAGCTTGTTTAGTGTTTTAAAAGTGAATTGCTGAACTACAAGAAATGCTACACTGGAAGAAAGTTTAAATTATATGTTTTCTTTGCAGTTTAGAAAGTTCTTTCATTTGCAGTTTATCTATCGTGTAATTTATCAAAACATAAGTGTTCTTTCTCACACTGCTTTTCTTTTCTAAATTTGGGGTTCTTTGGATCTGCAGAATTATTAAATGTATTGCAAATAGTATGATTCCTTTTTATTGCAGTGCAGTGTTCATTCTTGGAAATGCAGAATAAGTGTCGTATCTAATAGTATAATTATTATACTGGGAATAAAGCAACCTCTGTAACATCACAAAATATCGATGCTTAATGATTTTCTTTTATGCACCCTGAATTTCTAATTTTTTGTTGCTGCTTGAGCCTATTTGCAGTTTAGTCCAAATACTAACCTGGTGTTCCCGTATAGGAGTCTGATTATAAGCAATTCTTAATCTTTCCTTTTCCCTTGCTGTCTTCTCTGAGTGCTCTTCCTGCAATGATTAGAAACCTTCTTCATCCTTTAAGAATGGCATACAGTCACAAACAATATATTCAGATGAAAGGAAATACTTGACCAGCATGTCTTAGCAGCTCTTTGATCTCTGTGCGGAAGGCTGGTGCATCTTCCAGCCATCCCTTTTGGAAGGTGAACAAGTGAAACATTGTCTTGTTTGGGCAGACAGATCTGCATACTTCACATAGAAACACTGATCACCTTCCCTATGCTGCACTGGAAGGAAAATTTAAAAAATAATTAAATGAAAGATGTCCTAGGAACAAAAAAGACAAGAGAAAAAAGGCCTATTAGTCAAGAATCTGTTAATTAATTGGCAAGCCAGTTCATGGGGGAGTGTGTAATGTGTGTGTAAATATACATATGCAGAGAGAAAGAAAAGGAGAGGACAATAACATAAGGTTACAGGCACACATTTTGACAAGAAAAGCATATTGTTTTTCTTGAAACAGACCCCTAGAGAACAGGACATTCGGAGTGTAATTTGAGACCACAACACAGTGAAATAATGGAAGGTCTTCATCTTGAAGTGGTATTGAGCTTCATTTTGAAATGTATCATTGGAAATATGCTGTCTGCTTTTAACTTTATCTAACAACCTGAGAAATGTTGTTTGACTCTAAGACAAAGCAGAAGCCCCTAGTGGTCAGTCTGCCCCAAAGACAAAAATCTGTTTGTTCAGTTTATGCTGAATCCATGCTGTGATAGTTTCTGTATTAAGTGATTGCAGAGTATTTTGTGAACAATTATTCTTTAAGATATATGACATGTCAAGAAGGACTTGAATATTGTTTCACTTGGCAGTTGGGTGCTCAGCACTGAGAACTGGTGTCTTGTCACAGCCTCCCAAATTTGAAAACCTTCAAATTGCTGGACTTTGAATTTAAGCCTGAGTGGTATGGTCAAGGTCACAGAGCAAAGCTCACGGTAAGATGGCAGCGGACCAGGAATCTTGATTCCAGGTTCTTAATCTACAATGTTGGTTCACACTACCTTGAGAGAGACTTGTGATAATACTTAAAAATTGTAGCTGGTCAAATGCATAAAACAGACCTGTCAAAAGCACTTGGCAAGCAAGTTACTAACACCCTTTTTGTGATCTCCTATAATACCATGTGAAAAAACATGGCCCCATTCCCCATCCAGACCCTAGACTGCGGACTTCTCATCCTTTGCTTCTGTTCCCTGTTTTAAAGGGGGGAGGGTGGTGAACAGACTTCTTGGTTTTCCCTAAACCTGCTTGTTAGAGGCTGTCTGATTTCTATACGTTGTGAAGTGTTGATTATGCTGATAGTGAGCAAAAAAATAATTTTACTGTAATGAATACATGCTGATAGATAGCTAAATCTTTTCCCTGGATTTTTGCATACTTAAGAATCTGGCCCTGCTCCCATTTCTTTGAGATCAGATGCAATGCCTATAAGATTAGTCCCATTTTAATGACTACAGAACATTATGTCAAATAGAAATATAACAAAAGATTGTGTCATATAGGTTCTAAAAAATATATGGTTACCTTCATAAGGCAGCATTTAAGAACCTGTTGGTTCAGCAGATGTACTAGCATAAATAATTTTTTCTGCTCTTTAAAACAACATTTACATTACTGAAATGCTGATTGATTTCTCCTGTGCTATTGTGCAATATACAACCTTCTGAAAACACTGTGCGATATTGTTTTCCCTCTGCTTCTTTTGAAGTACCGACGAAACGTAGAGATGAAACAAGATATAGTAAAATGCAGTTTAGATAGATTCTGCCTGACCCACAGGTAATGAAAGGGACACTGTTTATGGTTTCAAAAGAGACAGAAATGTTTGGGCTAGTACAGTTTGTAAGCAATATCCGAAGCATTCAATACCCAAAAGTGAGTCAAGAATGACTCAGCCTGTTGGTGATTATTCCAGCCCTACGCACAACAGATATCCAAAAGCAAAGTGTATATGTTAACATTTTATGTGCACTTAGGCACACAAAAGAGAAGATTGATTTCTAGAAAGGCTTCAATGTATAGTTATATACATAAGATTAGTATTCATGATGGATATCTTCAGCATATTGCTATCATGTTACTCTCCCCATCAATCATATCATTTTTGCAACTACTTTGAAAACAAAGGTCTACCAATTAAAATGACAAAAAGGGGGGAAGTTGCTGTAGAGCTGGTGTGTAACAGCACTCGTTGTTCCCTTTTGGAGAGATCCCTCCATTGAGCTGCTCCTGCAGCAGAATTTTTTCTGTATTGGCACAATCCTGACTGCAAACACGTCCAGCATGAAACTGCCAAGAATGCATGAATTTGGAAGTACAGGGACTCCTCTTGAATTTAAGGTACTGCATCTATGAACTAAGCATCAAACAGTAGAAGCGAGGGGACTTTATTGCTTGCAAAACCTTTAGTGCACTTTTTAAAATAATTCAGAAGGTGTTTCGAAGTACTAAATCATTTAATTCTTGCAATAAATTCTCTCAAATCAAATCCTATTTAGCTCCTTTATTGTGTAAATGATCAGAGACTGGTTCCTTGGAATCATCCAAACGGCTGCTAGCAACTGCCAATCATCTCTTGCAGAGTTGATATTAGCAAGAAATAACTGAATTTCATATCTTTTACTACTTAACTGCAACAACAGCAACAGCAAAGAACCAAAAAACCCAACCTACCTTAAAAGGTGGGGGAGGGCAGAGCAGGATGCATAATTGAAGAGACAATCCCTGTCTCACACATGTAGTGACAGGCTTTACGTGATTTTATTGCAATAATTACTGTATCCTGCTGATCAAGAATAATTATCATTGCCATGGCAACTTCGTATGGAAAGAGTGATTGGGGGTGGGACAGAGTAGAACAGTTCTTTGAGAGCAGTGCTCAGCATGCTCATCTGGGGTTTTTTGTTTGTTTGTTTTTGTCTTGAAACATTACAGTTCATCCTCCACATTTGCTTTAGTTTCCATATCAAGTAAGAAAATGAGGGATGTCACATCAGCATAAAATCCAATTATTGGGAATGCGTGTGTACTTTAATGCTGGTCGTTCTTTGACTTAGAGTTTGGAAGCACAGTGTCTGGAACAGCTAGATTCACAGAACCGTGTCTTCTCTGCTGCCCTTCCCCTCTTTGAGGAAGGCAGAATGAAATTCTGTCCACGTTACTAACTGAGGGGATGGGGGAAACTGGACTTTTGCTTGCTGTGCATTAATACTCGATCCCTTAGTAAAGGCTTGCATGTGTTTGGCCAGTCTTTGCTTTTCTGAAATCTTCTGTCCTCATGCTTCCCCAGTTCTGCCCCCCTGCATCCCCAACATTCTGTGCATGTTGGGTTTTTTTTTTCATTTCTTCCTTCATAACATTTCACCCATGCAGAGATGATACAGTTAGAAAATCACACTTCAGACTATTTTAGAATAAAATAGAATATTTTCAAGGAATACCAGATAACTAGATTTGTGACTTTCAAAAATTTTCAAAAATTACTTAGTCTTTAATATTACCTTTTATCATATAATAAATACAACAGCTATTTTTTAAAAAGGCTTAAATAGATTATGAAAATAACTCATAAAACTAGGATTATGCTACATGATTTCATAAATGGGGCTTATGCCATTCTGAAACTTCAATATATCTTCATTGATATTTCCAAATTCCTGGAATCAAGAGCTAAGGCAACACAGACCGATATTTTGGAGAAACTAGGAAAATAGCTTTAAGATGCATGGCAAGTTTGCAACATGATGCTAAGTCTTTCCAGTCCCGAGGGCATAGTCAGTTGGACTAGTTCTCTTTGGACGTTGTCAAAATAACTACTTGTGAGGAAGGACTAAGCTGAAGTCAGTGTTTGGCATTCCACAAATCTGAATTTCAATATTTTGTCTCCATAACTTCTAGGTTTGTGGTGTTACCTTTATTGCACCGTATTACATGGTGGAGTGATTTGTTGGTGGGGATGAAGGAGCTTATCCACTCTTGCTCTGGGAAGGGCTTTCCTTGTATGTACTTGGATATACCTTCTTTTAGTTCCAAATTAAATTGCATCAGTTATGATGCTATGGATGGTAAATGAAGGCAATGTCTCAGAAGCTTTATGATAATAATGGATAGTATCATCTTGCTAATCTGAAAATGTGGACTGTTTGTAGATAGCTCTTGTCCAGGTTGGTTTGTCACTGGAAGAGGAGTGAAGCCCCGTCCTTCAGTGCTCCTGGGTTCTCTTTTGAAGCTTCAACACGTGAGAGCAGGGTACTAGTGAACGCACTGGCTGTGCTGAGGCATGCCTCAAAGGCATGGATTAGGGTGGCACTGCAGGAGCAGCTTTACCTTAAGTTTTTTCTGCCTTGTTTCTTTGCTCTCTCAGTTTTGCAAAGAAAGATGTGATGTGAGGTGCATGTCTACCCTGAGAGATCAAGTGTATCTTGTTTCAGGACTGAATTTCATAGCCTATCTCGGGAAAGGTGCAATAACAGTATGCAACTCAGCCCGCTAACTGATAAGTGAAGGGAATGTTTTAGAAGGATTTTTTGCAGCAGTAGCTTTCAGGAGGGAGAACAGGCCAGGTGTTAGCAGTCCTTCCTTATTATGCTGCCATGAACATGACTGAACTACAGTCAGTGAAGTCCAAGTGCTTGGGAGGGTAGATGGGGTATTTTTTCTCAACGCATTGTAACATCGTGTTAGGTACTGACCTTTTGCTTTGTCTCAGTTTTAAAGCATCTGTGTACTTATGGCCCAGTATTCTCCTGCTTCCCCTGGTTCCTTGGCAATGCCCATACCTGTCAAAGGGGAAACTCGGTATATGGAGCTGTTTCACTGCTTGCCTCCTCTTTGTCTCCAGGCTCTCTCTGCTTGTTTAAGACTAAGTTCTCTTTTCCCCTAACGAAGGGGCAGGCATTAGTGAAGGCTCTTGCAAGCTGAGAAATGGGCAGTGAATGCAGGGACTGAGAGGGGTGTCCCCAGGAGCAAAATTGTGAAGGAGAGGGAATATAGTAAAGCTCAGAGGAAAGTGAAGGGGTAGAGCTGCTGTATCCGTCATTTCTCAGCTTTTGTTTCCTTCCTTCCCCCCCTTTTTTTTCTTTCCTTTTCCCTCCCCTCAGTCCTGTAGAAGCAATGGTATCAGAATTAGAGTATCTCACAGCCCCAGGGAGTGACAATTACCAAAAAGATGCCACCAGCCCACCTCAGTAGCCCTTCAACTCCTTGCATCCGCATACACTTTCACCACTGCTGTTACCAGCCCATCTTCCCTCGCTCTGTTTTCAGAGATTAATTTGCCAGTGTCAGGGGTCTGATGGGTACTCAGGCTTCAGGCTCCTGCTCTTTTTCTGTCCCTCAGTTCCCCTGGTCAAGAAAAGATTGAGGTGACTGATTCAAAATTATACCACTCTAAATGCTTATTAAAAGCTTTCATCTCCCCTTCATTTAATTTTTATCGTAATGCTTTTAAGTTTGAGCATGTGGGGGGCTTTTAGAGCACTTTATTATTCTTAATCTGTAAATTTGATTCTTGGAGTGTAACTTCGGAGTGAAGCCCTAGCAGTGCTAGAGCAGGCAGCTAGTAGCGGTGTGCAGCTTGGTGCCGTCCACGAGCTGGCAGGGCCAGGTACTCTCGTGCTGCTCAGAGCTGCTGTTCGCAGCCTGGAGTTGCAGTTTGTAGGGCAGCAGGCTGCCTGCAGCCCTTCCCCTTGGCAGTCGGGTCCTAAGCACCTAGTGATGGCGTGCTGCTCTTCCTGGTCACTTGTTGAGCCAGCTCAAAAAGTTGAGTATCTAGGATAGTGCTGCTCTTCTCCCCATTCCAAACAGCAAAATAGCTTTCAACTTCTATCTTACCTCTCTACTAAAATCCTCTCTCCTAAATGCGAGTTTTGCAAGCTTGCAGAACTTGAGGCAAACACAATTTTCATTAGAAAATGTGAAAGGAATTTCTTCTTCTAAGAGCTGTTTTCCTCTCAAATGTAAATATGTAGCTACTGGGAAAGGACGAGCCTAGGGCTGTTTTCTTAATATTAAAATGTCTTATTCATATATGAAGTACTTCCCTACAGAAGATTATACACTCTGGAGATAGGGTTTTGTAAAGCAAAACAAACTGTCTTTTCAGTTTTGATAAAACAGTAGTTCTTATACATAAAACAATTATCTCTGTAGTTCAAGAAAATATCTAGGAGGACAAGACTGGGATCACTTATTTCCGGTATTACTGATTACAGGAGCATCTACTGTTGTGGTGCATCAGGTAAGATATATAAGGGTTTATGCTTACTAATGCTGATATTACATTACGGGAGACGCCTCTCATGATGGGTTGTACTAGTTTCTCTGGCAAGTGAAGTTATTTAATCAAGTTTGAATGACTTTGAATTGAGATGCATTAATGTAGGCAGAAGTCGTGGGCTTTGGGCAGAAAGGAAGTGGGTGGAGTTGTGGGCCCGTGGGGTATAAGGGGTTAGGATATGAGATCAGATCAGTCCTTCCTGCTCTCCATCCATGAATCACAGAAAGTAGCCTCTAGTTTTAGCTACTGTTTCCCTGATAAACCATCTATGATTTTGCTTGTAGGGTTGTTTTTGTTTTGTTTTTAGTTTTGGGTGGGGGGTTTTTTTTTTAGGTAATAGTTATGGATTGATACCATTTTGGATTGAAATAACTTTGATTTCTGTAAGTAATCTGTGTTTCCCATTTGTTGCCCTATTTACTGGGCAATAGAATGACAGCAAGAAATGTTTAGAGAGTGTGACCAAGTATCACGTAATTAAGCAATTTGACACTGGAATGTAGAAAACAAAATGTAACAGTTAAAGGCTAGTCTAGATTTCATCTGCTCAAAGTAATAATAAAGACATCAGCAGGGAAATCAGTCATGCACATATATTATTTGTGTGCACTTAAGTTGGACAGATAGGATAATGGATGTGGTATACACCAGATGTTACATTTCCTGAAAATAGATATGTTAAAGGAGCTCACAAGTGGTTGTCAATGCCCCTTTCATTACCCTATCAGTCTAAATTTATCCAGTTGAAATAAACATCTTAGTCTGAACTTGGGCTTCACCTTAAAATTTGCGTGTGCTACTTTTACATGCCTGAGATAATAGTTAATAAACTTTGCCGTGCTATATTATACAATTACTCAAATCCCCTAGCAGATTAAAAAGATACTTTGCTGATGCCTCAGTTTAGAACAAGAGCAACAGTCAAGCTGGCAGGCCAATGTTAAAACATAGTCAAGGCCTGTTTTCAGTATAACTTTATCTTGTGCATTAACACAAGTAGAAATTACTTTCTCACCTTCATGTATACCCAGCTTATAGGTGCTTAAGTCACTACACAGAAATGGCTGTTACAAGTCATTTATAGATACACACAAAAATTGGAATTGTTTCTAGAGAAAACTCCTCCTTAAAAAGAAGGTTAAGGAATTGTACATTGTGTTTTTTAGCTTTAAGATTGTCTGTGCTTTCATCAATGTATGTGATGGTTACCAAGGTATTAGTTGGCCATGCTTTTACATACAATTAAAAAAAGTAATTAAAGAAGAAATAAAAAGGTGTACATTCCTTCGATATTGTGTAAAAATGGCAGCTCAGGAGCCCACTTTGTAGAATGCTAAAAGCACACTCTACTATTTATGCAGTGAGTTGTGGGGAAAAAAATGGGTCTTAAACTGTGTAGTTGCTTCTTTATATGATTAACTCTGTGAAAGTGAATTTCAAGCATTCACAATTGAACATACTTATTTCCTATGGAGACAGTTTCTCCGCTGAACATAACGGGACCATATTAACTTATTTGGACTCAAGGTCTGACTCATAATGTAGAGTCTTATCTGGGGGAGGGAAGGAGTCTGTGTTTCTGTTGACCACTGTTTTCAACACCAGGAATCCTTTATTGGAGATGCTGGGCAAGGGGGGGCAATGAGCTTAGGTTATTTGACCTTCTGAGCAATCATTTTCTCATTTTAGCATTTAATCTGATAAGGAATAGCCTGCTGTTGACATTAGATTGATAAGGGATGCAGTACTCCGACATTACTTCCATGTGTTTGATGTCCGGGTGGCATTCAGCCTTAGTCCAAGGAGATGCATGTCTTGGGCAGCTGAATAATACTGATGTTGGTGATATCAGGGTCTTTTGGGATGCTGAGAAGTACTTCCTTGAAACAAGGAATAAGACCTCAATAAAGGAGAGCTCTGAAAAAGGAAGTACATTTGAGCTGGACAGGGCCTTTGGAGCGTGTGGAATGCACTTGTCAGCGGTTATTTTTGTGCCAACAGGTTAGATAAGTGTTACTGTTTACATACCAATTTGCTCTGTTATTGAATAATTTGTGTAGTAACCAGGGTAACCTTTCCACCACATGATACATTCATTACTCCAAAAGTACAAATCTTCGTAAAGGAACTTCATACCAACAGGTTACGTAGAAGCTTGGAGAACTTACAGCATTTCTTAGACAGAAAATAGGTCCGGTAAATAGAGTTGTTCCAGGCTTGAGCCTTGGTCCAGGCCTGGGGGAGTAGAAGTCTTCCCATTGACTGGACAGGGTTTTGGGTCAGGTTTTAAGGCACACTTTTAATAAAACAAAGCTCATGAACTTGTTCTGCCTGCTTCTGTTCATATGTATCTGAACAGAAGCACCTGGGCAAGATGCAGCTTTGCATTGGCTGGGCAGAATGAAACAGTAACATGAAGATTTTTCTTTTAATTCCACATAAAGCACGTGATACAGGATGAGGGGAAAGAGGGAGGTATTTCTGAACTTTGGCCTCTCATGGTATTTTTTCTTGCAGTATATGATCTCCAATGTCAGTAAAAGGCAACTTTGGTTACTTGTCTTTGAGGCCTCTAAAATTACATTATCAATTGAATCTGATTGTATAAAACAGTGGTGGGTTCAAGAGATGAACCTTGAATCTTGGATTACAATCTCCTGCCAGAGCTGGAGATTTTACCTCTGATTCATTTCTAGAGCAAAACCCAGAAGTTTGGCATAATTTTTTTCATGCTAACTTGGCAATTTTAGGCCTTTAGAAGGGGAAGGAAAGCTGAAAACATGGCAGGAGAGCAGAATATTTGGCCTGAGGAGTATTAATAAAGCTCAGTGTCTGCAGCTGGAATAAAATTGACTGTGCAAGTCCAGATGAGAAGCACTGCAGTTGGAGAAGCTTATATGTCAGGAGACTGATTTTTATCTTAATTCAAGCCAGCAATAAAGGGTGGACATAGAACTGTCAAGTTAGATGGGAGTGGCCTACCAAGAGGGGTTGCAAAAGTGTCCAAACCAAAAGGTCCTGAACACTGCTGGACCTTTCAGCCATGATGGAATGTCTTTCTGTAGGTTGTATTTGAAGGAAAAATACAAACTATTGGTCTCAATGCAAGAATCAGTTGGTGAAAATCTGTAACCATACCTATGGAAGGGTCATATTATATTACTACATGCTTCTATTTGGATCTTGTATTCTAGTTTTTGTGTGCTGGTGCAAGACCTGTCTAAAAGTGTGTTCTATTGCAGCTATAGCTATGTTTGCAGGTTCTTGCTAAATTACTTGCTGACATGCCATAGATAGATATCTCCCAGACAGTTAAAACTTGATTTCAGTACATCAAAGCAAATTAGCTAACTACTTATATTAAAGAGATAAGCCACTTAATAGGTTTAAACTTTTTTTTTCCTTTTTGCTAGGGGTGTCATAAGCTTTTATATATTTAGTGAGAAGACTTCATAACTGCTGAAAGCAAGGCTTTTTTGTTGTATGTACAATGCATAGCACAATGGGACTCTGACACTCTTGCGGTAGGTTACCTCACATGTACGTACATTTTACAGTAGCATAGATCGCTTTGACAATTACATAGACAATACTTATGTCCAAGTGAAGAAGAGATAGGAAAGAGGAACATAAAAGCTAAAATCAAGAGATTCAAGATGCTAAATTCTATGCAATCCGTGAAGAAATACGTCTCCAAAATCTTCAGAGCAAAAGAGAAATGGGGAAGCAGCTCTATAATTACTCCAATCGGATAGTATGCCAACAAAAAAGGAACAATTAGTGATGTTTCCCAGTCAGTAGGTATTTCTCCTTAACTGAGTGATCTATTGCAGAGATATGTAATTAGGACCAGGTAATAATAGGTATGGTAACTCTGTCCCTGTCAAAAAGGGAAGCAAATCCATCCTATTGATAATTGCAGGTTTCCCTGTGTCTCACTTTTTTCCATCCTCCTTTTCCCCTCATCAGATCCTTTAAACGTGTCTGTCTTTTTGCCTCACCATACTTTACTTTGGGTCAGTGGTCATATTTATAGATGGCATTCAATGAGTTAACACAAAAAAGAGAGTGAGCGACATAACTCAGAGAAAAAAGTTCCTACCTTGTAAAGTGCTCTGAGCTTCTCAGTCACAAAACTGGGATAATTTTAAGATCTGTTTGATGTCCTTTAATTTTGTTATTTTTCCAATACAGAAATTACTTTTTGAGAAGCTAGTTGGTACTACAGGAAACTGTGTGGCCTAAGGGAAGACGTACTAGGTCCTAGCTGTTTGCTTGTGTGCTGTGTAGGGAATGTCACAAGGAAATAATGAGATTTCAGACTGCAAGTTCTCTTGCCAATATAGAAAAGACGTTTTCTCTGACCTCTTGTCATCTTAGCCAATGCTTTGCTTAAATAAAGATGCGATACTGCCAGTGAAATATAGTGAGATTTCAAGTAGAAGGATACTGGACCCAGGTGATGCTTAGCAAAAGACTGTATAGAATTTGGGTGCGAACTGATGACATGGCAGATATTTCCTTTCTATAAAAAAAAAAAAAAAACAAACCTCTGAATGACAGGTGACATACTAAACATACAAAAAGTATGTCTTAACAACTAGTATGAACAAATGTTCATGGAAAGAACTCTGTACATGACTTTTACAGAGTCTGGATGTCTAAGAGCTGACAGTTTTGGCAACTGCATGCCTCCGTTCATACCAACCTATAAATGTTGGGATAAACGTGTTACAGGTTTCTGTAGTTGTTGACTTTACTGAAGTTTAAACATTATATCTAGGACTCTATCTGTAATGGATTTCAAAATCAAAGCCTCGGGGTAAAAGCCCAGAAAGAATAGGGTGCCAGTCCCTGGGCAGACTTTAAAACTACTGTTCCTGGGAAGAACAACCATTTTGCTGTGCCAGATCTGGTGACAGGGAATGGCAACACTGCCTCTTGTTCCAGGACAGCCAGACACTCTGGAAAAACTTGACTTAAGGAAGAAAATTTTTTATCATCTCGCTACAAAAATACTTACTGGAAAAAAAGTGTTACACAGCCTGATATTAACGCCTGTTTTTTGGTGGGGTTTTTTTTGAAGGAAACTGTTCCTACTGTGAGTTGCTGAGTACTTGATGGGTGTCAGTTTTAACTAGGCAAGTTTGCCACTTGTGCGTGTTGGAGTTCTTGGCACCTCTTCTTCTTTTAGTAGTTTGCAATAACTGTCAATTTTATTTGTTTAGCATCCCAATTTTGTCTGTTCTCTATAACTGTAAGAGCAACCCATGTACAACTGGGCTGGTAGGGCCATGACCTGGATGGTAGGACACACTCCCAGGCATGCACCTGCTGCCCTGGATAGTGTTGATGGTGAAGGTGGGCTACTGACTACGTGTTCTCTACGCTCATACTGGTGAAACAATGTCTGTAGGCTTGTGATTCATGGAAAAGGTGTCAGAGGCAGCCATTTGTGGTACAGATGATGTACCAATACTACAAATCACCTGAGCTGTGCTGCATATTCTTGAGCACCATCTACTGGTGTTTTGGCTATTATTGGAATATTTATAGAAAACAAACTTTCTTGTGAAGAGTGTATGTTGTTTGCCTGTATCTAAAACCTTAACTGTATGGCATCTGCAGTTTTCTTAAGCAAAGCTGGGTTAGTAAAACTAAAATCTGGTGCTCTTTACATTATAAGCTAGAAATCTGACTTCACTGCTTGGAGGGAGGAGACACCCTCCCTTTGTATCGCTCTTGCCACTGAGTTTCTTCCTCTCCCAGGAATAACTTTGTGCCCTCTTTATAAAACAAAAATGAGATGGCTTCAAAAAAAAAATCAGACAATATCAGATTTATAGCAAAACTCAGATTTCACCTTTGCAGATTCAGGAGATCATCTACTTCAGCCTTTCCTTTCAAAGTAGGATTGGTCTTGAGCGCTTTTCAGTTTGACTGTTTGCAAGATTGTGAACAAGAAGCAAGGAGTTTCATGCATGACCTACTGTGATCAGAAGCAAAAACTAGCTGTTATAGCACCTGCAAGTTCTGCCAGACTGATGGCTGGTGGGTTTGCCTGTTCAGTTCTGTGACTGCATCACACACCCATACAAGTCCTTTTGTAATACTGTTTGCAGTACTTGCTGCATTCCCCATTGTATTTATTCACATTGTCTAGTTTATTTTACAACTGTTGTGCAATCATTTTACTAAAGAATAACAACTGACATCGCACTTCTGCGTATAGAAAACAGAGGTAAAAGAGATACAGGCTGATATATCCAAAGGATATTATTGGCCAGTTAAGACTTGCTTCACTTTCTTTACATGATGGTAGTAGTAATATCTGCTTAAAGGGAATAGATATTTTCAGTCTTCTAATCTGCCATTGACTTGGGTTTACCCCAATAAGGTCTTTTAACTGTAAGTGTCATCTGTCAACATCTAAAGCGTTTTTTTGCTTTACAGAACAAGCAAATGAGTGAGTGCATTTCCTAATGCTAAAATGGGAAAACTTGTTAAACAAGATGCACAGAAACACTAGCATTAAAACAAAAATCAAAACTTTTCAGAAAATGTAAAGAACAGACAGACTTCCATCTGTATGAAATCTTTCCTGAAAAGATCTATTACTGATAAAAGAGATTTTAAAGCAGCTTCTGAAATAAATTACCTGAAGTTAACAAAAATTGTACTCAAATTATATAAAGAGGCAGATAAAAGGAGGGAAAAAAAAAAAGCCAAGGGATTTCTTATTCACAAAGGCTTTTTCAGTTTCCATCTCTTAGCTTACGTTTACATCGGCAGACGGACTGTTACGAGTTCAAACCCAGGAGCTGCCAGCTGTCTCCAGGAGAGGTATTGGACCTCCTGTCATATGACCCAGCAGCCTTGTTTTTTCTTGGCAGAAGCTCTATTCCCAGAGACATACCTGGTTGTCTGGCATCTTCAGAATATGATTTCAGATATGTATGGCAATGGAAATTCAACTGAACTCACTAATATGCAATAGCCTGGTGATCTTAGCTGCATGGAAGCAGTTTAGGACTTCCTAAATTTGTTCAAATAAGTAAGCATCATCTTTCAGAAAATTACGTACAGAATTCAATATAGATAATTAGAAGACAGATCATATAAGCAGTATAATAGTGTACCTTTCATCCCCATAATCTTTGTCTGTCTGCTGTTCATAGATAACTGACTCAAAAGGACCATAACTGACTAAAATCTTTTCAGAGAGAACCAAGATCTTCATTCCTTTGTTCCTGTGTTATTTCTTTCTTTGTTTTTCCTTTTGTCACCAAAACAGTAAGACAAGTATAATATTCTTCTGGATTCCCAAACTCCTTGCTATGAATAATAATTCCTTCTATTACTACAAAGATAACAATCTCGGTCTCCTGCTGTCAGCAGTAACACTCACCTCTGAAGTATTGTAGTCTGCAGAGAAAAAACTTTGCCATCTTGCTTCATAATTTGTACTTCTTCAAACAAGGAATTGGCTTATCTGAAGACACTATATCTTCAAATTTATTCAGTTTGGTATTGACTTTTTTCCTTCTTAATTATTTGTGACCCAAGAAAAACAATTAGACCAGTAGTTCTGCTTGTAACCTCAGTTCAACCTGTAGGCAGCTTGGGAACTAATGGACGTTCATCTTTTATTTTTCTGTATATATCCATGTTTAACTCATGTTAAAATTGGCCCATGCTGTTTTCTATCTTTGGGATCCCATTTGGTAGGTTGTTTTCAGTGGCTGTTTTTGACTGGAGGACGTTGCACTGACTGTGTCTCCTAGCAGCTATTCAGCTTGACACTGAAATTCCAGAAGTAGTATTTGGCAATGCATACAGCATGAGGGGGAGTGGAAAGATCCAGTAGAGTTCAAAGAAGGAATAAGTGGTTACAACTCATTCAAGTTCAGATTGAACTGTCTGTCAGCCTCTGGTTAATGTTTGTCTACTGCCTCTTATTTCCTATTTTGCTTTCCTTGATTTTTTTTTAGTCTAAAAATTGCATTGCTTCTAGAAAATAATGCAGAGAGATTTATAGAGAAGATACATTTATAAGAATCTGATCAACAGAATCTGATCACTATTTCCTTGAGGTCTTAAGCCATACAAATACACTAGTCCAAATAAAACACGCTATGGTAGTGTTCTTTTCTGATGCACCATCATAATATTTGGTTAATTGTAACATACTAAGGAAATGTTTAAGAAATATATAGGACAACATATAATCTTGAACTATGGGGGAAATACTTTTTAACACTTTTGGAGATAGATTTATTACTTGTTTTCACATCTCTTCACTAGAAGAAGCTGAGCTAATACAAATGTTGCTTTTTAAAATGGAGCTCATGCATCAAATCTAGCTGTGGCATGCATGACAGGGCAAAGCATCTTTTGACTGAAGTGGGTGCTTTGACACTCTTGTAGCTTAGCTGAGTTTAGTCATGTGGGCTGTCAAGTGTTCTCATTTATTGAAAGTTTCTGGGGAGAAACAGGAGAAAAATGTTAACATTTCAAATGGAGACCTAATTCAAAGCAATACTGAAAGCCTCAAGGCAGACAGCAGAAGCTGACAAAAAGCCTGTGACCTTGTTGGTTGTTCTGGGTTTTCTGTTCTTGCTTTATGCATGCTCTTCCACTTCTACTCATACTTTTTTACTGTTGAAATCCCAGGACGAACTCTGGAAGGTACCTGATCATTTTGTGACTGGAAGTGATTTTTTTTTTTGTCATTAATGCATAGTAACGACTATATGGAATGACTTGCAATGTGAAAAGGAAACCATTAGTGTGCATGTGAGCTGTAGAGAAAGCTACTGAGAAAAGAGAAGGGTTGCCAGACTGCAAGTGTTAGAGTACAAACATTTTTGTACTCTTGCTTCTAGGTTTAACCTGTGAGCACATACTGGAGTTCTCACCAGAAACAGCTGCCTGCTGTGTGCAACGTCCCCAAGTACTTACGCCTTGTCTTAACCGCAGAGTTAACGTGCTTATATTGAATTATGGTAGTTATTAGCATGTGCTTTGAAGCTCCTCAAGAATTAGGTGTACTCCCTACTACTTTGCTACAAAAAAGCACCTCTACCTATTGATAGTCTTCCCTAACTATTGGTAGTCTTTAAAAGATACTGTCCCCTTTCCTGCATTACTAGCTTTTAAGCTAGCCTAGGCAGCTTCTAAGGGAACAAGCTATGCTTCTTGGGGTGCATGTGCTGAGAAACTGGGTGGTTCTTAACAGCTGGGTACACCTTACGTTGCACCTCACCTTATGATAAAGGGGTAGCTTTGTTAGTAGAAAACATTTAGGCATAAAAGAAAAACTACTTATAAACACAATTGCAATGAAGCCGTAAAAAGAAAAAATAACAATGTCTTAGATCATACTGGAATGTCCTTATAACCTTAATTTGGAATTCCTGTTCTGCCTTTCTCTACCCATTAAAAAACAAAACTTTCTTGCTATCCCAAGTTGAGCCTAGTCTTCCTCACTGCAACTGTGCAAGATAAGGATTAACTTACTGTTACACCCTTATTTTTTCCCCAGTCCTTTGATTAACATTTTCCATTGTGTTTTTAATTAGCACATTCTTGAGTTCAGTTTGCACATCTCTGTTAGTCTTTCAAAGTCATTCTAGCAAAGCCTTATGCAGCAAATCATGAGGGACATTTAATGGATGACTTTCTTTAGAACATTTATAACTACCTTTTTTGTGTATGTGTGTGAGCAATCTGTAGAAATCATGACTACTATTGCAGTTGGTGAATTTGAGAAAATGAGGTTAGTCTGGGAATATAGCTTTGTTCTTGGATTGATGGAATTTGCTTCTGGATGACCCCTTCATGGTTAGACTGAGTCAAGTGGGAACAGTCCCATCACAGTGTCAAAGGCTAGAGCTGCCCGGAGAGACTGAATTACCAACAGCAACTACCAGAGTCCTCTGTCAGTACGAGGAACACGCGCAGCCTTGAGCTTTCCCCAGCACCGCCTGCCAAAGGGGCGACCGGCTGGAGTTCAGAGCACCACTGCACTTGAGCTCGAAAATCTTGTCTGCAGACGGTGTTAGATTAAGGTAATGCCTGTGTACATTGCACGACTAAAGCTACCAGATGACCTTTACGAGAAATAGTGGCTGTGACCTGCCCGCTTCTGAGGAGGGAGCAGGCAGACCACTGTCTACAAAGTGCTGAAGCTGGTAGATCACAACCTTTGCTGTGCAGTGGGCTTTAACTGCTTATAACCCCGACTGGGCTACAAATGCCAGGAACTAAAGTCCAATCACTCGGCAGGCAACAACTTTCTAATTTTAGTCAGAAGATGGTTATTAGAGTGAATTATGGCTGTTTTCAGTAAGGAAAATATCCAGCCCTCCCACAGAGGGTAAAAATATGAAGAATGCCATTGCACTTGCCACCCCAACATTTCTTAAAGGTTAAAACATTCACTACAAAGTGAACACAAGTTTAGGCCCTCTCCCACCACTTATATGCAACCATGAACAAAATAACTACAAGTAAAATAATTAGCTGCTGGTATATTGGAGGCTGTCAGGTGCCAGCTACAGAGTTGTCAATGCCAAACTTTTTGTTTATACAAAAAAGGAAATAAATAAATAAATATTTGTGTGAATTTTAAACTGAACCTCTGAAACAATTAAGTGGAGCTGAACAAGTTCATAAAACAAAGACTAATGACATGTCCCCCGCACTGCTTGGCTGCTTGCCCCCATTGATTGACTCATAGAATGTTACAGGCGTTAAGTTGGTATTTTTCATTAGTCCCAATGAAATATGAGAATCTCTTACCATTCCCTCTGTTCAGTTCTGCCTTATTCTTGTAGCTAAAGCTACCTAATCATTACAAGAAATCATTATTTATTTGTGAGTAGGAAAGAATCAAGGCTACTTTACCAGTTCTAGTCCTCCCATAGTAGTTGGATTCCTTTCACCGTTCACCTTTTCAGTATTTGTTACTGAAGTTTGCCTTAACCATGTAGGAAAGGCTAAACATGCAAATAGTGCCCTTGTATGTAAGGGGAAATTACCAGCTTTGTTTGCAACAAAGTTTTTAATGCATTGCGTCTCATTCTATGTTTTTCTTCCCTGCGTGAATTAAATGTAGATTGCGTTCAAGCGCCAGCTATGACATTAGGTTTCAGAAAAGCAGGTTCTGGTGTCCACCTTAAATTTTATTTAGAATAACATGAAACAATGCTGAGGATATAACCCTGAAGGCAACTGCATGTGAAGTCATTTATCAACAAAAAAAATGTGAGGAATGCTGAAAATAAAGTTAACGTTCATAGTCATATTTTCATTTTTTTAACCTGTAGCGCTAGGAGGCATTTTTTTTCATTCTCTAAGCATTTTCCTTTCTTTTTATTCCTTATACTAAATCTGTTCCTGTATCATAAAGCAGCTAGAAATTATTCATCAAAATGTGAGATGTGTAAAAATAAGAATTTGAAGAACTAGTTATCTTCCCCATTTCCCCTTGTCTTCCTCAATTCAGAAGTTTTGCTGCTGCCTCACAATACATCAAAAATAAGCTTATATACAAAGGTCTAAATTATAAGAGCACAGCGCACTCTTGTCGCTTATCACGGCGTGAATACAGGCAGGGGTGTGTCTGTGCAATTGCAGCAGTCCAAAGCAGACGCGTGATGGGACGATAATGTAGCCACAGTCTGAACACCCTGGTATCAGTTTGGTATCCACAGCTGGCAGCTGTCTCAATAAACTGTTTTTTTGATATTATTGTTAGCACGAATAATGGGAGAATTCCTCCAGGACAAGGAATGGTGGGTTTTCTTGTGTGGTTCTCATTATAAAAGATTGTGCTATGAGTGGCTAATTATTAATATACATTATATTCTCTGTGAGTGTGCATGTGTCTAGTTGTGCATCCTAATGTACTGATAAAACACTTTTCCTTTAGTCTCCCAAATTCACCCTTAACTAAATTGAAGAGAACTATTTTTTAATCTATTTTATCTATATTGTGGCCAGGTATATTCCAAACAGTATTTGCAGAGTTAGCATGAACACAAATAAAATCAATGGTAGGAGGGGTTGTGATACCAAGCTGAGTGCAGCACGAAGCAGGAGGAGAAGGGGAAAAAAAACCTTGTAAAAACCACTCTGATTTGATTTGGAACGAGTGTGAAGAGTAACCATAGGCGCCAAGCTGCTTTTTAGAAACCGTAGCTATTCTGGCCAGGCGCACGCTTTCAAAGCGAAGTCTGTCGCGTGTGCCCCGCTGCTGGCGTGGGGAGACGCTGCAGCCGAGGGCTGCGTGCAGTGACTGGAGAGCCAAAGCGGGCCGTGCGGCCGTGAGGGCGGAATCACGGATCGGAAAGTCTCGGCGCAGGATTCCGGAGCGGCAGTGTTGGATTGCAGGAAGCGCTCTCGAGCTTTGCTGCACGACTTGCAGCAGCGTACGCAGATGTAGTGTGCGCTAGCAGGCGGCCGCGCGAGCTGTTCTGCCATGCGGCAGTACGGTTTTGGGAGCGCGTTTGCCAGCCAAGCTGCCTTTTCAAGAGCCGGTTGAGAGCAGGCTTTACGTGGCTCGGAGGGCTGAGCAGCCTGCGATGGCATCTTGGCCTGCGACCCGGGCTCTTAATCATCACGTACTGCAGCTCATTAGCAGCAGAGGCTGGAAAACTGTTTAACTGTTTCTGTTTAGGTTTACCAGGTATGCCTGAAAAGCGCAAAAGCAGCGGCTGAAAAACTGGTGGCGCGCAGAGCGCTTAAGCTGACTGCCTTCCAAGTCAAACACAATAAGCAGTAAAGCCCCTGGAATGTGGAAGAAATTCATACCTTAGCGAACCAGAAACAGAATCACAGATGATAAAATTTAATCAAAATGTAACATTGCCTTCGGGATTCAGATCCAGCGCCTTTTGATGATGAGCAGGATTATCAAATGTAGATGCTCTGTTGAATACCATAATGTTGTAATATTGCACTCTATGGAACATCAATGCCAGAAACAATTTAACACCTGCACATAAATCATTTTGCAATTATCTTTTGGGAATTATTTTATCTAAATCTTTTTATTTTGTTCCAAATAAAATTAGAGAGGAACACTGAAAGATGACACTAGGTGAAACAGAGGAAGGATGGGAGCACTGTCAGGTTATATAAACTAAGCTAAATGTCTGTTTTCCATTATTTAATTTTTAGATTGACATGCAGCTTTGGCGAAGGATTGTAAAATAGAATTGGTTTGTGTGTATGTGCATATACTTTTAGCAACAGTTATATAAAAAAATATATATTCTTCACTCTTTGGCATTAAGAAGAGTGATATTAAGGGGTGGAAAATCTTGAGCCTGTTGATCCTCCTTTCCCTAAAGCAAAACAGCCATTTAATTTTGGGACTTAGAAAATTATCAGTCATAAGTTACAAAAAAACTATTCTCTGATCGTGGAACAGAAGAGAGACAAACTTAATTCTCCCTAACATTAAGAGGAGCTGGGGGTATAAAACCCCTGTGCAATAAGAGTAGGATAACCGCCCGGGGTAACCTTTCAAAGTGGTGCTGAGTGAGTCATTGATGTTAATGGAAACTTTGTGGCTAAATCCCCTACGTAGTGCTTTGAAAGCCCAACCCCAGTTTCTGGAAGTGTATAATGATGGACTGTATTTACAGAACTATATAGGATGGAAATAAATTATTACACTTCAGTGAGCCTTGATTGTGTTTTAGTATTTGATCAGCTTTGTTTTAACGCTGTTTTGAAAGCTAATTCTAGAAACACTGTTGCAAACGACTTTATTTTCTGCTCCAAATAATCACTTTGTGTTAAAACCTATGAGCATTTAATAGCATCATTGATGGAAAGAAAGAAAACTTAAACAGGGCGATATAGATGCCACTTTATATTAGGCCAAAAGAGTGACAAAATGCCTCACTTGGAAAGTATCATTAAATAGCAGGCCAAACCCTGCCCGGACTTATTCTCATGCATGCTTGTGCAAACACACTGAATGCCAACAAGCAGCTTTATGCTGAGGCAAACTCCTTGTACCTTTCTGTACCTGCTTTTCCCAGGGCGGTTTTCCCCGCAGCACGGAGGCTCTGCCCGCGGGCCTTACGCAGGGAAGGGCACCTGCTGACGTTCCGATTTGTGAGCAGTAAGTGAAAACCGAGCCTTGCCGATAATTGTCCTTTTTAAAAACAGAAAAAACTTCTCCACCCTATTTACTAATTTTTGAATAGTGGAGTGGTAACATCAAGTTAGTTGTCTGAGAAATGCTGCAAGTTCTTCGAGTGTAAGGTTCTCTCCAGGGGTGCGGTGTAACCTGCTTGGCTGCTACCGCAGCCTCGTCTTGAGATCGTGTTTTCAGTTGTCAGAATCTGACCAAACTTACAAATTCTCTAAGATGAAAATGCAAGGCTTGTGCCACTCAGTGATTTGTTTTATTATTATTTCTTCTTAGAATATATCCATAAAAATGGCTCAGTCTTGTCTGCGAAGAATGAATTAAACGTTTCTGCCCATGTGAAAAGTTTCAACTGAGAAGTTTTAGGATATCTGGACCGTGAAGCAGAGATTTTAGAATTTGAAGAGGAAGGAAAGTTTTGGTGTCAAAGATTTGCCAGGTTTCACAATGTCGTGTTTAGAAAACTATCTGTTTTACGTGTCTGCTTTGGGTCTACGCAGAGTTCTAGCAAAGCCTCTGGGGTCACACACTGAGCAATCAAATTAAAAATATATACATTTTATTGAATAAGCATAAGCTATATTGCAGACTGAACAAAAGATCCTCTTTTTTTTTAGAAAAAAGGTATGTTTTTCTATAACTAAAGCTGAGATAAGGCACGTGCAAGGGAAAGATGAGTTATGAATTTTGGCGTGTTTTAGCTCTCGATTATAAAATCAAGAAATCTTAAATAATATTCACTTTAATATAGTTCTTTCTGTAATTATTATGTCAATGGCTTTTATATGCACTATTCTAAGAAGTCCAGAGAAATATTTAGGTCTTTTTTTCTTTAAACAGTCTTATTGATAATTACAGCACTACAAAATATCATTTCTTCTTGAGAACTTTCTGAAGTCCTATGCTGGACATGTGCTGAAACTTTCAGTATTTTTGTGTTCATCAGCTCAGTACTGTGCAGGTTTCAGCTACTTATATTTAGAGCAATTGCTTTCAACTTGTATTTAGATATGAAGATTAATGCTTCTATTTTTTCAAACTTGGAGAAGGGTTTCAGTGCCTGAAAACTTACTTTTTCAGCTTGTCTAATGAATAATATTACCTCCCTGCAAACGTTGCTTCCCTTGCTCTCTCCAGTAGCTGGTCAACATATTGAGTAATGAAATATAGATTCAACCAAAAAATCAGAAGCACAAAAACATTCATAGTTCTTATAGAAAAGTGTTATAATTTTTTTTTGTATTTTTTTTAAAGTGACGTGGTAAGAATGTAGGAATTACCAGAGCAGACTGAACAACTGCTCAGCCAGTCTGATATTTGTCCCACACTTACAAGTTTTAGATGCTTCAGAGGAAGAAGAAATTGTATATTGAGGTGTCTATTGGACGTTTTTTCTGAACTCCGGACAACTTTGATGATTTCTATCCCCTGTAAAAATTTACTACCACTGAGAACTAAAGATAGAGTGTCCTCCTTATGCAGAAAATTTAAAAATAATAATTAAATAATCCTAGTTTACTCTCAGCTCTTTGCCTTCATCATATAATATGGCATGTGGTAGCAGTAAAATTCAGTGTAAGAAAAGGACAGAATGTATTAATATAGCTTGTAATAGTGATACAAAAAAGGTGAAGAAATTCTACATTAGCTTAGAAAAAAGTGTTTTGATAGAATATCCTTTTAACGTTATGCTTAGGGGATAGCAAGGGCAAATATTTAAATATAAGATCATTTATATGTTGATAAGAAATTGAAAATAAGAACACCTGCAGTACAAAACAAACTTTATTCGATAGCCTGTGGATCTCTTTTGCAAGGCTGTCATTCTCTTGAGGTGTTAACTCTTTTTTTTTATATAGTTATGAGAATTATATCCCTTCGTAGGTATTCATTAGAGTAATCTGAAGAGAAAGAGATGGTCTTCAGGCTTCATGGAGCTTGAAGTGTGTTTTCTTCTGTAAGTGCCGTCCTCAAGTTCTCTGATAATGGAAGCATGGAAGTATGGAAAGTAGTAGGTGAGAATTTAAAACACCCATCTTATGACAGTCCACAGGTTACTCTCAGGTTAAGATAGCGACGTTCAGTCACACTCTCAGCTGTGTGCGTGTCTGCATTTTCACTGGTCAGTGGTGCATTTTGCATTAGACTTTTACAACCTGCTAAATTATCACTCTCTCATCAATTACAGATTTTAAAATGAAGCAAGTAACAGTAGTCTAACTGCTCTTAACATAGCTTCTGCAAATCTCTCGTCAGCTAGGGAAAGGGGAACAGATTATACCACATTCAGTATAACGTAAGAGCAGAGAAATGGCTCTTTAATTTGAAATGTCTTTGAAGACAAAGATGCTCTACATGCATAGGATTTCCTTGCATTGGCGCAAGAGTTACGTTGCTTCAAATTTTTCTGTATCTCACTAGGATTATGATTGTTTCTTAGTTTACTATAAAGTGCCTATACTAGATTTCTACTGTTGATTTAGTTGTCAAGATTTGGTTTCCACACTGTCATTGCCATTTTGAATAAACTCCAGAGGCGCTATAGTATAGGAAATTGTCATTTAAGTTTCAAGGGTGTCTGACTCACCTCTGAAACATCTTTGAACAGTACTTGAGGGAGCCAGCTGAGTGAGTTAAGAACAGGGTTGACACTCCCCAAATTCCTCTTTTTGCCATTTTCTCAGGTTAGTCACTCGCGATGCAAGTTTTCTCCAAGCATTCGTGTGACTTCTGCTTCACGAAGACAGTTTGGGGCTCTGAGAGAGGACTCCTGGCAATGCTTGCGTTTGCAGCATACGGCAGCACCAACCCCAGCCGTTGCCCTGCCCGTGTGAGGATGCTCTTCCGCCGCTCACGGTCCGGTGGCTTGGCTTACGTGGGTGGTGAAGCAGATGTGATTTAAATGCCAGGTGAACCTGGAATGTCTGAGGCACTAGCACGTGCTCTGTGAGTTATGGCACGGCAGTAGTTTTGATGAACGGACGGCAACAAAAAGCTGAGGGGTCCTCTTGATCTCATACTTTTTGTGCAGAATTGTAGTCCTGATTCAAATTTTCTGTTATTAAGGGTTCAGACACTTCTCACGATAACTGCAGCTAGAACTGTGTGTGCTCCACACTGGACAGAAATGAAAAGCGGGGGGGAGGAGGGGACCCTTTTCATAGGAAACTGAAGTTCAAAATTTAAAGCCAGTTCTGAAAATGTTGATCTAGTTCTTTTGTCTATAAAGTGGACATAATACACAACTGATTCATGAGGTTCTCTGCAAGTGATAATAGACTCTGAGGAAGCCTTTTTTTTTAATTCCTTCGGGGGGTGCTGGTTATGAGAACAAAGTAAATTAGACAGAAAAATCATGTAAAATGGTGACTATGCTGTTTCTGCTCATACTGCAGTTCTTGACAGAAGTTCTAGTTAAATGATATCCAAGTTTGTTGCCAGGGTTCTGGACAAATAAGCAATATTCTTTGTTTTGGACTAGTGTGTGCCTCTTTTATTGCTTAATTATTTTTTCCTGTTAAATAGGAGACAAACTCATACTGAAATATTAATATGAAACAAGTCAAAATTTGAAATGTGACTTGCAAGGTTTCAGCAGCCAATTAGTCTTACTTATCAGTTAGCAGTGTTTAGTTCAGAGTGGTAGATGAGTAGCTGCTTAAGGCATTCTCGGAAGTTTCGGTTGCCTAGAAGTTTGTTGGAAATGACAACTGAACACGTTAAGACTTTTCACAGAGGTAGTACTCCTGTTGCTGGGGAACTATGATATATTTTGTTGAAATCAGCAGATGGAGAAAATCCATTTCCCCCATGCATTTGGGGCACGGTTATTCAAGGCAGGATATTTCACTGTCCTTATAATTGCAGTAATACTTATCACATGCAGCCAGAGCTAGGGAAAGTTTCTCAACGCATGTTTAGATTTCATGGACTTTAATATACAGATTATTTTTATTTTACAGATGGAAATGAAGGAATAGGGATATCACTTAACATCATTCTTGGAAATTATTCATGTTAAACAGAAAAAATACCAAAGAAGGAAGTTCACCTATCACATCAAGAGCAGAACTCTCCATGTCTGCACTTAGGTGTGTGCGTGCGCATGTGTGTCCATGCGATACACTTACATCCAGCCAGCAGTTTGTGGTCAAGTTCATAGGTTAATACAACGTAACAGTTTGTTCTTGTTCCACTTTCTGCAATGTGGCAGAAGGCAGCGGTGCTCCTCTTGAAATACCAGCCCTTCCAAGTGATGCACTTGGACGGCACTGGAGTGTGTTTGTACTGATTTAGCAAGTATGTGAGGCAGCAGCGTAGCAATGAAGAGCTCCACGGAGGGGAGACGGGGGAAACCTTACTTCACAGTTCATCTATATGCCGTGTTGAACACGGGGCTGTCGTTTCAGACTTCCTAGAAAACAGTAAGCTTTGTTTCCAGAAACCTACTGGCGACCTACCAGATAGCAGGAACTTGTTTTTGTTGGTGGTACTGTGTCCCCTGAGATGACTGTCTGCCTCCCTGCTCTGTTGTAGCACAGTATCTTTTGACAATTCATACCGGGTCCTCCAGTTTAAGATTTTTGGTGGGGCTGAAGATGGGGGAAGGAAAAGATGTCGGAAAACAAGAATGAGCTGAAGCTTTAAAACTAATAACGATCCTCTCCCTGTGATATCTGCTACCTAAACAAAGTTATATCAGTTTATGCACAGGGCATGAGGAGAAACTGTAACAGAACACTGGGCTTTGTGCTTTCCCATGTTTTCTGTGTTTGAGGCAAGTGGATACATGAAGAGAACCATAGAAAGTTATACATAGAAAATAGAATTCTGTAGATTCTCAAATCATTAACACTGAAGACATTTTAAAGTGTTAGCTTTCAATTTAAGCAAAAGTTTAAGTAAATTGTACGAAAAAGATCCCCATGTTTATTCTACAGTGAAGTGTTGCCTCACTTTACTCTGTAAAAATGCATTCCTTGAAAAGAGAGCTAAACTGAACTGGTTTCATTTGTCACATCTATGAAAGTATATTGCATTTCTTTCTTTCTCTTTTCTTAGGAGAAAACAGACAGAAAAGCCTTGATTGCGAGTTAAACAGCATGTACACTCTAACTGTTGTACCAAATTGTTTCTTATGTGCTTAATGCATTTGCTTTGAATCCAAAGCCTGGAGGTTTAACTTTGGATGCCTTGAAATGAAAGTACACTTTGGTGATGAAGAAGGCATTTGCCTTCAGGTTGGGAAAAACTTAAACTAACGTCATCTCAGCATGATTAGAGCTCATATGTACTACTGACCTAGGGGCATGCATCAACAGGCAAGAGTCGGCAAAGACAATAAATTCATTCTCTTGCTTTGGAGAATGCAGTAATAATAAGGTGAAAATCCCTCCAACAAGAATACATATGTGCATAATAAGGGCCATAATTATTAAGAAAGCAAAGGATAAAAACACCTGGGAGTGTCATAACGGTATAGGGTGTGTGTATTGATAAAAAATTTATTATTTTTAATCAATACAAAATTAAAGGTCAGCCCTAGGGATGAGGCCAAATTTAAGTAAAAGGTATAGTGCTTATAGGCTTGGCTTGCAGAGTTCAGACTCAAATTAAGCAGTATAAGTCTTTTAAGACTACCACTGAAGAATCAGGCTTTTAAACTGCAAAATCTATATCCTTGTGCCAATTATTAAAGTACTGTGCATGCCAGTGAGTTCAAATTATCAGCTCTTCAAGGAGGGACCATCTTTTGTTCTGTGGTTGTGTGGTGTTTACACCTGGGTCCTCCACGTGGCTGTACTCACAAGCAAAGTAATAACATTCTGCTCTTTCTGCAGTAGAAAAGAAGCATTGTAATAATTTCTAGGCCTGATTCCATTATCATACTGGAAATGTATCTATGCACAGCTTTCATATTCTTTTTCTGCTCCTTTTCCTTCTTTCCCTTCCCACCCTTCCCAGTAGCTTTTAGCAAACATATTCAAACAGCTGGAGCTGGATGACAGTGCATCTGGTTTCTATTAGTAGAATTAAGGCGATTCCTTGACCTTAAACATCTACTACACCAGCTACATAGACTGGTGAGGTCTCATAGAAATGTTACCCTACAGATGTAAACTTCAGCTGATTTTCCTGTATCTAGTTTCTGTTGGTGTATGCTGGCATATTTCCTCTTTGCATGCATAAGATATGTAGATCTCCCTCATGAATACTGTAGTGAAAGGCATTAATGTCCACAAAGAATTTTCTAAAGAGTTCACTTAGCGCAGAAGTGGCTAGGAAATTTGAGGGCTAGGATGGCTGGAATAGGGAGACTGGCTCTCTGTGTAGAGTTCAGGCTCCTGCAGACTCCAGGTGCCTGCTCAAAAGCCATCGCAAAGCTTGCACAGTTCACAGCAGCTTCGTTCCTTCAGTAGCTGACACAGAAGGGCCAATGGGATGTATCAGCGGGTTCAGCGGGACCTTCTCTCCTTGTAATATAGGCTGCTCCTGCTTTCATGAATTTGGCAATTAAAAGGCCTCACGTCTGCACGGCCCCAGGCTGCCTCTCTTTGGCAGCGTTCTCACTCATCCATTACTTGAAGGGAGCGCCGCATTTCCCAGCTTGTCTCCCGCAAGACTTCCTAGAACCAGGACCTGGAAGACTTGTCCCTAGCCAAACTGCACTTAATCACTTCAGGCCCTTTTAAGGGTGTGATATGATATGAACTCCTTAAGTCACTGTACCAAAAGCTTTTAGAATATGGTTTGGGATTGAGAAGTGCTATTCAGGAAGAATGCAATTATCTTTGTTGCAACTAAGAAACAACTGTGTGATTTCATGTATTAAATACGTTAACAGATCTGCATAATACCTTCAACACCTGTGTGTTTTTCCACTCAGTAATTAGAACTTGACCTTTATATTTTGGATGCCTCTATAAATGAAAGCGTACAGTTTATAACTTCTAAAACTTCCTTTAACACTGTTTAAGAATGTCTTATCAACAACTTTACAATTAAGAAAACGCATCACTGATTTGATCTGCTGTTTAACAGCTTAAGAGCTGGCCTTCCTACCAGAAGAATGATGGGGATAAAAGAATCTTAAAGAAATCAATGCAATGATATATATACCTACCTTTCAACAAATTGGAATATGCCAGCCTCCGAGTACATTTGTGCAAAGCCAGTAAAGGTGATGGCTTATTATTGTAAAATAAATACCTCTACAGTTTGTTCTTTGTGTATGGAAAACTGACAGTGAAGCTATAACAGTGGCAGTCTGAATAGCGAAGGAATGATGGCTCAGCATAAAATTTAACAAGATGCAACAAATGAGAACAATAATGCTGATCCTTTGTAATCCAGTCTTAAAATTTCCAGAACATGTAAACATTTGAGGCCTGAATACTTTTTAAACTGTTGTGCAGAGTGTCTTAGCAATATTGCCTTAGTGGATTTCCACAGAAAATATCTTTATATGCTTTATTATTGAAAGCTAAATCGCTGTGATAAAATGTTTCACCACGCTTTCCTCCTGCAGGGTCAATGTGGGAAAAATGCATAACCCTATCAAGGTTGTTGAACATGAATTGAACTTAGTTTAGACAGTCTATTTACGCCTTCCTCATCAGCCTCCCGTTCTATTAACTCTGTAACTAGAAGTGCAGGCAAATGTGGTGTAGAGGCATCTCAGTAGAGAGGTCACCTAAAGGCTTATTAGCTCCAGCGCCAAATACGGACCCTGTGCTTTGCTACACTGTGTCAGTCAGTCTGTGGGCTTGGGGAACTCTAGAGATCTCACCAAGTTCCTTTTCAAAGGGGAAAAAGAAATGCCTATTAGATGCTCTACATGTATTTTCTCTGGGTTATAGCTGGGGTAATTTGTGAGCATTTGTACTAGTGGATTGTCTAGTTAGTGTTTACAAAGGCATAAACTAGCTGAAGTAGTAAATTAGTAATAAATTAACATGAGCTCAAACTCAAGCTTAGCAATACTTCTGAAGAAGTGATGAAAAGGGAGTAAGTCTTGAATCTTCTCTGTGGGACAAATATCACCGAAGGAGGACAATTCTGAAGCTTGAGAGCTTAAACAATCTCTGTAGAAGAAACAGCAACTGTAGCAAGTAATGGTCTCTTCGGAGAAAAATGCAACAGTGGTTGTGCAATCCTTCAGTAATAGTAGTTCTGGGGTTAATTTCCATGGCAAATACATTTGTATATTGTAGTGTGGACATTTTTGTCATACCAACGTGTCTCATCTGTTTTTGCCTTGTTAAGCAGTTGGCCTTAGCAGCACCATGTGACTGAACTCTATTCTCTCATGTGCTACACCGGAAAGTGTTGCTTTCGACATCTTTAGATCAGAGCTGTTTATGTAGTTAGCTGTGAGAGCATCTGCCAAGTTGCAGAACTGTTTGAATGTTAGCTGGCTTCTTTTCTGGCTAGACTTCATAAATGCTTACTTCCAGGGTATATTAATTTTTTAAAGTCAAACATTGCCCTCACTTTTGAGGTTCTATCCCTTGGAATTCCTGAACCCCTTCCAAAAATTTCAACCCCACCCCAGCCAGATATATATTATAAACTCCTTTCTCTGTAAGAGTTTGTGAAGTCCTATTATAACCAAGAGTGAATTTGTTTTCCTCTGCACTTTGTTAAAAGAGACTACTCTTATGATAACCCGTTCAGATATTGATTTTCTGGTCTTTTTAAATAATGTATTAAAGGTCTTATGGGTGCTGTCACTGCAGGTATTTAATTCTGCAAATAGAGCAGACAGTCATTTTCTTGCAGATGCAATAGATGGTCTAAGTTGGTATTAAATTTCTGCCTTTGAAAGATATCTAAACTCTTTGCTCTTGAAGACCACTTCAAATAAACTAGTAAATCTCATTAAAATCTTTGGTATCTTGGCACCCACTTCTGATGATCAGTTGTCTGATGCTACATCTCGTTTATTGGTGGTGTTGTGGCCGTTCTCTAGCAGGAAGAGTTTTGTTTGTTTTGTTAGGATGTGTTTAGCTCTTGCTTTTGCCAGGTGAAGGGAACCTTTGAGGAGAATTGTGTACCATTAGCCTTGACTAGACACGTAAAAATGAAAATAAGCTTCTGCTTTGCATTCACTGGGACGCTACAATGAGTGACCTACATCGAAGACATCTAATAGTGCCTTTACTAGAGTAGATCAGGTGGGTGTTTCTTTGCCAACAAGAATGAACTGACACAGAGTTTTCTCTTTGAGAAATGTCTTGTTTCATAACTTACCCAAGAGTCTTGAATGCATCCCTATTTTTCCTTCAGTTCAGTGTCACTCAGAGGTCTCTTGCCCAGTACCTGTTCTTGGCCCCACTTGACTTCAAGCAGCATGCTGTGGCACCCGGCTGGCCAAGCTGACAGGCCATGCTTCCTAGGAGTGACACTAGTGCAGGGCATGGAAATATGGAAATAATGACAATTATCTGTAAAACTTATATTGGAAATAAATCCCATAACTATGGGTGTTTTCTATTACCTTTAACTAGTAAAAATTTGTCAGATCAAATTCAAGACGCAAGTCCGTTGATATGCAGTAATGTTCTGTGTATTTCATCAGAGTTTTTATTTGAGATCTGGAAAGATTAATGGCATATCTCTGTATCTTTACCTCTGTAGGGTATAGGAGCTTTAAATAGGCTGAAGAAATGAATAGCGGAGATGTGAAGAAAAAGTGGGTTTTGGTGGCCTCTTCCGAGTTCTACTCTGATAGCCCAGTGTGCTCGGACGCCAAGACTTTCATTGATTATTTTGCCAGCTTTTGACATAGCAAATGTTTCTTGCCACAGAATCATGCTCTGCCCCATTTTTAGCCAAATACAAAAAATTGCCAGCAGGTGGCATGCAAAGGGTGCTATTTCTGATGGCTTTTTGCACTGGTGGGGTTTTCTCTTAAAAATAAAATAAAATAGAAATTGGAGCTCAAAAGACTGTGAAATGAAAATGCCCTCTTTGCTGAAAGACTGGTGATTAGTGCTTCAGCATGAATACGAAAAACAGAGCTTCCTTACTTCTCTCTCCAAAAAAGTGTTACAGAACATTTTCACGTTTCAGGAACTCATCACAGAATTCTGGAGCCAGCATCTGTCTTTGAGAGTTTGAAATGCACCGTGCTGTCAGGACGCTGGGTCCTGGCCTTTTCAGTGCTTTGCGTATTGACAGCAGTGCTTCGTTGCTGCATGATGGCTGGCAAGAGCGAGAAAAAAATACAAGGCACTTTGTTTTGCAGTGCCATTCCAAATTTTTGCGTGACAACAGGTCAACAGGCTGGCCTACTGCCATTGGGAAACTACGTTTGGATGAAAGAAATACTATTTTTTGTTTGTAGCCTTATTACAAATGTCTGGGTTTAAGAAACTTCTGCTTCTCCCACATTAGCGCTCTAGACAAATCTTGAACTACCTTTGTGGCAAGCCCTAACAAACGCTGTCACTTTGACCTAATCCACTTTTCTGCACAGCTGTGCTAAAGTCACCTTTAGTTTTATCACATTTTAATGCAAACAAGGCCGGAAGGGTGCTTGTTTGGATTGAAGAAGCTGTGACAATTCATCTGAATGGGAACTTCAGTAACTGGGAAGAAAAATGTGACAGGGAGCTTTATCACTGCATTGTGCACAACAATCTGAAAATTATTGCTTCTTTAGGGGCCTATTCTCTTCTTGAGGCCTTGCACAGTCTATGCTAAGCAGCTAGACAGAACTTTGAATGGTTTGCCAGGCCTAAAGACAGATTTTAATTCTATTGTTTGTGGGTATCCCTGACTTTCCTAAGAGGATTCAAAGACAGGCTGCAGAACAAGGCGGCTAACACAAGACTTTGGTCAATCTTTAAAATTCAAATAGCAAAGAACGCTTTCCTCAGTACTTTGAAATTGGTCAAACTCCAATGATGTTTGCTTTCAAAATTTGCAGAGTTCATTCAGAAATAAATGAACATGCAAAAAATGCTTTGTTAAGCTGTTTTTAAAAAGTTTGCTTAACCACTAATTTCCTGTCAGAGTGTGAATAAAGCAGGGAGGAAAGATTTTCTTTCTAAAATATTGAAATTACCATAGTTAGAGGAGCTTTTTCAGAAATTTTATATGTAAACATTTACTAAATATGGGCAAATATTTGTACAGGCACAGGTCACATTTGTACTAATTTTTTTTACACTTCAATTAAATTCCATGTGAAGCCGGACAAGTGTTTAAATGTTTAAAAAAAACTTTATCGCAGACTTGGGTAAAGCTATTGCAAACTGAATATTTAAAGTGTTTGCAGAACAATGTTGAATGAATCCTCCTTGAGGCTACAGAGTAAAACCTAGGTACCGGGAAATAAGGGATTTGGTCTCCTAGGAGACAGTAAATTGCGGCGCAGGAGGATCGCAGAAGCTCGGAACTGCTTGACTGGCCGACTCTGCTGTCTCATGGCTGCAAACTGACTTGGCAAAGTGGGACGCAATGTGAAAAGCCCGCTGCCTAATACAGCAGCATAAAGTGCCTCTCCAAGAAGGAGCCTACCTGTCTGCCCTGCTGGAAATGTTAAGTGAGATTCATAGTAGCTGGACATATTCAGTTCATGGTGGTGTTTTATACAGATATGAAAATACCGCTTTAATGGCACAAATTTTAGCAGTATGCTTGTATTTACCTCATACTAACCTCCTGCAGCTAGAAACACACTCAGGATACTTTATAACAGTGTGGACAAATGAACACAGTCGAGGAGTACCTCCTCCTGATGCAAGCACGTACAAGCAGACAGGAGATGAAGAACCCCACAGCCCACCATCCCCCTGATACCTCAGCACTCGCCCATGGCTAAAATGACTGGAGAGTATGATTTGTGCACGCTCTCCCCCTGCCACCCCATTGCTAAGATTGCAAACCATAGTGAATAATGGCAGTACCAAAACCAAAAGGGATCTGGGGAGTTCTGCTGTCAGACAGAGGGTAGAATCTGCTCAGACTGCTTTTGAAGACCATATCTACTTGAAAATAAATATCTACCAGATTCTGTCACTTTTCTTAAAAGGGAAGCCTCAGATTATGCAGAGGCTGGCTAATATTTCCATGTGAAGAAGTGATTTCTTGAAAGGAAAATGTATTTTATTATAGTCTTTAATGATGACAGCAATTTAGAGCAGCATGATTATTCTGCTTGTTTAAAGAAGCCATCTCTGATGTACGAGAGATTGTGGCCTGTTACTGAAGGCCTTGGAGGACAGGTAGCATTCTCATTAGGAATTACAGACTGAAATCCAGCAGCTGCTTTTCTAGCAGAAACCTGCAGGTTTCATCATGATGGCTTGAGGAAGCAGTCCAGGGTGGTGGGAGAGGAGAGGTAAGTCACCATCTCCATTTCAGTAGAAGAAACTACTTCTGCAGTTTACTGTCCTGGGCTGCTCCCCACCCCAGAGAGGCAGGGACAGCTCCTTGCAGGGTTCCTGGACAGGATGGGAAAGACTTTTGACCTCAGTGAAAATCCTTCTGTAGGTAAGGACAGATTACCTCCTGAAGTAAGCAGTGCCTGAAGGGGGACCAAGATCCCCAAGTTGCTGCTGTTGGGCTGACTGACACCCTGGCTGGAGCATGTCTAATTCTTTTTCAAATAGCAGATCTAGTGGTGTTGTAACGCAACTTTGCATTAGGAATGGCCCACTTCTGTCTGAGTGATTTGAATTTTGCCTGGGCAATAGCTAAGAACATTTGCCAAAGGAACCTGCAAACCTGCAGAGGTTGCATCTTTCCTTCAGAGAATTGCAAGCAAGTGTTAAAAGCACCTCAGCCCTACACACTATGTATGTTAACCTGCAAAACTGTTTTCACTATATTTGAAATACAATTAAAATTAGCTCTGCTTGTTATTATTTCTATCCCAAGGCTTATCTGGAGGGTTGCAATTGCTACTTCATAAATTTTTCACTTCTATCCATTGTACCTTTGCACCTTCTTACCACTTTCACCATTTCTCATCACCTTTCTGAAATAGCACATCCTTAAATTCCCAACTCTTTAGAAAAAAAAAAAAAAAGATTAAATGATCCACTAATCACTTGCAAGTTAACTTAGGTATTTATTAAGCGGCAAGTAGGAAGGAGAAGTTGAAAGCTGGGGACAGGTAGGACTAAAGAATTGGTCAAGGTCTGTTTCTCCCCCCCTCCCCCCCCCAAAAAAAAAAATTACAAATCCTACCTTTTCTTGTATCGGAATTTTAGGTTGTCATTACCTTAGGACTGCCATCCATTTATAATTGGGCACTTTCCAGGGAAGGAAAGAAATGATCCTCCTCTTCCTCCTCCCATACCTGCTTGCCTCATGCTGGCAGTAATTATATTGGTTAAGTTGGTAAATACTTAAGTTTGGGTCTGCTCCCATGCTCAGTGAGATTCTAATGGATCTGGTTATACCCACAATATCTCTGCACTCAAACCACTGTCAAGGACTCTAGCGCAAGATAATTAACCACAAAGTGAGTTATGAGTCCCAAGCTGAAAACATAATGAAAATCAAGGTCAATTACCTTATTGTAGGAGACTAGGAGGAGTCTCCTGCATGGGAGTCCATGCTAAGTGTCCCACTCTCTTTGAGACTACTGTTTTTAATATTCAGGGGGATTACATTAATCAGGAAGCTTTAAATCTGTTAGTTTATTATGATATTGAGTGGTGGTCTTGCTAATTTCTTAACACATTACATTTTTTAACAAGAATTAGAGCCTGCCGGAGCTAGACTACAGGAGAAGAAAGGATAAAATTCTTTTAATTCATTACTAAAGAGTACTCCAGCAACTGGGACTTATTCCCAGGATTCTAGGGGTGTAGAGGTAACTTCTGGCAAACCTCAGCAATTCATGGGAGTTGGCTTTGAAGGACTAGTTCTTTGGACAGTGCCAGAGCTCTTCCAGAAAGTTTTTCTTTGATTTCTTCTAAGCAAAGCCTGCAGGTTTTGGCCAAAACCAGGAGGATAATAAAAGTTGTATTCAATGATATTTGAGATTTTCATATAAAGGTAGATCAGATAAGATAAGCATCTGTGTGTGCTGCATCAACAAGAAAATTTCATTTAATTGGAGATTATGATCTTTTTATTTGGGTTTTTTTAGGGATTACTTTTTATTGTGCTAACATCAGCATGAAAAAATAGCCACTGTCTATGTAGTCACAATCTAATATGTGTAAACACATGACTTTTCAACATACTAGTCTTGTCTATAGATCAGGTCATTACATTCCTGAAAGTGACAGGTAACAGGGTCTAAAACTCTCCCTGGAATACTAGAAACAATTCTCTTGTTTGGGATCAGGCAAAATTAAATGGCTGAGATCTTGTTAGGTTTCTGGAAAGCATAACGTGGTGCATTCAAAAAGTCAACTTTGTGCTAGCTGATGCCTGAAACTGGGTGGCAAAATGGGCTTTTCTGGAATATTAGCAGTACTGCACTATACTGTATACTCCCGCATAGTGTTGCATGCCTAAGATGTGCTCTGATTATCTGAACAATTTTTCTTTGGAAGGTAACTGTATTCAATCAGCATCCTCCTGGGATGATAAGGCCTCTCAGTTATTGGACTTCTTACATGCGTGTCTGAATATGCATAGCTCTTTGACTCTTGCTTCTAAATTATGTTTTAGTTGCAGGTTTTCCTTCTTTTCATAGTCTTTGTGCTCTCTTCTTTCTCATAGCTCTTTCCTGCAACAGTTTAGATGAGTTATGTTTTAGCTTTATTGGCTATGGCTGGGAAAGAGCATGAAAGAAAACTTGGCCATCTCTCTCTAGAAGCTACAGTTCAAAGGGAGTCTTCTCAAATGAACCACAGGAGTTGGCCTGTTTGAGAACAACCACTAATCCAAGAGGCTTCTTATTTGAAAGACATGATTTAAAGAAGTTTTTGCTCGAAAGAATCATTTAAAGCATATTGTGACAGCCCTAATTTCTAGGTGAAGCTTTCCCAGCTATTTTTACTACTTGTTAGCTGGCTCTGCAAACACAGCCTATGCTCTGCTGCTTCTGATTGTTCCTGCCTTTGTTCATCACTCTTGGTGATGAGCTCTGCCAATGGCTACACCGATCCCGCTCTACTCTTTTTCCCACCTGGTGCCCTTGTGCGGGTATAAATGGGGACAAAATTGGATCTCCTGTTCAAGCTTGCATAGCAATTTGGTTGCTAAGTACAAGCTAGAATAAAGTTCAGCTTGCTCTCTTGATTTTGTGAACTGCCTGGAGGGAAGTACATGGTTTTCTCTGTAAAGTGAAGGAGATGTGAGCTTTCTTTATGTTTGGAAGTGATCTAATATGTAGGAAGTTAGTGTTCAGTGCTTTTCAATACAGTGCTTTTCAAAGTAAGCAGCAGCCTGTAAGTACGGTTCTATCCGCTGCATATCTGAGGGTCTGTTAAGATTTTGAAGTTATTGGTGGAAACTCCACTGAAGAACAGAGTGGAGAAGGAGCGCAAGCGGATGATGGCAGAACCTCCAAAACAATGAACAGAGCAATAAAAGCAGTGAATGTTGTCTGGGTCATTACTGCGTTGTGTGTGAACGGGTTGTGTAGTGGAACATTATACAAGTGCTAAGGGTATAAGTACAGTTAAAATCTCTAATGTCATATGTCTTGTATGGCAGTGTGTTAAAGATGCTATGAACAGAAAGCAGCAGCCTGAACATAAAAATGTGAACTAATTAAGGCATATAAGAAAAATGTATATTAGGACAGGTTAAGAGGCAAGGAAACCTTTGCAGATATTTATTTCAATTGCAGAGCTCAGTACTGTGCCTGTTCTCATGTTTTCAGCTTTTTTTCTTCGCCAGCGGATCAAGAACATCAACAATTTCTTGGCTCATGTTTACTCTTCTGCTACTGCTATGATACTATTATCCTCTGTTTCATGCCTTTGTCCTTTCACCTCTTACAGCCTGTCTCACTATTTCTACTTTATCTCCAATATCTCCTTCCTTCGCTTCCATACTACTAGAAAGAGTTGCTGGATTTGCTTCACTGTTTGCTTGTTTCCTCTGTCCAAGGTAGGCTCTCTTCCTTGTAAAACATTCACACTCATCTGCTGTGACAGTCCCCCGTGCTGATCGGCCAGATCACGTCCCTCACTCACAACCTAAGTGCTGGCTCTTGTTAGTTTTTCCCACACCAGGTTCCAACCTTACAGCCTTACTGTGCCTGCTTATTTGTTAAGCCCATGCTTTTCACTGTCTGAACTTCCTTATCTGTAGCATATTCTCCATATCTCCAAACATTTCAGTTAATTCTGTCTCTTCCTGCCCGCTTTCGCATTGTTCATATTTTATATTTCCACTGCTCTCCATCTTCTTGCAGCAGGAGTACACATTTTTCTCTGTCATTATAAAACAATCTACATTTGACTTCACTTGCTGTGAAGTGCTTCCCTTACCCCAGGTTTTCTCCAGTGCTTCAAGGTCAAGTTAATTTTATAAAAACTGGTGGTCAACAAAAGTTATCATCTTCACACTGCCACCAGTGTTGCTTTCCAACAATAATATGACTAGTTCTTCAGTAAGCACCTCTGCACCTGTCTGCTCTTTATTTTGGAAAACACATTACACGCACAAGCTGCACAGCTTGTCTTCTAGGATCCTCTTTCCAGTCGCTTCTACAGAAAAGCCTGTAGGAAAATGTTGATTTGATGATTGTTAGGCAGGTGGCTAGCTGAGAATATTCACATTGTTCATCATAAATGTGAATCCAGCTGCTCAGTTCAAATCTTCCTTGCACTTATATCTGACTTAGACATTTTTAAACTGTTCTGACCAGAAACTATATTCATGCGTGTTTAAAACAATGGGGCTGTCAGGTACATTATAATACACATAACAGCCCGTTGGCTTATTCAGTGGAGTTTTATCCTATGAAATATTTTACAACACATAAGCGGATGGAAATAGAAGTTTTAGCTGACTTTCCCTTCAGTTCAGTTCAATTCAGCACCACTGTATTGTCCAGCCAGATGTAGGTTCTCTTAGTAAGTGAAACATTCCCTACTCATGCAATAGTTCACTCTCTGGAGAGTAAGGAAATAAGCTCAGTGTATTCTGCTGTCAGACTGCAGGTACGTGCTTTGCTCATCTCTCATTTAACTGCAAAATTCAGGGAAGCAACAGAGAGTATTTTGAATAGAAATGAAATTGTGACTTTACATGTTGCCTTTATTCCATATTTTGGCTTTTACAAGTGAAAGTGTGAAGCTGTTGCTATTGGGGTGGTCCTGGATATTCTCAGTGATAAATACTGCACTGGGACCAGCCCTGGCAGGTAGCTAAATAGTAATCAGGGAGGTTTTTGGAAACGTCTTTGCGGAAGTGAATTTTAAGTGTTTGAAAAATCAGACACAACCTCTTTACTAAACTGGCCAGGGATTCTTGTGGGAACTTTTTCTTAATATATTCTGCAAAGATGCTATTGTGTAGTTACTGACGTTAACTCTGGAAGTTTATGTTGAACATAAAAAATGTGCTTTCCCCACAGTTTTGAAATTTAGTTCCATCTAGTACTTCTTAGTGTTACTTCGCTGATTCATGGCCTGGTGAAATCCATGAGCCAAAACTTTTCCTTCAATCAATAATGTAACTTAGCTATCATAAAGAGATTTGTATTAATCACTGCTGTGACATATCAATTTTCAAACTATTTTCCCTTATTTAGTTTGCTTAATACGTTATAGTGTGGTTAGATCTTCTTCCCATTAGTGGGACATAACTAAATCATAGTTGAAGTAACCTACTGTATGGTGTACTGACAGGGCTTGTTTTTAAAGCTCTGTTTAGTGCTTTAACGAGAAATTTGTTAGACATACAGCACTTCAGTCTCAGAAAGTGGTAATACGTTCTTCAATTATCTGTTTAATTTTTAAAGTACAGTTATATATATATAGGGTATATACGTTTATATAGCCTAGATATACATATATATAAAGAACATATATGTGCTTCATGTGAACCGTCTTTTTAAAACTTAAAGATTTAAGTTTCAAAAAATGACTAGCGCTCCTGTGATATTTTTAAAGGAAAAATCATGCATGTCATGAAAGTTGACTTAAAATTTCAGTTAAATTCAGATGTGTGCTTCAATGTTTATATCTAGTTTCATTGCATTGTTATCTCTAAGTACCAGGAAATTGGAATAAATCTGCTTTGCTGAAGATACCCTGTCTCAGCAAGTGAAAGATCCATATTGTACATGTCGTTTCCATTACAACAGGCCACTAGATTTGTATTTCAAGTGAAAGATGATTTGAAGAGGTTTTTTTTCTGTATGAAATATAGCAAATAAACGGAAAACTATTCTTATAAAAAGTCTAGCAAATAGGGCATGAAGAACTGGGTAATCTGGGTACCCAGGATACCACTGAGTCTGACCAATAGCAAGAAGATACTTTTCTTTTTTTCTCTGTTTTGTCACATACAAAATGTGAGTTTGTAAACTACTTTCAGACCCATGGACTAGAGGAACAGCATAAAGCAGAGAAGTTCAGTTTTGGACAAATGTGACTGCTAGCATCATTTCCTGTTTTTAAAAGATGGGAGCCTAGAACCTAGAGTCTAGCCAGAAGCAGTGTAAACTGCTTTATCAGTGTTATCTTTAGGAGGCATGAGTCCTTATTCAGTCATGCATTCAGTCGGGGAAAATCCGTCCTTCCATCAGAGGGGGTTTCACCACGTTATGAAATCTAGTATTTGGCCTTCTCAGGCTGAATTGCTAGACCTATACCATCTACACCAAGTGAAAATTGTTGTTTTAATCTATTGTTACTTTGTTTTGTACTTTTTATTTTTAACTTTTGAAAGCTCAAAGTAAAGCAGTAATTGCAGGAGGGGCAATTTTTTTTTCCTTTTTTTCCCAGAGAGCTGCCTGTCTCTGTGCTGCACGCTTGTGTGGTAGCTGCATAGCGTAACCGGAGATTAATATTCTAGAAACCACAATTTATGATAGCTGCGATCGCACAAGTATCAGCTGACGATAGTGTGTCACGTTTTATTTCAAAGAAGTAGCGGTAACAATGGCTTATAGTAATAACAGTAATGCTCCTTCCCCTCGGGGAAAGGCAGAGAATGCTATCTTGCCACATGATCTCATTTCTTTTAAGCTTTGCACTAACCGCTGACATATCGCATAAATGCCTCCTTTATTACCTGCCAGTGATTGTCTTCTGTATTGGGAATAGCCCCCGGAACCCACGTCCACATGCCAGCAAAGTGCTTCGCTTACTCCATGTGAATTTGTCTCTGTCTGGCGCTCCATGAGGCCCCTTTATACACCTGAGCATCCTGACCAACTCAGGTAGCCTCGATTACACCGCCTGTGAAAGGCCTTTGTTCGGCCGCCGCCGTGGAGCGGGGACTGGGAGTTGGCACAAGCCTGGGCTCTGTTTCTGTATTTGCCAAGTAAGTAATTTGCCATTTTAGTTAGGGGGCGGGATTTTTTTTTAAGTTGTGTCCAGCTAGTAATGTAGCCTGGCCACACATCTCTGCAAGGATTTTGGTTCTTATCATTTCAGTTGCTTTTAAACAAAAGCAGCATTCAGTCACATCACTTCACTTATCAGCTTGCTAGCAGATAAAATAGTTATTTTTCAAATTGCTTCTCTATCCTGTCTTAAACAGACCTATATAGATACTTTTTAGTCATTTTAGTCCATGGATATTTGTTTCACATAAAAATATACTTTCCGTTTTATACGACTATTCATGCAAACTCCATTTCCATTTGCACAAAGCGCATTCTGTGTCTTTCAGTACCAAATGCCTTAACCTGTTCTGTCCAGTCCTACTTAGAGGAAATGCAGGGGAGAAAATTGAGCGCAAGTCAGAGTGACTGTTCCTCCCCAGTGGTGAATTTTAGCCTATTACACATCCACTCAAACTAGTGCATCACTTGCGGAACTGAGAAATAGTACCATTTACCTTCAAATATTTTTCTTTATTTCTATACACTGCACCAGTTTTACATGAGCGGTAATTATTAGGTACTATGACCATGGCAGATGAGTAAGATTAATTTTGCACTTTGCAAATAAATATTTTGATCAATCATAATAAATATAGCTATCTATATAAATATAGCTATCTCTAGCTCCATTGTGTGATCATTTAAAATTTGTGGTAATAACAAACTGCTGTGTCTCTTAGCTGTTTCCGTGTGCCTTCCATTTATACAGCTTTCTCCCTAGCACCCGGCCTCCACTCCTCCAAAGATCTACTGAGTCCTCCTCTCTTAGCGCTGTTCCAGCCCAGCCTGGACGCTGGTTTGCCGGAGTCTGTCAGCACAGCTTTCCAAGCGCCGGGAGAGGAATTGGTCATTCACAGCAGAGTCTCAATTTTGATCCCTTTGGGGCTCCTGCCAGTTTTGCCTCTGGCTTGCATAACATTTGTGTCGGACCATGTACAGTCCCTGTTGGTGGTTAAATGTAATGCTTTCAGGCCCTTGTGTCCCAGAGCTGGGTACCAGCTACGTGATTCACGTACGGCTTCTCACTGCTTTACCAGCAGAGCAATGCAAACCATCCCGAATGCAACCTTATTTCTTCTCCCTGCACGCACATGCACATTGTAACTCACAAACAGGCCCTTTACGAACTGATGTCAAAATATTCTGTTAGCAAGGCTGGAGCTCCACAGTCTTTTCTCCAGGCTGCAATTTTGCGTGAGCTATTCGGACTCTGGATGACGAACCATGCAACCTAAACAGTGAGGTACCATTACAAGAGTACATTGTGGAAATGCTACTTTTAATTTTTTGAGACAAAGCTTTCAAGGACTTATTTTTCCCTCAGTTACATCCGTTTTAACTCTCTCTGTATAATCTCTTCCTGCTGAAATTAGGACCAAAGATGCACTTGTATGCTGTAGTTTCAACTGCATAAATATCTACTTCACTTCTGTTGCCACTGCTCAAGCTGTCTAAACAAGGGCTGTGAAAGATGGTAACAACTAACATGGAATAGCCCTGGGAAAGTATAATAATGCAAACTTAGAATGGGGGCGAGGGAAATTGTCTTATTTTCTTTTCTTCAGAAACATGAACTTACTTCCCACATTTGTTTGCTTTAGTTTGCTGATTTGCCAGGTGCACGGATCCAGTAGGCCAGGGCGCACCCAAGACATTTGCCTGGATGGTTTTCTTTCCTTTTACACTGCTCTTCAGATCCTGTTGCATAAATTAACACGTCATTTTCCCACATTTGGCAATATATGGTTAGTGGTTAAGCATTGTTTCATTCTCTTTTGCGCTTGTGTTGAATCAACAGTGTACGGTGTTGGGTAGGAAGCAGTCCGGTGAGTTTCATCAAAGAGTAACTGAGTTTTCATGTTCTGCTGTGTATAAAACAATCTCTGCTTGTGGCTGTCTGCTCATAGCTGCAATGGTAGAGAATGGCTAAGTCCTGTTTGGTAGTATCATAAATTTAGAAATAAAATGTTTGTTTGCTTTGAGTAAATCTCAGTTTTGCACTGACCAACTAATAAGTTTATTTGGTCCGAGTTCTGTGAAGAGTAAATACCACAAATTATCCCCACAATAAGGGGATTGTTCTGTCTTTCGTTCTGGATGGGAACAGAGGTGAGCATAAATCATTAAGAATGCTACCGCTGAAATTAGCATCAACAGGGCCAGCTATAGAAGGGAAGTTTTGGTTGAATAATTAAAGAAAGGAGCTGCAAGTCAGGATTTCTGATTGACGCACTAAACTGCAGTTTTATTTTTGGAAAAGAGACTGAACCTCTCTTTTGTTTATCTAAGATTCTGCCAGTAGCACTCTGAAGGGTACATGAGGTCTGACAAATTTTTATGAAGCTGATCTTTTCAGTCCTTAGTGCTATTTTGCATTTATACTGTTAACTGATGTAAGTATTGTCAGCACTACAGTTTTAAATGATTGCAAAGCAGTCCTCCCTTTGCTGAAGAACGCATTCCTTCCCTGAGCATTGCCGGTGCTTTTGGCTGACTTGCAGTGGAGGATGAAGAGCTGGAAGATTAGAGTGTCTGTCCCTTTTGCTTTCAAAACGAATTTTCATTCAGTAGTGGCTAAAGCTGGTGGACAGATGGCTTCAAAAAGCCCTTTAACTAATATGTGTTGCCAGCCCTACATCCTCTCTTCTGTTAAACATTTCATTCATTATGCAGTTTCGAGAAACGGTGAGAGCCAACTCTTTCTGCCAGTGTCACCCCTGCACGTAACTCCCCCTTCATTCCAAAGAGCTGTCAAGAGGCATTTTTCTTAGAAAGGGGTAGCAATCTAAGTCTTGCTACAATCAGCTTCTGAAGAGGAAGGGCCTTGCATTCAGCCAGAGCACTAGCATTTGCTGAGATGGAATTAAAAAAGAGAAGGAATAAGGGGAAAGAAAATCTCAAAGGGTGTCAGGGGGGTATTTACCTCAAACAGCTTCGTTAGATGGAGTGTGTTGCACAGACTTTGTTTTGCAGATCCAGCTCAGTGTGCACAAAGAGAGTGCCTCAGATGCTGTGTAGGTTACCAACAAGGGAAAAGAGAAATGAAAATAACACTGCAGCTTTTCCACTCTACAAGAGCTTCTTAATGGCTTTGAATAATTAGAGGCTGCAGAGCAAAAGTGGCTATTTTTCATTCCAACTCCCATTTTAATTCAGCTCAAAGTCAGCTGTTGGTAGAAGAGAAGAGGAGAAACAACCAACGGTTGGTTATGCCTTTCAAGTGTCACAACTCCTTCCCGTAAAATGCAAGGAATGAGAGCTCACCTGGGGACTGTGGTTTTGGCTAGAAGCGCTCCCAAAGTCTTAGCAAACAGCTCAGTAGCTGGATCTGTGGGCACGGCTGCATGCAGGGGAGGGAGAGCATGGTGTGCTCTTGTATGCTGCCTCACCAGGGGCAGTTACCAAGTGCTGAGCTCTGGGCCATGGAGCTAGGCTGTTCCTGATGTTGGATCTATCTACATCATAATTCACTTGATTTAAGGTATACAGGAAAACTTTTCATAAGGACGTGCTAATTTAAAGTGCCAAAAGACTTTTCTGGTTTAGTATTTTGTTTCTGGTCAACTCTGAAATAACCATATGCTCAGGACAAAACGCTGGGATGTGGAAGGACTAGTTTCATGGCTCTGTTCTCAGAGCCTGACGTGCAGCCGCATGAAGTTGGGTGTTTCAGGTTCTTGGGCAGAGCCACTGGGTTGCCCCAGGGCTGAGTGCTGTCGTTCATAGGGAGGAAAAAAATCCAGAGATCTTGGTTTTATCCCAATAAGTAATGATAAACATATCTCCTCTCATATGTCCCCTCTCCTTCCCATGTGCCTACACCTTCAATTTTGGTGTGCTTCAGACTTTCCAATAAGATGATGGCACTACTTCCCTACTTTTAACCACATAGAAGCAACTTGGAGAGGGAAGAAAAAAAAAACAGACTCTGAGTCCTGAAATTCTCAATGTTTAATCTGTCTGCCATTAATTTTCTGTTAAATATAAAAGAAATTTCAGAGTAACATCAGCCATTCAGAGTAAATGGAGACTGAGAAGGGAAGAGGAAGTACATTTCTCTTTTTAAAGCACATCTTAAGCTCTTTTAAATTCAAGGAATTTAAATCATACAAGTTTTCTGGCTGTCTAGTATGAGGAGGAAGGGTAGGACTTTTCCCCAATCATAATAATTTTTTGTTAAGTTGCAAGAATTTTTTAAAGTGTTTACCAATCCAAGTCTGTTAACGGCTGCTCACATGAAGAGATCTAAACAGTGTAGTATTACTGGTGCATAGATTGTGAATACATGAGTAAACTAGTTTGGCAGATTAATTTTGACTCCAGTGATGAATTGCAGTTATCTTCACTGAAATCTTGATGTGTGGGGCTCTGTGCACAGAATGCATTATTTTCTGTGGGACTTCTGTGTTTCACTTGAAGTGAGCACTTCCAGCCATCAACGTTCTGTCTTTGAGCACCAAATTCATGCTTCTGTAGGTTTCATGAAATGTAGAAATCAAATCTAAGACTTCATATGCCCCTCATTTTAGTGGAGAAGAAGTATATGTGTATATATATATTTTTTACTAGCAAAATCAACCCATCCCTCTTGGGACGGAAGTGTCCTGAACAAGCAGGGTGTGCTGAACAACAGCAACCGCAAATCAGAATACAATGGCACAATTTGAATAGACTGGTCACCAAGGAGGTGTTCGCTGACCAATCCTAGAACTAGGAAAACTACAGTAGTTTGAGTGGAGACTTTGGGGGACAGACACAGGGAGAGAAAAGCCAAAGGGAACCCAGAAAGGAGAACTTGAGGGAGTCTGAGGTGACCCCACAATCCTGTACTGGATTTGGGACCATCTTTTCAACACCAAGAGAACGAGGGGAACTGGAGACAATGCAGGGGAATGGAGAGAGCTCAGGGACCCTCACAGCCCTGCACCAGGGCTATTCCTCGCAGGTCTGGAAACGCTAACCTGACCCACCCAACTTTTCTCCTGCACCCTATCATGTCTCCTGTAGGAAAGGGAAGTCATGTAATTCATAAAATTGCATATATCTGTGATTAAATTGTTTTGTTATCAAAATCTATTTAACCTTCACGCTGTCATTTGATCTTAAACCAGGACAAGATTCTAGTGACAAACCAGCTTTAGTAAGTGCGGAAAAATCCCATGAAGGCTGTAGGTAGCACATCAGAAATATTGCAGATGCTATTGTGCTTTGACAGAGTTGTTGACTACTGATGCTCAAGGCTTCAAGAAAATAAGTAAGAATTTGCTGTGGGGAAAACTTGGAGGTATTGAAGGAATTTAAACAAAGGTTAGCAAACCATACAACCCATAAAGCTCAAGAAAGACTACTGTCTTTCATCACAAGCTATGGGTTGTGGTTGGTTTTTGTGTTTTTTTTTTTTTTTATGGTCTCTTCAGGAACTCAAAATTTCAGTGTGATCTGTAAAGTTGGAATGAATCATCACTCCTGTTGGTGAGAGTTTTCTGAACTGCAAACTGGCTTTAGTCCAGATGTAAGGTACAATATGGGGAACAACCAGAAAGAGATTCCTGTTACTGAAAACCATTTAATCATTAAGATCAAAAGAGTTTTTAATAGTTGTCCAAGCAAAAGAATGAGTAGGGAGTGATGTGGCAAAGGAGCCATTGGAAGGGGCGGTTCCAGTTCCTGGATTAAATCCGAACAAATGAAAGACAATGAAATCCAAGGAAAGATTGAAATGTTTAAATATTAGGAGATAATCTGCTCTGAGCCAAATCCTGCCTCTGAAACACTCCGGTAGACTATGAACTTTTCTTCACAACAGCATTAGTCAAGATGCTGTGTTTTTCAAAGGATAGCTTCAGAATTTGTGCTGAACTGTCTCAGAAAGCTCAGTTTCAAGACAGACCAAAACAGTAACATGACTGTCTGTGCTAATTTGGTCTGCAAAAATTGGTTTGGGAAGTTCAAAGAGCTTTATATGCTGTTCTGACGTTTCAGCTGCTATTCTCAGTCAAACCCAGAAGTGCTGAAGGAGAGTTAACGAAATGTTTTTAGGCTTCACTGTGGGACTATATGAAACATACTGGTCTACATCTTACCAGAGCACAGCCCAGGCTACTGTTCATTAGAAAATAGGACTATGGCGCATATATATATGACAGTCCAGTATGAGCCTCTTGCCATTAATTCCCAAGCCATGTTTAGCTGAACACAAGTGTCTTGCAGAATGAAAGCGCTATGTTTGCTTGTAATGTAGTCTTGGTTCTTCAGTGCTCATCAGATGTGACCTTAGCCATTGTAGAGGATACTACTAATTTTCCCATGCAGTCTTATATTAGAGGTGTATTTCCCTGGCGAGTGTTGGGGGGTTTTTTTTCTGTTTTTTTTCTTGTTTTTTTTTTTTTTTTAAGGCAGGGTTCCTTTATACTAAGGAATTCTGCAACCTGAAAAAACAGCTTAATAGCAGTCAGCTGAGCACAGTTATACTGTACTTCTTTCCACTGCCTGCACAGATGTAGAGATCTTCAATTTATTTGCTTCGTAGCAAAAAGCTTTCATTTAAAAAACTGAGACACCCTCATATCAAACCTATTTATGATGCTTTATAGCTTAGAGAATGAAACAATGTACTTTAAATCATGAAATAATAGGCCCCCAACAAAATGCAATTCAACTTTTCCATATAATATACACCTTGATCTCTCACATTGTAACTTGGTTTTTAATGCCATGTGTTTTGTAGTTTGTTTTTTTTAATTCATCCCTGCAACGTTCACTGTAGCAGAGTATCACTTGAATGGGTTAATTGCTCAAGCTCCTGTGTGATTTCAGTCCACCTAGTTGAGATGAACCACACATGCTTTAATAAGCAATTGTAAAAATGGACTACAGAACTATCCCAAATAACCCACAGAAGAAAGGAATAGAAGTATTTGTTTTCTCTCCTGTACTGGTATGAATACAACACTTGAAGGAAATTTATCTCATAATGTAGAAATCTAAAAGGAGAAAGTGCTTGATGTAATACGTACAATAATGTGCACTATAATAGTTACTTTTGAAAGCTGAGGAATTTTTTTAAAGCATATTGTACTTGTGAATACTTAGTCTTTCAATAAACCTATGTGTCTTTGACTTTGTTACTTGATGTTTTTTAATGGCCAAAGCAATAACTGAAAAAGGAGGGGATCAGTCCAACTTAATTACCTCAAAACATTATGCTGCTAATGTCTTAGAGGTAATCCAAGGATATCTAATATGCCTTTCATATTGAGACTGCTATGGAAAGGAAATGGAGCTAGTCTAGAATCAGTTCAGGATGCTTTAGCATTCAGGAAGATGGAGAAAGGTAGCAGCGTGTACAGGAGAATGAGCTGTTAGGGTCTCCCAGGAATTATGAATGTCATGGTGAGCAAGAGGCCTGTAACTCAAGGATCACTTTGGAGCAGTACATGGTTGCAATATCGCTTGCGGCTGCAGAAAATGCAAAAGTTAGAAATAAAGACTGTGATATTGCCTGCTAACTTAACAGGGCACCCTTGAATGAGCCTTGCACCATATCCAGTTCATGGAAGCCAGCAGATCTCTCTCTTCTCTCTTTGCTGCGTTCTGGAAATGAAGTGACGCTTGGTACTGAGAGGCCAGTAAGGCGCCCTGATTTTCTACTAGTTTTCAATATTTAAGACCTCTCTTTCTCTTACTTGTTGTTCTACCTTGGTTGTCACCTTCAGCAACTGAGAGAAAAGGGGGAGAGAGGCAGATATCTCATCCCTCTTGGGTGGTTACTGCATTCTGAAACTGCCACAATTCTGCACTTCCCGCGTAGTGTAGCATAGGCCTGAAGATGGACTTAACCTATCTTTGGTCTTACTGCACCTGAGCACTCTGTTTACTGGCAGCCTAATCTGACCCAGCAAGTTTAAAAGCAGAATGCTTTCCTTAACTGTATTGAGTTGATGATGAATGTTTCCAGGAAGCACAAAAAGAAGAAAAATCTTTCCCAAGAGAATCATTTGTTTAAGAGTGCACATGCACAGTGTAGGTGCATTGCTGTATAGGTTTAAATATTGTTTTGGATATGGAAGCTGCCGGCATGTCCATCATATGCTAGTGCCTTATTTTAGTAATGAGAAGGAGACGTATAATTTGCATGATCATAAATCTCACTGGAAGGGTTAAGAGGTATTTGGATCCTCAGACTTACTATGATGTAGCGAAGTTGTACTATTTCTTTCCTTGAAACATTTAGGAACAATTATACATGTTGTGAAAATTATCTTAATTGATTGTCTCATTTAAGCAAGCATGAAAGGCTGGTAGATGAATGACCCAATCCCCATTCATCATTTCATTCTGTGTAGATCCAGTTCATAACCTTCAACAAGTTACAAGTCAGACAACAAAACAGAATTTCAACAGCCTTGTCCTTTGCAGCCCAAAGACACATCTTGGTAATGAAGCCAAGCTGGCTAAGAATAAACTGCTAATACTTAACATTCCTTAACAAACTATTGAGGAATTAAATGAATGAGCACATCCATACTCGATTCAATAATAACTTTTGTTCATGTAACTACATCAGCTATTACAAGGTCTAAGAAAAGTTTGGCATATAATTGAATCATAGATGCAACACACTGGAAACAAGAAACAGATTTGCCTAGCTGGACTGAATTTGTCTAGCTGTGTATAATCGAGCAGTGCATGGTGAGATGGTACTAGTGAGAATAAAGAAGAGTAAAGGGAGAGGAACTGATGCATGAAAGACAGGTAATGGGACAGAGAATGGAAGGGAATGGATAAGAATCACAGTTGTAAAAGACATTTGTCTGCATGGATGGCTTCCCATTCATTTTGTCCTCTGTTTTTCAGGAGAAACTTAGGCTCAGTAGCTACGTTGCTTATTAGGCTATACCATGTGTATATTTAAACAAGGTAAATGATCCAGAACTTGCTTATCTGAGAAGGAGTGAGAGGCTGTCTGCTCCTTCTTTTCCTTTGGTAGCAACACACTAGAGTGAAGAGCAGCTCTAGGCTGGCCCCAGGCATGTAAGAAAATATAGTTTTTGAGACTAGATTGAGCTACTGTGATCTTTAGGGTCTTAGATGATCAGTCTTCTGGCACATCTGGCTCAGTGTATTTACACAAAGTGGAAAAGGTTTAAAATGGGCAGTATGACAACATGTAATTGTCATGTAATGAGGCATGGCATTTGCCACTCTGCTTGGCTGTCTGGTAGGTTCATCAGGTAGCCAGCATATACAGAGGTTTGCAGAAATGCCCTACTGTTACCCAAAACTGTATACAGATGAAGTTTTCAAAAGCAGGAATTCGATTTGGAGACCATATGGGACATTCACTAAGACTAAGGTATACTTAGTAGCTAAGTGGAGAGAGATGGCTACCAGTAGTTACCTGCTCTGTACCTTTTTATGAAATGACTTGTGTACTTTGAATTGACAAAATATGAGAATTAGGGTGAAAGTTTTCTAAAAATTTAGCACTTGAAGGTGGGAAAGAGTCTCTTATATTGCTTGGACGTCAGTGGATATAACAGTGTTCCCTTTACTACAACTCTGGTTTATATGGGAACACAGTCAAAAGAATAAATCTGATAAATCACTCTATGTTGATTTAAGAAAAAATGATGCAACACACAGTCTGGATTGCAGGTCCTGCCATGCTATGTCTCAGAAGAACAGCAGCTTCCTGGGATCTAGTACTATGGATTGGACTCTGACATCAGATGGGGTTTCTGTTATAAAGAGGTATTATTAACATAGAAATTGTATGTTCGGTCTTATCACCACCATAGCAAGATGGAAATTTCATTGTCCACTGAAATTCTGTGTGTATTTTGAAGTGGTTATAGGTAAAAGTAGTTATAGCTATGACATAGCCATACAAAATAAAATTTAAGAGCTACTGAATATCTTGTTCTGAGATTGAGTGTCCTTCTGGAAAGCAGAAAAATCTGTTTAACTCTAATTAAACTTTTGCTTTTGGCTGAAACCAATCCTTCCTCTAAAGCAACTAAATACCTGAGCAAATATCAAGCTGTGGTCAGAAGTACATTTTGTCAACACTGTCAATTTTGCTCTTGAGAGTACCATTTCTGAGCAAAAATCCAGACAAAAAAAGTTACTGACATGCCAATGACAGCAAGAACCCACAGGAGTTAACCTCTTTATCCACTGGGTCTTTATCCATCTAGGTCTGAAGCAGAAGCTGTACTGCTTTGGTGACTGCCTTGCTCCACTGGTGAAAGAAAGTTACTACTTTGTTGCTAAGAGGGAGGGGAGATGAAGAAATTTTGATTATTTTTTTTCTTGTGAAAAACAAGATATTGTTGATTAAGGTAGATTTGCTGGGATAATAGGGAGTAGGCTTTTGGGAGTAGTCCTGAAAAAAATGTTGTCTGGAATCCTAGGCTTTTACAGTGGAAGTTATTGCAAGTTTCAGTTTGGTCATCCATGTGTCCAGTAGCTAGAAGAAACTGTGGTATATTTGAGTCTACAACATACTAAAAAACACCAACAAGACCTTGCTTGCTTTCTTACAACCCAGACTCTGCACCCTTCCTGCTTTGTCATTATTTGACAAGATTAATATAACAATGATCCAATTTTGTCCCTCAATAGAGGAAAGCGTGTTGGCTTTAAGAGGGGAAGAGCTACCAAAGGACCTCGTGCAAGTTTGTCCCTCAGGACAGCTCCTTGCTGGCTCTGTCACTGCTTCTAGATGTTCTCAGTGAGTGTGGTCTGTAGCAGTTTATTTTATCTGCCGCTAATGCCAACTGTCACCACCTCATGACAGATCTCGGGGAGTCTTTGTCACCACCAGGTGACCCCAAACAAGGTTCCTACCCTGGAACCGGTTCAGAAGTGAGGAACACATTATGCACTTCCTGAAACATGTTCACCAGTTACCGCTCAGTGATGGGAGTTTCTAACGGTATCGTTGCAGGGAATCCCTTCTACGGTGTGTCCAGTAAGGCAGTTAGGAGCAGCTGGTGTGTCCATGCTCATGATTGCTAGGAATGAGTTTTCCAGGGTTGTGGCAAAGGTTGCTTGGCGTCAGGCACTGAACTTTGAAAACTCTGTGTGTTTGAGAGTTGGATTCTGACTACAAAATGCAACACCCTAGTCAACTCCACAAAAATATTGCTGTTTTATAATGACAGTGCAAGAGGAGTCAGGTTTCAAGGATTTTATTTGTACCATACCTGCATCTCATGTTCTTGAACAAAAATCATGGCCCTGATCCTATTCTTTTGTAAATGGTCTTTAGTTATCTAATAGTCCCACTGGATCTGGTGAATCAGACCAAAATTTATTTGCTGATTCTGTCCGCAGATCCTTTCAGAGGATTCAAAAGTGATAGCAGTGATAATTATTACTACAGAGTGCTTCTAATTTTGAAAGCATTTTGCCAAATACCTAGCCTAACCCAGTGTTAATGTCTCCACTGCTGCTGGTGTTTCAGAGCGTTTGTAATGCACAGCCTGGCAAAAACAGAACAACTGTATGAAGCTCAGTGCTGAAAACTCTGCTTACAAGAAAGCGATTATTGGCTAGATTTCCTTGAGAGAAACTCCAAGGTGCCTTTGTAATGTAACCCTTTATAAATGATAGAAACTTAGTCAAAAGAAAGTATTGCAAGCCATTGAGGTTAACCAATATGCCACTTAAATATAACTGTAGTTTGTGTTATCTGTAACTGAAGAAGGTCATGGGATCTATCGTTTGCAGTGGGAGCTCGCAGTGCCAACAAATTAGCATCAGAAGCTGTGGCTCGGCATACAGAACAGGGCGATAACTACAGCCTCTGAAAACTGCTCAAGAGAGCTGCGAATGGAGAGGAACAAGCTCCCTCAAGCTTGTGATCTTACTGTCATTTATTACAACAGCCCGGCTCTTGTTGCCAGCCTTAATGTGCTGAGAAAGTGTCAGCTGAGCCTTAGAAAGCAACGGGCAGAGAGGGCGATGCCAAGGCAGCCAGTGGGGAGCGGGGCCCGCAGGAGGTGCGCCTCTCGCGGAGCGGCGCCGCTGACGGGCTCCCGCGGGCTGCCTGCGGCTCCGGGGGCGAGCGGCTATCTCGCCGCTTCTTTTTGCTTTAAGGACGAAGAGGGCGACAACGGGATAAGCCCAGAAGCAAAAGGGCTTCTGAGAGGGGAGAAAAGAAAACCAAATTAACTTGAGTAATGAATTTAAGTGCTTTTGCCCTTTGTTAGCAAGACTGGCTAAGAGGGAGAAAAAAAAGGGAGAAGGCAAAGTCTGCCTCTTATTCCCCTCCCTTTTGCAAAATCCTACATGCCCTTTTGGCAGAGATCCATCATTCACTTAATGTGTCCTGAGGAAATCAATTCATCCATCAGGATTTGACCAAAACTTCCTTGCTGATCCCATCTGCCGATCGCTCAAAAAGATTCATAAGGATTAGCAAAAAAAACCAAAAAAACCCCACCCCCAAACCAAATTCAATTTATTGTATAAAGTAATGCATTAGAAAATGACAAATTGCAATAGGGAAGAGAAGAAGTTTGATTGCACAAAGCAACCTCCCAGCTGGCTGACAGTTCGCAAACACCTGTGAACAAAACAGGTACAATTACATGGAAAGGGATTCGCCTCCTTTGGAAACTGAAAGAGCTGCCCTCTTTGCAGAGCACTGCTGTGCACGGCTGAGCAAGCGCGTGGGGGCCGGAGGAGGTGCGCGGCTCCCGGGGCAGCTCGGCCGTGGCATGCGGTGGCGCGGCCCGCGGGGAGCCGGAGCACGTGCTGGCACGGCAGGGGCAGCGCGGTCCGCGGCTGAGTCAGGCCAGAAGCAGCCCTATCTCTCTGCTGCCTGTGGCATCTGGGAGTGCTCCTGCCTCCAGAATCCTTTTGGGGCCTCCTTTGGATATGCGTGGAAGAAGATTGATGTTACAAACGCCCAGCAGAGCAGGGGAAACTTAGTCCTCCAGTTGCTTGTCTTCACAGTCCTTTGGAAATCTTGTGAAACTACTCCTGTTTTAGGATACACTGTTGTGTGTCTGCATTGACATGTTTGACTAACCTTACGTAAAACTAACCTTTTTGCATGTTGTAAAACTTGAAGGGGGACAAGCGAAGGGGAGAGAGAAATAAGGATTCAGTTCCAGTGCCATAACTGTCTGCTAAAGAGTTTTCAGTATACAGGTATGAGCTAGCTTGGCAGCAACATGCTTGTTTGTCTGTTAGTGTGCTGAACAGTTTCACTTTTTGTTGTAGTAATAGATGCAATTAGAACCTTGCTTTTAAAAAATATTTCAATTAAAATGCAATTAAATGCATTAAATATAAAGCAATTTTCTCTAATCTCACATTTGTAGAAAAAAGATTGCTGTGAATGTTAGCAGAGTAAGGAACATGTAAGCTCAACTAGCAAGACCCTTTTTGCTTTTGTAGGTTCAGACAGGTGTAGCTTCATCCCGAATATTAGATAGGGAGATTAAAATTATACATATTCTACCTGAAGATTGCACCAACTACATTAACCTACTCGCTGACTGGTGAGCTACCTTAGCCTGCCAGTGCGTAGTTGCTCTGGTAAATAGTGTGGGGCATGATGTCACACTTGCTTAAAGCAATTTGTTGAGTTGTAAATATCAGTAATCAATTTCTGTGACTGAATCCTGTGGCCTTGGGTGTAATCCATGATAGCGCTGACTTTAATGTATTTTCTAGCCTTAGCAGAAGTACTTTGAGCTGCCCTTTCCCATTAACTTCTCATCTCACTAATAAAATACTTAGAGAATTCTATTCATCGCTTCTGTCAATTTTAACCGGAAACAATTCTGACCAGCGAATATTAAATGTTTCACATTGACAAATTTGATCTTCTGTTAGCCCTTGCTGGGATAGGCAGCCACCTCCTTGGCCTTCTTTTAAAGCAGACATACTTTACAGCCCAGGGTCACCTGACTATAGTTTCAAACTTAAATTTAAGGAGCTTTCTAGTTACACCCAAAGCAGCACAGGGAACATGCTGTCTGGATTTACTGTGAGACTCGCCTAACTTGTAAAACTTCCTTCTTCAAGTCATGAGCCTCCTTCCTGCCTGTCCTCCCCCACCTTCCCCCAAACTTGCATGTAGACACCTTTGAAAATATTAATTGAATTGCTTTTACACAATAGATCACAGCTCAAAAATCTGGGCAGAGCAGCTGACCCAGCTGTGTTCCTCTGACTAGAGGCCGTTGAGCTCTGACACTACTACGATGCTATGTACATGCACTTTATATTTTAAATAAGGGCAAGAGCTTAAAAGCAGAATGTGATCTGCCAGAAAATCTCTTTCCATCTTTCATACAGTCTGACATGAGATTTCTCTGCATATTTGGCTTTTCTTCTCATCCTTAATCCACATGCCTTCACAATATCTTGGTGAGAACTTGATGTTGCAAACTTGTCTTTCATCTTTCCCTGTACTGCTGGAGTAGCATCATCATCCCTAGGCCTCCAAACAGTCTAATTACAAGTGTCTCGGTACTGTAGTTTTCAGCAGATTCATTAGGCTTATTTTTGTGTTGTGAACCTGATGGACAAAACTGCAGCTCTCGGGCTAAGTGCTGGGGATGTGTGGATGGCAAGAAACTGCAAGCAAAGGCTGACAAAATTCTTGGAAAGTTTGTTCACTGGAATCTGAACTTGAGACAAATAGTACATGCTGGCTGCAATTTAAACTCAATCAATATTCAGTTAAAAAATAAATAGAGAGCTTTTTGGATCGGTGATGTAAGAGAATGTTGGTTCAAGGAAGTAATTACATATTATGTAGAAAAAGTCAATTTAAGTTCTCAATAATTTACTTAAGTGATTTACTTGACTGATGTGTTGTCTTGACCCAGTAGGGCATAGTAGCAGACACTAAGTTATGGCATAGTTCCAGCAAAAACAGCCGTTGTTACTGTCCAACATAAATCATTAGCTACTGTCTTGTTCCAGGTGTACACAGGTGCCATTTAAAAAAAAAAAGTGATAAATTTTATGTTTGTAAACATAACTCTGTCAAAACTAATCCTGTTTCTGGCAGATGAAGATGTTATCCATACCTCTTGGTAAGGCAATATACATTTTCAGGAAATAATGCCCCTAGTATATAATTAGCCTAAAAAACGGCGGTCCATAAAACAGTAGGGATAGGTGCTGTTTTTCAGCTGGGTTAGCTGGCTAGCTGTGAAAGACACTGCCCTCTTTGCCGATACCGCGCATACACATTGGGGAGAGCCGAAAAATGGGTGTTGGTGTGGGCCGGGCGTCGCTGAGCGCGCGCGGTGCCCGCCGGCGCTGCTTCGGGAGCAGAAAGGCTCCAGGCCTGAGCCAGCGCTCGCCTCCCACCTCCCTCGCTAGACCCTCTCGCAATCAGATGTTAGTGCCTTTTTAAGGATGCTCTTTGGACTTTTCCCAGGTTACATACTGTACATTTGGAAGATAGAGAGATTTCAATTTGTAGTCATGACAACGCTGCAGAGAATGCTGCCTTTCTCTTTGCTTGCTGTACCTGTGATACACAGAGTCCTTTTAAAAAATTACCTTTTGTGCTGTGTTTTCTTTAAAGTTGAGAGTGGAATTTTAGCCTCTGAAAAGATGAAACCCTGAGAGGGTCACTGGTGCCGAAGGCAGATGTGCTGAGCTGCTGAACGTATTCTTGAACTGCATTAGGTCTAGAGGAACAGTACTGAGTTCAATACTCATTCCAGATACACATGAAAACAACTGAAATCTGAATTTAATCTACTGCTTAGTTACCCCAGTATGTCTACCAATATCCTTGGATAAAGTTGGGAAGGTATGATGAGACCAACAAATTAAAAAGCTTTGAACAACCTATTAATCACCTGTTCTACACCTGTTTCCCTGTTTGATATTTAGCCTCTTGAGTGCTTATAGCAGCACTGTGAGAGCTGTATCTCTCCTCAGGCTTCAGAAGTGTCTTCCCATGGCAGTCGGGACAGGCAGCACTTGGAGAAGCAATTTCAGGTGTGGGCATTGGGTATTGCTTCCTGTGGCCATCAGTTTATGAATACAATTTGCTACTGGCACTTCTGAAGTTCAGACTGTACTATGAACTTCAAAAAGCAAAATCTTGCCTTTCCCAGTTGTACGCCTCTAAAAATTAATAGAGAAGGTATACTAAAAAGTAATTCAGCGTGTGCTGGCATCTGAAGGTATCTTCCAGGCTTGTGAGAAGTTACAGGTAAATATTAACAGTAGGTGATACAGATATCAGGAAGGCCTTTTCCTGAACGCGAAGTCTACAGTTTAAGCAGGATAGTCTTTCCCAAACTATAGGTGGAACGAGGCTATCACCAACTAGAGCTATTTTATCCCATAGAACCTCAAAAATTCTTTTTGACATTACCTTGCTCAAGTTACTGATAAATTGCTGTAAATTGACTTCATCTCTTCTGGAAAAAATATATTATTTTGCAGAGATAAACAATATTATGGAAGCATTAGTAGTGGCGTTCATGATCTCCCTTTAATTTCCATGGAGTGATGACCAATAGCTCTAGAAATAATCTCTGGAAGAAGCAGAAATCTCAGGACTGAGGAGGAAAAACATTTATGCAGACACATGACAGAGAGTACTTAAGCAATAAAATATAGGTGCGTTCTTCATTTTAAAAGCATGGTTTTGCAATCATAACAGAAAAGTGGCTATTATGGAATCAGGCTGGGGGCCCATATGCCCCAGTAAGCTGCTTTGGAAAGGGGTCCCTAACAAGTGTTTAGGACATAGTAAAAACATATACTGACAATTTTCCACATATATCCTTCCAGTAATCAGCAGGTTAAAACTTCTTGAACTAGAATATGCAACTGGATCATTAGATTAATACTTGGGAACTATCTGCTGTGACAGAAAAACAATAAGCCCATCATGGGCTGGTTTTAGACTTCTAAATCTAATGTAAATGTGATTGATAAATTTGTAGATAAATTAAACTGATAACCCTGAAATAGTAGTATTATATTTGTGTTTTACAGATGAGAATAGGTGTTGAAAATAGTTCTCAAGGAATTAACTTGAATTTCAGTCCCTTCAGGTCTTTGGTCTCTTCATACGACCGATAAATACAACAGACAGGGCTTATGTCATCAGTCTCTTAATGTTATAAACATTTAATGAAGTTAAATTTGAAGTACAACACATTGTAAAATCGATCTGATCTTGTTGGGGAGACAAAGGGAAGAAAATTGAGTCATTTGGAAAACAAATTAAGAACTATATTCACTTAACTTTGAGGAGGATGAAAAATTATGATCAAGAGAAATAGACCCATTCTCTTTCAAAAGAAAGCAGGAATCGGGAACAGAGAAAACCACTCTCTGTGTTAGGATGCCATGTTACATATATTAACAACATCTTCAGTAGCATGCAGCCCAACATGAATCACTTGGGAGATGACAAGCAGTGCTTTCATAGAATTTGGAGGAATTTTGCTCTGAACATTGCATCTTGTCTTCCAAAATGTAGCTGCTTGAACAGCTGGAGATTTCAGTGGTTTTGGCCATATATCTTCACTGTACCATCCACAGCTAACTTCTCGCGGGAACATTACCTTCTCCCAACATTGCGCCTGTTTTATCCGGCACAGCATACGCTGTCTGGCTCTCAAATGTGATAGCTGTGTTCTTTGGCTGGAGGACAAAGCTGTTCCTCCTACAAATGCCTGTGAATACTTTCCTATGATTGACTTTCTAAGGAATATGTTAGAGTGTAAGGTTCTCTTGCCTTCTGCTGAAGTGGAAGCAAGAGACTTTATCTAGCAGCCTAATCAGTTTCCTAGCATGCTTTAACAGCATCTAGCATCTCCTCAATATGCTAAGTGGGAAGAAAAGAAATAAATAAAAATAAATAAAACCCTATTAGCAAGGATTACTGTGTAAAAATCCAGCACAATGAACAGGAAAAGTGAAGGGGCAATGGACATGTTAAAATGCTGTAGACAACAAGCTGCTCAGAGGAAAGTGTATTTGTTCTTTCTTTTTAAAACTCATTATTTATTTTCTCTTTTCTTCAGGCCTAATGTCTCACTAATGAATTCCAGAGGGATTTTTGAATCATGGTGATATCATGGGTTAAACCCCCTCTCTACTTTTTGAATGTAAATTCTTTTTGACATTCTTACTTATTGCAGAGCATTGACTTCTTTCCTACAACAAAACCAAACGCTATTTGGTTTTGCATAGTTAACATTTTGCTAATGGGTAGCCAAGATTCTCTCAGCAGCTCAACAACATTTTCTAAAGCACACTGGCGTTGTTGTAGCAACTGGTGGCTGATCTGTGAATAAAGCAGATGTCATTGTGGCAGAATAAAGAGAGAATAATCTATCACCCAGCCACTACCACTCCTGCCCAAACAAGTCATCAAAATGACAACTTTGGTGCATGGTCATCCATTAAGGTTTATGTATCACCTTAACTCATCTTGTTATATAAATCGATGTTATGTTATAAATGCTAAGAATTTCTCAGCCCCTCACTACTGCCTTTCTCACAGAGGAAGCACAGCTAAGATGTGCTAAGGCACTGACAGTTTGCCAGCTTCCTTTTAGGCTTTGATTGATTTTGCACTTCCATCCAAGCTGGTTTGGCCTAAATAAACACAATATATATCCTGAGAAGTTTTCCTCTTTACTGTTTAATCTGAACTCAGTTCATGTGGCTTGCAATTAAAGATGGGCAAGCATCAAAATATTCTGACTGGTACCCAACCTGAGTACAAAAGGAGAGACAGAAGCAGATAAATTGCCTTTCTAACTTCTCAGAAAGGCTTTAATCCATTTTTTTAGCTTCTATTCTAAGTCTCACAGTTTGTACTTAGTGGGCACAACTCATTGACCTAAGTGAGTCACCTCACGTCTTCCTCTTTTGGTGGCAGAGAACACCATGCAGTGTCTGGATATAGAAATGGGTTTAGCACTGCCCTGTTAAAAATCTTCCATTAGAATATTTGTTAACTTTTTAATATGCTCTCAGTGATGAAGCATCACAGCAACTTGTTCCTATTTTACAGAGATCCTTAGAGCTTGCATTGAGTTTCAGCTTGCCAGAGGTTGCTTGTTCTCGGTGTGGGACTCCTATCCACATCTGCCTTACAAGCCTACTCTCTGCTACCTTCCTTGGCCAACATCTTTGCTAATCATTTGACTTACGGAGACAAAACTAAGACCAAGTTACTATGTTTTCCCTGGTGCATGACTCGTGCTTAATATGGAGACTGTATTAATTACTATGTGCTTAGCATTTAATGAGGTGAGAAGAGGAAGGAGTCTCCTGACTTCAGCTATATACCGCATGCAGTGAACTTACTACATGCAATGAACCTATTTCCAATACACTGAAATCTGGATATGTATTTTGTAAATGGAGGCAAATCAGACATTGCTTGAGTTCCTTAAACAGCATGGCAAAGCTGAGAAATCTGGGCTGTATTCCTAATTTTTGCACAGACTTCCTTTGTGTCTACTAGCTAGCCTTCCTGTGCTTTGTGTATCCTGATTTCCTGTCTGTATATGGGAATAATAGTGGCTAACCAAGACCGGACTCAGTGCAGAACATTTGTACCACTAGACTCCACAGCATTATAGAAAGTCAAAAAGAATTATCCTGATAATTTTAAAAAGATAAGAGAAACAATTTTTGTAGTGCTAACATGTATCTTACAGACTTGTGTGCTGGCATTATGGTCTACTTTATCTGTACTACTGCTACTGTCTGTACTGTATCTTTGCTGTCCTTCTCCATTAACTTCTAGTTCGAGATGTCAGATATTTAATTTACTCTGTAGTTTAAGATAGTTCTGCTCAGATTTAAATCATTTCAAAATCAAGCTACATATGGACAGATATGTAGCCCACACTGCATATTTCCATAGGCTCACGTGTAACAGCAGAGTTGCTAGAAAATAAGCTGAGTGAAAGAATCAATGCACAAAACAGGTTTATTGCTGATAATATGGAGTAGATGTTAGTGGCCAGAAGTGTTTTCCAATATGTGCAAGCTTTTTCTCCTCCTCCTAGCACAGCACACTGAGAAATATTTTGGATTTGGGTTGAGCCAAATGAAATTGTGCTATGAGCTGTATATCAGGTAGAGAGCCTTAGCTTGGGCTAAAATGGGTCCGTTTAGCCAAGCCCTTTCTCTGTTCTCTGATAGACTCAGTAGTCTGCCTTCCACGCATTGAATATTTCAGTGTTTTTCCTTCTTATGTGGTTTTCCCCTTTGTTTTCCAAAACACTTCTGGGCTGCATCCTATCCATATTAGGCCGTTAGTTTCTTTAAGTCTCTTTTTTTACTGCTTAGTAAGAATAGTCCTTGTCTGATGAACTGCTTTCTACACTAAAAAGTACTTCACTCTGCTGAAGTGTGATAGGAATTACTTTTCTGCAAGATACTGATGTCGTCACTTGGAGAATCTCTACCCTCCACCACAGAGAACAAGCCATAGTACATGATAGTTTAAAATGTAACCCTGGGGACTATACAGACACCTCTCTAATGGGTTTTGATTTAATTTATTCTGTAAGTTCTATGGGGCCAGAAATAGATATTTGCTTTGTCACTGAAGTGCCAAAAATGTTATGGCATTTATTGCCTCTTATTGTGTAAATAATAAAAGTATTTCAGGATAGAAGGAGAAATGGCATAAAGGATCCAAGAAGGAATCTGCCAAACTCATTTGTAAAATCTTAATAGTCAGAATAATCAGTGTGCTGACATCATGTGATGAAAGCAAGCTCAAAAATAACATTGAGAGAATAAGAAAAATTAGAGACCGGAAGAAGGCTCTGAACAATGAGTAAATGTGATTAACAGGTAATATCAGACACTATCCACTGCACAATCCCTCCACAGCCCCATTTAAAGTGATGAGTCTACCTGATGGAGAACAAAATCCAGCACTGTCTCTTTACAGTTTTTGCTACAATTTATTATACAAGTTTAGTCAATTAAAGAACATCTGTTCTGGTCCACTCTCTTTATGTTAAATAATCGTCAGTGTGGCTTTCTTGACAATACTGAAATGCTAAGTTAGAGGGACAGAGTGTATTAGATGACTGAAGTAATTCCAGATTTCTTGTATTGGGCTGTAGAACTACAAGTACATTATAGTGAATGTTTTAGGTGCGAAGTGTCCTCCTCCTCCAGTGTATTGTATCCTCATACACAGAGAGGAAATCAAGATACACAAGCCATCAGTAACTTGGAGGAGTGCATTGGACAGCTTATAAACACTCTATAGAAAGCTAAAACTGCGAGTGCTTGGAGATGATAAAATAACAAGCATGTACACTGTGCAGGCAGGCACAGTGGTGAAAACGGGAAAGGGAAGCACTGCAGTAAAAGAAAGTTGCATAACGTGTTGTTCCCAAGAAAAATACCTGTCCACAAGTACGTAAGAGGTGCGCAAGGCTTTGCATGCTGGCAGTATTGGGCTTGTGACACGGTGCTAGTGAACTGTCTGTATCAACAACCACAAAATGAGCTGTGGATCTGATATGATATATATACAATGTGCAGGATTTTTTGGTGTAGGGAAAGGATGCAAGCTAGTATCAGAAACAAAAAAACCCCATAGGGTTATGCTTTCCATGCTAAGAGAATTTGGATATGTGCTACTAATCGCAGGTAACCAGTGCAATTTTGATAGCATCCTTTTCACCTTACGTTTGTATTTTGTGCACACAATCCACAATCCTGAAAACATTTTTTTCAAAGGTCATATAACCTCATCTTCTCCCAGAGAAATCAAACCTTATTACAAAGCAGGCATCTTACATAACAAGAGTGTGATACAGTGACTTTACTGACAAAAATACAGGATCAAGGTGAGGAATTATATGGACTTGAGAGCATAGATAGTAAATATACCGTGCTATACTTCTAAGTGTGATTTCTCTGGGATGTGTTTTTGACCTCCCAATTCCAAATCACTTAATATGTGCTACTGATGAATCTATGAATATGTAACAACAACAAAATGCAAAAATGAGTACTCATAAAGCTGCAAAGCATCAGAAGAAGCCTTTATAGTTTTAAAACATCGTCTCTAAACTGTTCAAGGCAAGAGGACCACAAAGTTCTGGTATCCTTCTTTAGACACCTGGAGTCCTTTAGATCCAAGTACATCTCTTCATCATTTTAACATAATCACGTTATTAATATTTGTTTCCAGAGGAAGGATTCCCTAAGTTTTTGTTTGGGATTAAAATGCTTGCCTTTGAGGAATTATTGGTATGATTTTGCGCAGAAGAACATAAATTGGTATAGTGAATTAAGTCACTTTCCATACTGAGAGCTATCCGAGGTAACCTTGAATTAAGGAAGAGTGTTTTAGAGTCTAGATGAGCTTCATAGTCTGGTGTTCTGCTGTGTGATAAAAGTCCAATACTTGATTCAATTATGGAAAATTTTGGAATACTAAAAGCCCTGAATCAGACTGCCTGCCCACTGGGTGACAGCAGGGGTATCGGTCAGGATTTGGCCTCCCCTCTCTAGGCATGTCAATCACTGTGTCAGCAGTTTAGTCCAGCTACCAACAATGCAGTTGGAGGGCTTGTTGTTCAGCAGATCTTCCTGGGATTACAAGTTTGGGTGGGCTGTATTAGTCAATACACTCATTTTGGACATCCACAGTGCGTCTTTCCCCATTATAATGATAAATGGGCAAGTATTGTCAGAAATACTTTTGCTGAATCTTCATTTGAATATGTGCACCCTGACTGCAGTCTGTGATGTTTCTGTATTCAAAAAATTGCTTTTTAAGTGTGGTCAGTTAAAACAGGTTTTGTAATCCCCGAGATAGTTCATTAAGCAGTCTGTGTAAGATGATATATGTTTATTATTTTCCTTTTTTCAGTAACTATGTACCTTTAGAATAACTTTACCGAATGAGTCACTTAAGATTAGATATTAAGGATGTTTTCATTCTAATTATCACTGTTGAAAGATGTATTTCAGTTAGTTTTGCATCTACCTGGTAAAGAAAACTTAATCATTGTTTGATTTGTGTTTTATGTAGGTACTTCAAGTATTCAAGCTAACTGTAATCAAGTTAGTTGTCCTTTAAAAAAGGCTGAGAGGTAAAATTCGTAAAACTTGCTTATGAATCCCAGTGCAGAACTGCTTCCTTTCCATGAATTTGGGTTCCAGTATCAAATAAGGAAGTGAGATTTCATAAAAAATAGGTTCCCAACTTGCAATTATGTTCGTTCTCTTACTCTTCCTACTCCTCTTACTCTTCCTGCCTCTTGAATGTATGTTTTCTTTAAAAGCCTCAGTTAAGTTATTAATGGGGACAGCAAAAATCCGGCACTTCCCTTGTTTAGCAGAGATGAAAAGATGTATTTTCTTCTGAGAGCTGCATTGTTCTGCAGTTGTGCGCGTTTCACTCCGTTGTGCGCTTCTTCACCGAGCGAAAACAGAACTCTTCTATCCCTGAGGACAAAGAGCAAACTGTGGTGTGGGGAGCAATATCTACAAAATCGTAAATCTTTCTCCTTCTCCTGTTTATTCTTCATGCCACTGAAGCACATTTAGAGAATGGCCAATTAACTCCAGATTCATGGCAGACTCTGATGGGCCAGATTTCTCTTATCTAAGAGGACACAGCCAAATTTCCAAATACTTTCTAGTTGAATGCAGCATGTGGCTTTCCTTGCTCCTGAATTCATAAAGCACCTTGTGGGGTTTCCAGAATGATACTTCATTTTATTAGACAAATTGAAATTTTCTCTAATTGATGCACAGATCACTGGCAATATTGTAAACAATAGGGAAAGGGTATATCAGATTCATTTCATTGTGTGTCCAGTTCTTTATTATTGTGAGTAAAACTATTTAAAGATATTTGTTCTTTAAGAATTAATCTGCTAGCTGTACATTGTGCATAGCTGTATATTGAAATATATAGGGAGCAGGAGTTTTACAGATTACTTTCCTATCGTCAAAACATACTGCAAAAATAACAATTTGTAAAATACTCTAATCAGTGAAGAAAACACACTTTTGACTGTGATGTGGTATCCTCTTAGTAAAAACCCAATACAAACTCGGGGGGAGGAAATTCCAATGTTAAATATCAGATCTATCTTATTAAACCATATTGTAATATTGTTATTAACATCCATACTGTATGTACTTCATTGCATTTTATGTCTTATCAGTTCCTGATGCATGGAATTTAGACAACCTAAAAGCATAAACTCCATTACAAAAAAAAAATGCTTTTATATTGCTTTATGTTGACAAGTCATAAGTATGAAAGTAAATTATGTTAATTGTATTTTACTTCAATCTCTCACGTTGCTGTTTGAATTGTAGAAAAATTATATTTTTTTAAGCTGCAGGTCTGCAAAGAAACTTTATAATTAATCCTAATTGTACATTGAAAGGATCAGGTATTGCATGGATTTGTGTTTTCATGTAAATAACATATATATATGAGAAGAGAGTTTAAAAAAATATCATGCCACATTCAGGCAAATTCTAAAACTTTAGGTTATTATACTAAATTTTTGAAACATTTTTAATGGTACTTCTGTTTACTTTCTCAGCATAGGCCAGTTTTCATAGTGTTAGGTGGGAGTTTTGCCCCAGAAAAATCAATGAACCCTGCATACATCTGTAATCTCTATTCTTTGTAATACTTGCTGTTATCAGCAGGAGCCAGTGAAATGCACCGTGTGCTGCATAGCGGTTTGCTTCCTTTACTGATAACACTCTTCACCTTACTACAGTCATGAGAGCTTGCATTTTGGAACTAGCAAAGAATCTTGCCTCTCCCAGATAGAAGAACACACAATGCCATCAGCAGTTCTGGGCCATGTTTTCACCCGATGAAAAATGCTGTTAACATCAGATTACTTTTTATCAGTCACAAACAAATCAAGCAGGAGGAACAGAATGATTCTAAAAGTAGGAATATATTTATCCCACAAATATCTGAAGAAATTAGAAGTGATGAAAAAGGAAATACCAAAAATGGAGCACAAGGTGGTTTCACTGGGCTCTGAAAAACAAGTGAGCAGTCTTTATATTTGCCTGGATGTTTTTCTCTGGATTTTTTAGCTCCATCCTTTGAGGGGAAAAAAATAATGTAAATGCCAAAAAGAGTTGGACAAAAAGTAAGCTTTGTATCCTATCTATGAGAATCAGATGATGTGTGTCATGCTAGTTTTTACAGTCATAGTCTACAGTCTTCCACTGATTAAAATCAAATTTGACAGTAACACAATATAGAGGTTTAACTGACAGCACACACAGCACATTTGCTAGTCATAACGCCACAGTTTAATGACTGACGCATGTGGGAAGCTAATTCGGATTTTTTTTCCTGAATGGGATAAATGAGCATCCAGTTAATACCAATCATGAATTCAAGCCTTGTGACAAAATTGATGCTACATACCCTGTTCTTGTTTTGCATATTCTGCAAATTGAACTGCAGGAAAAGAGCCAGTTTGTACACACATCCGGAGAGAAAGTTCACTCTGCTTTCTGACACATCCACCAGTTGCAGCTGAATGTCTCCAGCTCGCTGCTGTGCCCACAAACTAATTAGCCTTTCTCTGTTAAATAGCCTAAGAATTACAAATTGTATGTCTGTTTTGAGAAAAAGTACAGGTTGAACAAGCAGACGTAGTATAAATAAAATATTTATATAAAAATAGTCTCTTACAAAATATACTCTCTTATCCTATGGTTGTTTTTCCAAAAGATGGAAGTTTGTCTGGAGTTCCTTATTTCTAGACATATTCCAAACAGGATTTTCTTAATGCTTCTTTCTTTAATTGATGAAAAAAAAATTCTGGTAGAGATTTAAAACCCCTACCATTTGATTTTTGTTCCAGACAACTAGCAGCAAACAGCAAAAAAAAAAAAAAAAAAAAAGGTGTGTTTGTGTATGTACATATATATAAAGATGCCAGCTTTTGTACTTAAACATCTAGTACTGTAGAACATATCCTGCCAGTCCAACTAGTAGAAATATCCCAGTAAAGAATAATATATACAGCTCCAGTTTTTCCTTGCTGTTTCTACAAAGTTATTCCACAAAGAAAGCAAGCTACCTACTTTAATTGCAGAATAGGTCCAAAAATGTTGGTAGAGTTCTTTTTAATTAAATAAATTAATATTAGTTTTATCTGAATAAATTGTTAAATATTGCTATTATTATGCCCAAATGTCCCAAATCCCTGTGCTAAATCTGCAGCACACACACGCGCACACACACGCACACACACAAAATGGCAGATAAAGCAGTGTCTACAGAAAACTTCAAGAGTTCTTCTTGCTGTAGCAAATGGTATGAAGTAGAAAGATGGGCAAGACCAGCAGAAGCTTTTCACAAGTGTAGAAGCCTAAATCTGTATCACCCACACACTTACGCAGGCAATTCACACTGGGGCACTGTCCGTCCCATGCTGTGCAAAGCCCCTTTCTGAGCGAGCTTCCCCTGTCCCTCCCTGATCCTGATACACTGAAGGTTTTGACCATCTTTTCTGAAACCAAGAGAGTCAGTTGGCAAGCTCAGAGTTTTTTCCCGACTGGTGTCTCTTCACAAAGCAGTCAATGCTTCATGCTTTAGAGGTGCAGATTAGCTGAGATGATCTTTTTTCTGTTTTATATGTCAGGTGGCTCGGGGTGGGGGGGAGGTGGGGGAGGTTGTTTTTGTTTCTTGGCTGACTTTCATAAGAGTCTGAAATGCGTATCCATATAAGCAATGAAACATGAGAGGAAAAGACAGCGATCCATTCATCAGCATTTCTTCTGGGAGAGTAGGTCTTTGCTACAGTCTTGCGTAGGTACGTTGAGCGCATGTGCAAATGTATTCACGGCCGGGGGCAGAGAGTCAGCCCGCCCAGCCACGTGCTCACTTACAGGTGTACACCTCTGTTCTTTCACTGCACGTGTTACACTTAACATAGCAGCACCAATGAAATTTGCAGTTGCACTGCCACACTCTTGAGTACTGGTGTGTATTATAGCCTCGACCACAGCACATCAGATCGCAGCCGTTGGACTGCTGGGCTGTCTTGTTGCACATCCGTCCTTGCGTTCCCACGCTGCCGGTGACAGGGTCTTCTTCACAGTAATTGGGAGACTTCTCTATGTACACTAAATCTGTATCCATGGGTTTGCGATAGGAAAGCGGCTTCTTTATTTTAAGGAAGGTCGGACGCTTGTTACGACTTGCCCTCACTGGTTCAACTTGAACTGCTTCGTTGTATTTGTCCTTAAGGATGTAGCCCAGCTCCCGGAATTTGGGAAGAGTTGTCCAGCATGTTTTAGTGGTACAGGATCCTGAGACCCCATGGCACTTGCACTCCAACTTCATGTTTTCTTCCAGAATCTAGAACAAAGAATGATGCATTAACACAAACCAGATCATATTCAAAACAAGCAGGGTTATCTGAAGCATACTGAATGATAGCCACAGGCTAGACTGTTCTCCAGCATGAGCCGCTACCACACGCAGGTCAGGTTCCCACCAAAACTGTGGATTTTGCGTGCTCGCTCCACTGTTGTCACAGGTAGCAAATGCTCGCCAGTGCCAGCTGAGTTCTGCCTGTAAAACTGAGTCCCATTTGCACTCTGAGTTAAGCAGGGAAGATAACTTTGCCCAATTTCACAGCCTATGAACCAAAAGTAAAATGGGATCCTTATTAACCACAACTTGGCTTCACATTGCTTTGCTATAGGATTGTATACTGCTTCATATTTGTCTGTTTTGCAGTTTTTGTCATATGGCAGTGAAAGTAGGAACTGGCAGAAAATCACATCTTTGCTATGGCACCTGCATGAAATACCGTATGCAGAATGCTTTGAAAGTGCAATAATATGTACTAGAACTTGATTTTTGTAAACTGAGATTGAAAAATAAACTTCATTCCAGTTCTGGGACCTGAAAATGATGTAAGTTGGTGCAAGAAGTAAACAAGCAGATATTTTTCAATTCTTATCCTCATGTTGGTCTCTCATTAACCAGCAATGTAGAGCAGATGATCACTTATTCATACAGATGTCACCTGTTCCAAAATGTTGCAAGTTAATGCTCCAACTTGGAAACCTGAGTATTATTTCAATACACCATAATCTTATGTTCTTTGCGTTTTCTGAAGGGTCTAGGCTGTTTTGCCTCCTCTCACATGGATAAAAGAGCATACAAAATGCCCAGGCTACTTTGCAAGCAAACGGGCTTTATCTTGGAGCATAAAGGATAAGCGTGAAGAGGAGGAATTGCTTTCATGTTTTGACATCAATTCTTGTTAAAAAATTTCTACTACCTCCTTAATATTGTAAAAGCTTCTCAAACATGCCATCATCATGGCTTGCTCTACCCTGTCTCTTGTTTGCTTCTTTGTCAGGGTCTCTCATGTTTGCGCCTGAGTTGTCACTACTTTTCTTCTGAAGGTAGAAAGCTTCATATTCCTTTCAACCTCTACATCCCTTGAAACTTCTCATCTCTCTTCTCATCATCTCTCTTCTGCTGCTTATTTACCAACCTAGTCCTTGACAAGTAAAACTGGAGACCAGCTTAGTTCCTGCTGTCTGTCCTGAGCCCTACAGCTGACCTCGCTTAGCAGCAACACTGGGTTGATGCTAGAAAAAAAAATCTATTTCCAGCACTTAACTTCACACTGGTATTGGCTTGAAAGAGAACAGAATAATTTTGCTGATTAAATTCCGCTTAACCTGGCAGATACCAGTAGTGGGAAGTCCAGCCAGAGGGATTATCTGGGTTCAAGGAGTGGCCACATAAATTTTTGCCCTGAGAAGCCCCAGCTGATCCACGCAGCGCTGAACACGGGTAGCCTAGCAGGCATGGAGAGAGGTCAGTGATATGGAAATTGTAAGTAACCCTTTGTATCTACTGTAAATCCCCCCCCTTCAGTTTTGGGCTTTTGGAAATCTTACCGTGCAAGCACATGCCTTTCCAGAGGCACATGGACTGGCTGCTGCTGGAATTGGCAGTCTGCGTTGAAGGAGCCAAGTCCAGCTTGAAGACTAGAGACATGTTTTCTGGGATTTCAAGTCTAAAATCTCAGCATAAATTGGGGGTGGGGAGGGGTTAGAGCACATCTTCAGTTGTCCAGACAGCAAGTAGCGCACTGACGCTGACAAAATGTAACTGCATTCAGTCCTTGAAAGGCTTAAAATAAATAATTTAGAGACTGCACAGCCTCTTACCTATTAGATCCTGAGGCTGTTCCCATGTCAGCTGGGCATGGAAATTGCTATTGCCTAACCTTAGGAGAGTTTGTATTTGCTTTCACTCGTTGTTCTTCCTCTGCTCTCTTTCAATGAAGAACTGGATTTCAAAGGTATCTTGATTTGTATTTTAGTTCATGAACTGTCAGTACATCTGGTCTGAAGACTGGTTTTAAATGCATAGAAAGTATAGGTCCAAGATTTTGATAGATATACTTAGGATATATTAGGTCACAATTTGTATTCCTGTTTTCCTGTTTTTACATTAGTAATGAAATTTTGGTGCAAACTGTCTGCCTAATAATTGCTCTAAAACTCAGATGTGAGAAAGTTTTATATTCAGATTTACATCTGCTCAAACTTTGGCTTACATTTTTCATTATCTTGTTATCTCAAGTTTCTCTCTCAGCTGCCACTGCATACTTCTTTTATTGCTCACTCATTCATAAGGTAGTATGCTTAGAAGATAGATGAGGAGATGGAAAAGGAGTTATAGTGCAGAAACCGGAAAAATAACATAAATTCTTTTAGCCTCATTTGTACCTTTTTAAAAGCTCTTTTTAATTTGAAACTAGCCAGGAATACATTTCTCAGTTCTAATTCAATCATTGCTCTTGTTCAAGTGGCTGGCCTTATATCCTGGTATGATGTTCAAACTTGCAACAAAATATTTCTAACTTGCCTTCCATCAGGATTCACCAAATTGGCTTGGAATGTTAATAAAAAACACATCATGGTTTAGTGTCATCTATCCAGGTAGGGTTTTTTTTCCTGAAGTGTCATTAAATAGCCTAAATTGCTTTTTGGTTTATTTCATTAGCATCCCATTTACAGTCAGCGATCTCTGACAGATTAAGAAAGACCTGAGCAAGCCAAAGGACTAGAGCAGCAACGGAGAGGCCTCGTGTCACGTGTTGATCTTTCTGTTCTGGGTGACACGGTGCCAACCAGAACCAGCTTTCAGGTTTTCTGGTCTCAGCTAAGGCTGGGCACAAGCAGTTAGGCTAAAAAGATCTGGCTTCATCTGAACATAAGTTTGGGCAATACTTGTTGAGCCCAGGTCGTAGGGGTCCTTTTTAGAAGATAACAAATTCTCGGAGATGTGTGGCTAGGAGATGAAGGGGTGAGAAGGACTTTTGTCTTTTAATGCTGTGCCACATTTATTGTTCTCAATTTTTTGTGTCTAAGACTTACTGGCTAACCCTCCCTTTTTTTCTTTTTCTTTTTTTTCCTTTCTTTTTCTTCTTTTTCTTTTTCTAGCTGGGGGAGCATTTCTGATCCATTGAGCTAAAATCACTCTAACACATCTGCCCAATTTAGTCCACTGTACTCTGCAATTGAATTTTCCTTTCCATTTCTGTCTTTATATATATATATAAAGGCTTTTCTACCTTTTGCTCACAAATGCTTTCACTGGTTCTGCTTGTATATCCTCCCTCCCTGCTGCTGTCTTCCAGTGTGGTGTTTTGCAAATTCAGCCAGAGATTGATTCCTATAGCCTTTAGAAAATAGGCTACATGTAATCTGAACCATCTATCTTCTGCAAAGAAAAGGTCTGCAATGGCGATTTGATAGTTTTATTGTAGTGTGATATCAGGTGCTTGGACTATTTGTCTCACATTAAAATATGTGTATGGTGGTATGTTAATATTGTTATATTACTCCAGTAGGCTCTGTTAAATCGATGACTTTATAAATTCAAGACAGGAGTTGAAAGGGGAAGGAAGAAAACAAAATAGGGGATTCTCTGGGTAGGGACAGGAGGCCTGCGCCTCACCTTTGGTTTCTATGAGCCAAAAGAAGCATTCTACCCCTTAATAACTTTTTCTGTGTTAAAAACAGAAAAAAATCTTCACCTTTAGAGATCAGGATTTGTTTCTTTGAAGGTTTTAGCCAGCAGCTCATATCTTTTACATTAGATTAAAACCTAATATGTGTTATAGACCAATTTTTCCTAAAACATAGGAGTCTGAAGGGCACAAAATTGAAATCCTAGCTCCTCTGTTTCTTACCAAATGACCATACCCAGCTCCGTCAGCCATGGAAAGTAAATCTGTATGCACCAGTGAATGCTCTGAACTGGATTAAATGCTAACAAAGAGCTTGAGTTCTTTTAGCTTTGTCCACTTTTTCTTTGAGTTCCTACAGCAAACTGTCAGTACTTGTTTTTCTCTCTCTCTCCCCTTTGCCATTAGCCTCTGGGAAATAGTTTGTCTGAAGAGAACTTGCGCTGGCTCTCTCTAATGATGTTATCTTCAGATATAGTACCTTTGGGCACTGCCATAAGGAACTTAACATGTTTCTTCTTTGCTTTTAGTTTTGCAGAAAATGCGCAGGGTGCGTCATGTGAGGGTGGCAAGCTTTAGCTCTGGGGAACCTTGCTAACAGCTTATGAGCTGCATGTAGCTGGTGCGGGCACGATGGCCCTCCAGCGGGCTGGGCTGAGCAAGGGACGCGTGCTAGCAGGACCCTGGCGGTGGCCTGCTGAGCTGACGTGTCTAGTTTCCCAGCGAGGTGACAGCAGGCGCTGGCGGGTGCAATTCTGCAGTGGAGGGCGTTGCTGTACGAGCCGCTGCCACCTCCTGCCCACAGACCGCATCCAGAGCGTGCCCTCCCTCGGCGGTGGGATGTGCGGCACAGGCGCTGTAGCTCTCAGGCAAATGGAGACGTCGTTATGTGGCTGGTGTGGCCAGAAGGGTTGGTAGGTTTTGTCAGCTCTTTTGCCAAAGTTAGTCAGAGCTCTGTACTTCCCTTGGCTCGCTTCTTCTAGGTATGGCTAACCTCCACAAATGCTTTCGCCCAGCTGGGTTTCTCTAACATGGTAGCCTATGACCATACCCACCAAGTCACATGGAGATAGATATCGCCCCGCCCTGCCTCGGTCACCAGAACACTAAACATGCAATGTCAAAGTTACCCGGCAGGTCTTAGAGCATGAAATGCACTGGACCGTCGCACCTCCAGTGCGTTCTCCTTCACCAGCAGGATTTCCCGTAGAAACTAAATGCTGCCTCTTCAGTCTATAGTGCCGATGATTCAGCGTTAATATGTCATCAGTATAACAGGGCCCGAGGTCAAGAACCCATATTGCATCATCAGAAATAATTCAGACTCCAAACTGCATGCGAGGAAGATGTAATCAGTGAGACAACAGACACGGATTCCTATCCCACCAGAGCCATAATCTTTCCTTGTTTTGTCTGACATCATGTGGGTCAGGAAATACCTGTCTCCTACAAGTACTTGTAGATGTACCTTTACTATATAGGTCAAAGAAAACACAAACACTGGCAAAAAACAGTGTGAATTTCTCACTCCAGAGGAGAACCTGCCAGGGCTTGGAGCGTGGTCACTACATTTCTGTTGTGCTGAAGAGGCCTTTGGGCGGATGCAAACCTGCCCCTTTCAGCTTGTGGTAGATGATGGTTTATGATTTATGTTACCTTCACAAAAGCAATCGTAACTGTAAGACAAAGCCCCTCGAACTTCAGGAATAGCATGAGAGATCCTTTTTTTTTTTTCAAAAAAGGATTAATCAAGTAAAAATACTGTTTTAAGCTAATGTAATAAAGCTACATCATGTTTAGTCTTTCAACAAATTAACTTATTTGGAAACCAAATCATAGCCAATGCACCTGACTGTGAGGTCTGGAGGGAGACATTGAAAAGGGCAGTGGATATATACATTTTGACAAGCAGTAAAATAACTATCTCTGTGTAATTAAAATGCCTTGCACATGACTCTGCCACTTGTTTTATTCAAGTGTGACAGTAACCTCAAAATGGTGCTATCGCTTCAGTAACTTCCTTGTAGGATTTCCTTAATACCAGAGTAGAAGTAATACTTGATGTTTTGTGATTTGAAAACAAAAATGAACATGAGAGAGCATGAAAGAAGAAATGCTGCTTTAAATATATGCCCTATGAAATCTTTAAGAAGTATGAGAAACAGAATATTTGAAAAGTACCAGAATGGAAGCCTAAAGTTAGCAAAGACATATCTAAGCAGAAAATAATACTTCCCATCAGTGGATGTCCACTAACTATTTTAACAGAGCTATTGCAATATGTGGTCTGTAGACACATAACACATTTTGCATTGATATCTTATGGCAAACTAACTGCAGATGAGTTTGGAACTGATCGTGTCGCATATTAACAGTGATTCACTCCAGTCTTTCATATTTCAGTTTGAAAATATCATGAGGACCTTATTAAGCACAGTCAAATGATAATTTTGCTCATCTTTTTTATTAGTAAATCTGTGCAAAAGAATAAAATCTGAAGTCAGTATCTAACAAATGCCTTACACTGAACACTGTGATCCCTGACTGTTCTTGTGAACCTTGCTATAACCTTCCCAGAAATAACAGTACCACTAGGATACCACCAGGACTACCACTACTCCAATGCCACCACTACCATTTTTATCATTACAAGAAAGCAAGAAACAAACATGACAAGAAATTTTCTGTTTCAAATAAAAAATGGCTCGGAAATCAGCTCAGTACATCACCCTCGTTGATCATATCACCATTGCATCTTCCAAAGAATAGAAGATTTCTAAAGGAAACCAAGTGAGATGCCAGGCTGAGGAGTAATTCTCAGCACAGCCAGGAGAATGTGACAAAAGCCAGAAACATCTCTTGCTATGAGAACAGTAGCCATAAGATTTGTACCCAGTCATGCATCTATCTTCAGTAATGAATATCCTGTTTTAAAGAGCAAAAACATTTCTTCCAGATTCTAACTCATGTTCCCCTTAAAAATGAGAATTTCACACATTTTTCTCTCTCATAAGTTTACTCTTTTGTATACTATTACTATCTCTGCTGCCTCACAGCAGGAGGTTCCTTACATTTCTTATATATATTTTATATAGTTTCCCAATTATTTTTACACCTTTTTTTCCTGACGTATCAGTTGCCCTTTACTTGGGCATTATAAAGAAGTCAACCATATGCAGCAGTTTTTCTCCAAATGCAGCTTCTATTTCCACAATGTATAAAATGAGTAAAGAAAAAATTATTAGTGTAGCTTTTTTCAGTCACACTACTTGTGTGCTGTTGTAGCACAGGCACACTGAATGAGATGTTCTTTTTCCACGGGTAAGTTACATCATTTAAATTAGAGGACAAAAGTCCTAGTACCTTTCATTCAACAACCAGCACTGTGCAGAATAGCGAATGAACAGAGAAGTCTGAGAGCAATATCAGTAAAAGCTGAGAGGAATGCAGAAAGAATATTTTCTCCTGCATATTTTTCTTATAGTTCTCTTAACCTTCATAATGACTTATCATGTACTAAATCAGTTTTTCACCCCTTCTTGGACCAAAAAACAAACAGCAGTAGAAAATAAACATTATAGGATGCTTTCATAATTATTAATTTTGAAGAATATTTGGACATGGGATAGAAAGGACATCACTGTTGTAAAAAAGGAGATTAAACAAGACAGATTCTCACACTGTTTAATAACGCTCTTCTCATCAAACCACCAGGCATGGCCCTCGCCTTCTTCAGACTGTAGGAATCACTATGCATAATAAAACAAAGTGTCATAATACCTCAGCTTGCTGTCACTGGGGGGTTCTTCCCAGGAGAAAACCTTATAGCCCGGTGCAGCTGCTTATAGGATAAGCTTCTGCCAAAACCCAGTCAGCTTCGCAAACGTAGCTGCGAAAGTGGATTCCGTGTATGTGTCTCAGAGTCTGTATCAAGCTTGCTCCTTACTCAATATTTTTCTCTGCAAATCTAATCATGGCCCCCGAAAGTCAAATAAGGTTCTTAAGTTTTTATTTATCTTCATCAAGATACTGCTTGCAGAGATAGTGGGCACGATGTGGCAACTCCCGATGTTAATAGCTCGGCAAAATCTGATATGGAATTTGAGCGGAATGATGCACATAAATCCATCCCGCCACGTCGGGCAGGCCCTGCTCAGAGCGGGTCTCATGCCAGGTATGCTCTTCTCCCTCACCCCCTCCCTTTCCATCATATCTGATAACACAGCTACAAACTAGTCTGTGGGATTCCTTGCCTTTTTATGTCTCTCCTGAACACATTCCAGTTTTCCCCAGAGAAAAAGTACCTGCACCCTCATCTCTCTCTCTCTGGTCATCAAAATGTAAAACGAAACCATTAATTCATGAGCTGGAACTGCGAGCTTCAGGTTGAATTTCACACGCTCTTAAGGGAAATGGTCGGTGACAGTTTTCTGTGTAAAATCTAATACAAAATCTTTTTCTCTACCTTTCCTTCTGTTAGAGAAAAGTCCTGTTATAAAAGTTTTTCCCAACGACGTGCTACTAAATTAATGGTTAGATAAGTTCTTATATCAGGAAATAGACTGTAAATAATATGATCCTATTGTACTATTGGCAAATAAGTTGTGGGGTCAGGGTTGCTGGTGTGGGGTTTTTTTTTTTCTTTTTTTTAAGTAAGTTGTGAATTCCAAAATCTCTGTACTTTAAAGTCGGTTTGGTAGTTTATTGATTACTGCTGCTATGCCTTCTCGGTACATCTATCTGCAAAACTGATCTGACTTGCATTCTGTTTCTGTAGATTTTTCTATTTAAAAGCAGGCAAATGTTTTAACAGAAAAAATGGAATTAGTTTGAAAACATAACTGTCCATGTGTTTGATAAACTACTTGTTTTTAAAAAATAACTCTGGGGAGACCCGTTATCACATAGATTAGACTGGATCAATGCAATGCCAAATAAGCGTCATCATGTAGGAAGTTTAAAGATCAGTCATAAAAAGGAGCTTAGAAAAAAAATAGTTTCTAGAAAAATTCCCAGTTTCCTTTAATGTGCTTTCACCCACAATTATTGGAAAATAGCTGAATTGTCTTACACACATTCAATATGTCATTTTATATCCTATATTTGCATAAGCAAAAGTATGATTTCTTAGCCCCAGACTGAAAAAGAATTGTGAGATTAGGGAAAAATTTACCTAGGATCATTATTTGCTGCTATTCAAGCAAAACTGACACTGTGGAAATGATGGATTATAGCTTGTGAAATCCTGAGTAGTCTTCTTGTCCTAGACTACCTGGGTGCTTTGTACAGTGAAGCTAAAATTGAATGGAAGGGGGGGGGTGTTACAGATTATAGACAGAGCTGTTGGTTTTATTATCTGTTTTACCTTCCTATCACTATGGAAGTTCCCTACAATACATATCTTCCTCTCCAAAAAGATATTGGATAGCATGTTGATGCCAGAAGTGAATAAAAAGATGGTGATAAAGGATTCTTGAAAATGAAGAAACAACATGATGTTCACTGACAATAAGACAATTTGCAAAGAAAAGGAGAGAGCAATTTTTCTGGATTTGGACATGCTATCAACATAACATTTCTTCTTAAGTCATATCTACCTTCCTTCTGTTCATGAACGAAAAATCACTTCAAAATACTGACACTTCTAAAACAGGCCTCTATAAAATAGTGACCTGTGTAGTATTTTACCATGAATTAGAAAGATGATGACTGTCCTCTGTTTAAAATGCCATCTTCCCTAATCCCTGCTTCAGCCTAGGAGCTCAGTCCTACAGTCAACGTACAGATCAGAGGTTAGTGAAGTCAGTGAAATCTTGGCTGGGAGATGTCTGCAGACCTGGGCCTCTTCAAGGTTAATATAATCTTTCCAACACCCCACGTCCACTGTGTTTGATCTTTGGTCTGTGATGTTCATACAAACTCTGTGCTTCTAAATGTCAGTGCATCAGGCTGCCATTAAAATGTAGGACGGGAAGCTTTTTTTTTTCTAATAAAGAAATTGTGCCTATAGTTCATATTTTAGTTTCATACAGTTCATATCCTGTTTCTGAAGTAATGGGAGGTCCTCCCAGTTAAGATGAAATGAAGCTTATGTACGCTCCTGCGTTTGAGAACAGAGTGAGTTAAGCGTGGGGGCGTTCAGGTTCTGTTGCAGCCTTGCTCTGCCGGGTAGTGATGTCGCTGCTACCCACCGTTTGGGGCTGTATCATGGTGTCTGAGTCACACTGCACTGCTGTGGTAAAAAGGTAGGGAAAACAGGAAATGACACAACTGGACTCCGTCCTCATCACAGCTAATGTACACAAAGCGGGGATTGGTACAGAACTGACTCATTCCCACAAAATTTCATCTTCCGTGTAACCCTCTCCACTAGCAGTCAAGCGCTCAAATGAGGTGGTGCTGGCATTGTATAGTAAAGAACTGGGAGCAACCAGGTAGAGCATTTTGACAAATGCTTAAGCTGTGAGAAAAAAGTTTCCAAAGAATGATAGAAACCAAAAGAACAGTCTAACTCGTTCCAGACAACTCATCAGAAAACACCTCTTGTGCTAAACTAATAAAGCCAGGCACTGGCAAGAATGTTAGTTGCAAAATAGTATCACTTCATATTGGTTCCAAACATTTTTAACCAATAGCCATACACAGTTAATTATAGGTTCATTTAGCTACATACCACGTTATGATAGTTAACCCTTAGGTACTCAACAAATAATACTATGCAAAGCATATTTCTCATGCTTAAAAGCATACATAAATTTAATTCTCCAAGATAGCATTTTTAGTAGACAATGGATGGGCTTTTTCCTTTCCATCAAGCTTTCCAGGTGATTTCAAGCGCTTCTACACTAATTTCTCAGTACTGCCTTTATTAAAAACCAGTACTTCCTAGCTTAACTTCGTGAACTCCTTTGATCAAGAAAGAAGCACTAGGTATCTTCATGTTTGATTCACAGAGAGACATCTTTAAGCTTCAATCCTAACATTTAACATACATTTCTCAACTTGTTAAATTACCATTAGAGGTGTATCCCTTGCCTGCTCTGCTGACCTACCATCTATTCAGTAGGAAAGAGCACCCGAGGCATCTTAAACTCACTTCCCTTCCCTTTAGTCACACTATTCTGCAGAGGTGACATGAGCTTCAAGGCCATCACCAAAGGTGGCTGCACCCTGGATGGGATATAACCGTGCCAGCACTTCAAGTGACAGCTTCTCACGGAAGTGATAGCTGTGCTTGTTGTTTTAAGAGCAACTTCACATGATTCCTCCAACTAAACAGTATGCAATTATCTTAGTTATCGTAAGGCAGAAACTAGATAAAATTAACTTACTGTTCTTTGTGAATATCTTTCCATACACTTTGTGTTTACAATTCAAAATATTCAAATTATTATAAAATAACATGATTTTGATTTGTTGACTGTGTTATTGTTGTGGGAATAGTTCTTCCACAAAGATGACTTTCAAATAAAGTTTTATACATAAGACTTTTCCACCTCCAGTTGCAGTTGAGACAATAGATCCATGCTTCCATGTTTTCGTATAGCTTCTTATAGCTTATCAGAGATAAGATCCTACCAGCAGAGCCTATCTCTGTAACCTAATAGCTGCCAAGATTAGCATGCTCATATCTAGGCCAAGAATTTTAACAGGGATCTTCTGGCCTGTTGTCAATTAAAATTTTCTCCTATACAGAAGAACGTGGAATTTCCTAATTTTGAGCATGATGCCGAATGCGGTCTAAGCATACCTCTTTGGATTTCTGTGTTCCTTACCTGGCTTATTAGATTTTCTTCTTTTGATTCTAACAGGTACTTTAGGTAATAGGTGTAGCTCTCCTCTTAAAGATGAGAGATCATATATTAGCAGAAGTTCTCATTTAGGGTGCACCATATTGACACATATAATTCTTCTTTGTCAGCTCGCTCTTCAGACTGGACATAGCTGTTCTTACAGGTTACATGGTTGTACTCATAATTGTGTGTGGTCTTATATTTAGTGTAAGACCTAATGTGCTTAAGGCAAGGCTAATTCCCTTAGTTGGCCACCAGTTGACGCTGCAAAGAGATCCTAGAGTTCTAGCAATAAATGTTGGCTTAGATCTCATTTAGAGTTTGTGGATACTAAGAGTTTCTGTCTGTCTGTCTGTCTGTCCTAGTGGATCAAATGTAGTCTGTTAGGTACTTTTAAGTACCAGCAGTCTCAAGGTCATTTCAATAACCAGTTCTGATGGTTTTCTGCTAGTATTAATGCAAATTAATACTTGTGTCATTTGGCACTAATTGGCGATGCAAAGTTAAGCATCCTATCTGCAATTACCTGAAACCCTTATCCTTTTACAGACCCATATCACACTCTTTCAATAACAAAACAGGCCTTGTTTGCATCCTTGGACTAAAAGATTGATCTTTGTTTTGCCTAATCAATTTTTTTTTGTACTGTTTACTTGAAAATACCTGGAAATTATTTCTGTTAAAGCAAAGGTCTGTTCCTCTTGCACACCAAATGCTACTGCATATTGCTTTCAGTGAGAATTCAGAGCTTCATAACTTCAGAGCTTTCTGCCACCAAGTATCTAATATAGTATTTGGACCAAACGTTGGTTTAACTTTCAGCTTTAGCAAAACTCCTGTTATGCATTGTTCCAAAAGTCTCTGCATAGCCCAACTAAATAAGTGAGTTCACGTTACTGACTCGTCATTGCAAGGCTCTTGGAAATGCTCCTAAAGATACCTTCAGTTCAATCTCCAGAGATTTGTGTTTCAAGTGCAGAAGGTCCCAAGTCCTGTCCCTGTTGACACAATACGGTAGCAGAGATTTAACCACACACACCTAGAGTTGCATAATGAATGGCTATACTTCATCAGATAGGTAATGAATGAGACTGTACAGAGCAAGAGCTATAGTTTAATTCAGTGTAAACTTTATGTGTAGTATAAATTCTCACTGTGTATTAAAAATAGTCTTACTGAATAGCCAGACCAAACCATTAGTTTCCTGCTAACTTGGCCAATACCTGTCTTCTGTTGGTTTTAATTGCTAAAATATCCAAAGGGAAGTGTCTAGTTTTATATAATAAATCAGTGTTTGGAAACCTAAATTTGAAGTGTGATGAATGTCATCTGGTAAATACAGGGGAAGATCTGTGTTCATCAGCTATTTTTGAAAATATTGCAGTGACTTAGGCCTAAATTTAGGCACAGAGCTCAAAAATTATGGATTCTGATTTCATTTCTCTTTTGCTTAAGTAAGTGAATAATTAAAATGAAGACATGCCTCCAAAAATAAGCAAAAAGAAAATTAATTTCTCAGTAAAATATCAGAAAACATAGATCAATAGAAATAATACAGGACAAAAAAAAGCCATTATTATAGGTCAAAGTTAAGGTTATTAGATGCTATGTTTTCTCTTTCTTATGACTTTTATTATATGATCAGCATAAGGTTTATGATACACAAACATAGCAAGTATTTGCTTATGCTTTGTGGTAATAGCATTTGTCTCAAACTAGTAATGTTTTTTTAGAAATGAGGACTTTTGTTCTGCAGCACAAGAGAGCCACTGAAGATGCTACTAAGGGTCTCATCCAAATGGGCAAAAAAGGGTGGGAGTTTTTTAGGGAGAACTGAATAACTTATACAGCTACTGTTTTTGTCTAGATGATGGTCCCCTATGATTACTGAATGACAGGTGTATGCACTGTGGGGAATGTTGCTCACTGTCCAAGAGAAAGACTGAATTAAATTAGAAAATATCCGAAAGTGTGAGACTCAGCCAGTGGCTTTGCTGAGCAAATTAATCATTACAGCAAGCATCTGATTATTTCAGTTATAAAGGGTGCATGATATTAAATTTGGAATTTGAGATCTTTGTTATTTATTAACAGACCCTGGCCCTCAGTCTCAGCTATCTTTGTCAGCAGCATGACAGATTGTCAGCTCTAGTAATCATATACATGAAATGCATGTTTTGCTCGTAATGCCAGAATCCTCTAAAATTGCGACTGCAGGTAAGTGATAGCATTTATCATTCCCTAATCTTCAGCGTAAATCAGGAATTCAGTTTTCAACCACATAAGATATAAGAGGGAGTTGAAAGCCAAAATACAAGTAGGACCGTGTATCACAATTTTTGATTAGCTGAAAGTGGAGGACAAGTGGAATGAAAACTCATTCTTGCGGATTACAGCTCTTGTGCAGTCCAATTCCCTCTCATAATTTAGAATAACATTAATGTTCCCTTTATCTTTACTCTGGGCTGTTGAGAAGATGCAGGGCTTGTCTGTCAAGTTTGGTCTTGTTTTAAGACTATTATCTACAGTAAGTAGGAAAGCCATAAAATAGAACCTCGATACTTTCAAATACAAACGAAACACTGTAAGAGTGCGCAGGATGTGTATTTTTTTTCACACCTGGGAAATTGCCCAGCAGAGTCTTGTTGTGCACCGCAAACATGCAGCAGGGGTGCGATTTTGGAAGCGCTCAGCTTTGTCCAGTGTTCCCACTGACCTCAGTGTGAGTTTTCCCATTCAGAGAACTGGGCTTGCTCCAAAGTCAGTGCTTGGCACCTTCTGGAAATCCACCTGCCCCCTCACCCCAGCAAAGGTGTGGTGAAGAAGTTGCTAGAAAATCTCTTTGCCAGATCTAGTGCTCCTTTTCTAATTGCCTTGAACTACAGCTGTGGTGCCAGGCCTTGAGGCTCAAGGAGGTGCTCCGAGCAGGAGCTGTGATACCCAGGGACTGCAGGCTGTGATGGGACTGGGATTACCTGGGATAACATGCTGTAACCGGACTCAGCTCTGCGGGTGGACATCCCTTCTCTTTGCCCGTACCTTACAGCCACAATAATTTGAAATTAGTCACAAGGTTTTTTTACTTACTGCTTTCTGGTCACAGCAAGGCATGGGCCACATGCGTACATCACTTACCCTTCTCCCTCTGCCAAGTTTAATCTAGGCAAGATACTACACTGCTTGATTAAGCAAGGCAGCTATTAGGACATTCTGCATAGGGATATTTGGTGCATCTAGCACCAGATTTTCCAGATGTTACGTGACATTTTAGCAGTGGAGCAGTCATTTGTTGAGACTGCTATAGCTTTGTGAGTGGATATGCTGTGTGTTGCTTTGGCCAAAGATTATTTTCACTGATGTTTTTGGAATGGTTATCTCCATTACTGTCTGCTTTATTCAGTTCTGCCACTGCTCTGCCCTCAATCTTTGCTGCTGAGCTCCATGTTAATTTGTGCAACAACCTCTTCTATCAGGGGTCTAAACACAGCTACAGTTGAAGTCTGTCAGAAATGCTACAGCCACTGTCAACAAGAGGCACCTACCTACCTGCCAACAGACTGAGCTCCCCATCTTCCTATGGGAATGGACATGCATGAGCTCTTATCCTGGTCTTGTATCAGTCAGGAAAGAAACCTTGAAAAGTGCCCACTCCTATAACCAAGTGATTTTTATCACATTATAGCCAAATGCTTTGATATCCTTAGATGATGCCCCACCTCCTGAATAAGCAAGCAGCACAACTAGTCCTGGGCATATTTGTCTCTTCAGGATCCCTCACAGTTGCTCTTGTAACTAGAGGTGGAAAGTTACTCCTGAGAAACTCCAACTTCAAGCTACTCTAAATCAGGAATGTACCACAGCTGTGATTGTTTCAGTAGCAGTTAGTATCCAACAGCAAAGAGGAGAATCATTTATCAGTTTTGTATTATAAAGAACATCCTTAACATTAAAAACTAGAGGCTTCTGAATATAAATATAATCAGGAACGTTTCTGTGGCCGTGCCAAAAAAAAAGTGAAAAACTGTTGGAAAATAATAAGTGCAACTTCAAGAGCACTGTTAAATTCTGAGCTCCAAGAAACACGTGGCTGTGCTGCTGATACCATAATATCACTTACTGCTGGTGCCAGGAGTATCAGGGCAGCCTCACCCAGTTCTGTTGTGCTCGAAGCTGGTCTCCTAGACTCTCTGGAGTCTATGGTAATTTCCAGCAGCTCCAGACACAGGCGAGCTCTATTCTGGTGCGCGTGCACCATTAGAGACATTCTTTCTGATGGAGCTGTGAGACAGCTGAATACAAAAGTACGTGGTTTTGGTTACTCTTGGCTAGTCGCACTGTGTGCAGTGATTGCTTAGAGCCACATTACAGCTGGTCTGTATATATGGAAAAGAATCTCCTGGCCCTGATACGGGCCCTGCACCCTCCTGACACGTTGACTGTCCCATCTAGCACTACGTTTGCCAGGCAATATGTATCCCTGATCATCTTCTGGAAATGGAGCTCCTCCAGGAGCTAGACTGACCAGGTCCCGTGAAGGGGTGGCCACAGCCACAGCCTTCCTCGGGCACGGCTGCTCCAGTGCAAGGAGGGCACAGCTTCCAATGCAAGCTGCACTCACTCCCCACTGCAGGCAGCTGAGGTTAGCCCCAGGCATAAGCAGAAACAGTGCCATAGTGCCTGGCAATTCAGCTGGCAGTTTTCACAGTGCTCTAAGACTTAGTTCAGGCAGAATTAATAACTCTCCAGAATTTCATGCATGTATTCAAAAAAATTATAAATGTTAAATCTCTATCTTCTTAATTTTTCAGCAGTCTTTTTCCTTGGTCATTTCTCTTTTCTAACAATGTACTAGGTATTGCTCACAACTTTTTAAATGTTTCAGCCACAACAGCTTGAGTTCTGTGCTGTTTCATATATTCAGACTCATTAGGAAAAACATATCTTGATGAAATAGAAATATCTATCTGCTCTAGAAGATAGTTAAGTTCTTGCAGTGGTGTGGTGATTTCACACTTTATGCAAGAACTGGAAGACGCTCAGGAAAGCTATATGGCAGAATTCCCTTCTGAGGTCAGAGACGCTAGCAAGTAAAGGGGGATAGTGTGTCATAAAAGTAGCCTTTACAGAATAGCTTGGGAGAACTCTTGAACTCAATGTTTTCCAAGTGCTGGTGTTTCACTTCAACATTATTATAGTCATCCCTAAAGGACAAAATACTAAACACTTCAGTTAATTAATTACGATCATTGCATGATCCACTTTGGAAACACCTTCTGGTTTCTCATAACCTTGCTTGATATTTGCACCAATTCTGTTAGACATGTTCTGCCCCGCTCCCATGAACTTTAGAGCCAAAAGGGAAAACTGAAACGCTACTGAATCAGAGGATGAAGATACATTGCAAAGTTAGTGCAGTTAGGTATGCTTCCAAAGAGAAATGTTAAATAAAAATCCACCTTGATGTGCTCTTGAATTGCAAAAGCCTTCTAATGCAGCCTGTGCACATGATTTATAACAATGACTCATAATATTGCATTATACTTAATATGATGTAACGCTGATGCAAGATGCCATTCGTGGAATTTCAATGTCACAGAGAAAAGAGAGGAGAGAGCAATCTGGTCATGTACCTTGCCTTGCTGTCAAGATGAAGAGTTTACAGCCAAAATGTATAGAACCTTTCAATACCTACTTTTCTACTGAGGCAGGTTAACTGGGAGAATAACAGTTTTATTTCCTGGAGCATAAATATCTCTCAGACTTACGTTATTGTGTTACTTTCAGTAATTTAATTAACTTTGTACTTAAGAAGACAAATTTGCTAACAGAAGATTCAGTCTTGCAATTATAACCCCTCACATGGAAGTTCTCAGGGCAAATCAGTATTATGCCTTTAAATTAATCTAGGCTTTATCTCTCTTTTCTGACCCAACCAATATGAATTATTCTCCTGTTCTCTCTGTACTGCTTCCTTCTTGCTGCAGTGAATCAGCACTTCAGGAAACACTAATTCAAAGAGGAAAGACACCCTAACTCAGTTTCTGGAGGTCAGAAACAGCTGCTTTCCAAAAGGTTTGACAAATGACATGAGGCTTCTCAGGCTGCTTGGGGCCAGTTTTATAGGATGCATGCAACCTCCTTTTTCAACTCTGCCCTTTCCCCTCCAAGTACCCTGAGAAGTTCAAAGTCATGCATTTGTCTATAAAAATGAGTCCTAGAGGTCTGGGGAGAACTGCTAGGCCAAGCCAAAGCGAGAGTTAGAGCCCCGACTTTTAACAATAAGGAAAACTGTTACTCACTCTGTCCCAGCAGCTGAGGCACCCCGGGTGCTCCTTCTGCAGGAGCCAGTGTGCCGGTGTGTCATCACGGGCGGCATTATTTTGCAGCATGGGAGCAGCTGGAAATGCAGAGAGCTCGTACAATCTGAGCTGCGAAGGGAGCACTCTGCACTGCACACTGGGTGTGCACACAGGTATTCTTTAAGCATTACACTAGCAAGGGCTGTTCAGAGAAGGAAATAGCATGGATCTGCTCCACCTATAACCTCTAAAATCCTCCATCTTTGACATGGCCAATTTTCATCTTCTATAAAAGAGGTAACAGGTGCCCATACTATTGCTCTAACAAAGTCACATAGTCAGTAGATTCAGCAGACAGTTGTTGACACCAGAAGCAGCAGAGAAACGTCTGCGTAGGTAAGATGAGACTATAGGGAGTCTATAAGGAGACTATAAAGACCATAAGGAAGATCTTGAACTGAGACCTCCAAAATGTCTGGATCAGACTTTTCTGGTAGCTCTATGTCAGTGTATACCATGAGGTCCTACCTATGTTCAGCTTCCTTGTGTAAGTCCAACAGCCTTGCCTTCTTCAGTGCAAAGTCTGCCAGCTCTTGCTCTCTGAGATAGAATGGATGAATTTACCAGTGGAAGGATTTGTAGGAAGAAAACTAGATAACACTATATGTTTGATTTACCATAGTCCATCCTGAATCTGCTGCAGTTGGTGTCATCCTAGATGACCTTTCATAGCTCAGCCTTGAGAGCCCAGGGGAGTGGGGTCCAGCACACAGTTTAGTTTAGCCTTTCAAGAACCAAAGAAATAGAGGGGGCTGGCTTTTGAAAGGTGTAGTGATGCCTACAGGTGAAGATAACAAATCAATAAGAATTGAACATCTAGTTTATTTTTGGAAGCTCCACTAGGTGCCAGTCTGTCTCCTAGGTGCATAAATATCATCAAAAACCTAGCCATGGGCAAGTAAAACTAGACAAGAATTTGTAGCCCAGAGGGAAGCCACCAAGAATGGATTGTGTGGAGGCTGATAAGATTCATATTGCTCCAAAAGGGAGAGTACCACCTAAAACAAGACACTCTTTGTTGTGAAAGCATTAGGTTTTGAGAGACCTAGCTTGCCAAATACCCATATAGGCCTCCCTCTGCCAATTGTCTTAAATACTGTGATCTTTCACATAAGAGCAAAGACTGAAAGGAATCTCTCTAGCAAAAACATCATTTTTTCATCCTCTGCAGATTGGTGGAGTAACATGCCTCTTCTCAATCATGTTACTCTTTCTTTTCCCTGAAGATTTCAAACAGAGATTCGTTCGAACAAAGATCAGTAATTTTGCTCTGTAAGGGATGCAGGAAGAAGCATAGAAATATCTCTAGATCAGAACAGTTCCTGAGCCTGCTGGAGAAATGGCAGATCGCCAGAGATAGCGCACACCACCGTTCTCCCAGATAACAATGCATAGAGCTGAATCTTCCAGGCATAATTTTTTAGGACAGCAAATCGTGCATATATAGGTGAGAAACACAAGGAGCTCATGTCCTCAGGGGAGGCTGCTGTGTGTTTTGCCTTCCCACAGGCCAGCTCCAGGACTCATATCCCTCCTCCTCTACCCTAGCTCCATACCTGGGTGATAATGGAGACAAAAAATACACTGAAGTGCCAAGGGGAACTTCTTTTTTTGTCTACATCTTTGAGCTTTGCATTTGAAATAATTTACTAATAGAGTAGTCAATTCTGTCTGTATTTGCAGTCCTCTACAGGCTGGTCTGTCATTTGGGGCGAATCTTTTAGTGCTGTCACCTACCTAATAAACAGGCCTTTCAGGCCTGTTTATCTTTTCCACAAAGGTGAGACTCCATTGGGCTAAACTCCTCTGCTGTTTTTGATTTCAGTGCATTTGAACTTGTGTAGCAGAGGACACTGTGGGCCCTGATGTTCTACCATGCTTTTTAATAAGTGTCTTTGTGCTACCAGAAGGCAAATGATAAAGATCAGTATCTTTCCTAAGATAACTCGGATTATTTGAATAATAAATTAATAGTTAGTCCTTGAGCTATGGTCAGAATTCAGTGTTAATTTTGCTAGTATTTTGAAGTACCATGTTTGCACTGGAGGGTCAGACCCAGAAATTTGGGATTCTAGGCAGAGGGAAAAAACAACCTGACCTGTAAGACAACTTCAGTAGCACTAAATAAGAGAAAGGTTAAGCTTTTGTTTGGGGTTGAAATCGCTTTTCTTCAATACCATATGCTTGTCTCCAGCATATGGTGCCTAAGTGGAGATGTCTTAGAGCCTAAAGATAATTGTGACAACAAAATAGTATCCACAAATTAATTGCTGTTCCTAACTTCCTTCTCCCATTTGCTTCTAAGTCACAATAAGATAGTGCTAAAGTCAGTACTAATACTACAGGAGTACAGATAATGGGGAAGGTAAAACAGAGAGCTAAGAAAGCAAGAGGCTCTACATTAGTTCTGTAAGATCTGATCAGCAAGATGGCAACTCCTATATCCAGCTACAGAAAGCAGTGCTGCTCTGCAGAAATGTGTTAAATCCTATGCAGTGTGGCTACACAACCCAGAAGAGGCTTGGGAGCAGCACAGATGTTACTAAGGGCATTATACAGAACAGATAATTCTAGTAGGTCGGGCACTTGCAAGTGCGGATAACTCGTTGCGCCTGCCTTAGCCCTTTAAAGTTTCAAGGGTAAAAAATGGTAGAAAACGCTTTTTGTTACTAGGCTCAGGAAATAAGCCTGTGAACAACTGAGTAAGAACATGCCATTTTCCCAGGGACTCCTTCAAAATAGGACTGAACCTGCACACAGTTGGCAGGGGCCGGGGGGAGGTACAGAGACATCCCTGGGCTCTTCCTAGCTGGGGTAAGGGAGAGCCCTCCGCCGCCGACCTGGTCTGCTGCACGCGGGGAGCAGCCCGGCCGGCGAGGATCTGAAGAGCACAGATCAGGTTGGGTCTTGCACCCGTAACTGCTGCCACTGAGGATCAGAAAGCTGGCTAGCTACAGCAAACAGCAACGGCAGCAAATCCAGGGCAGTCAGGATTCCCACAATCCCCAAGAAATCTGCATGTTTGAAGCTGCTGAATTCTTGTCTTCCCAAGTGCTGATTCTGCAGTAATTGCTTTCAGCTACCTGGTCCTGAAGAACGGAAAAATGGGGGCGGGAAGGTTTCTGTGCAAAATGATAAACCAAATACATATAATGGCATTACAGTGAGTCAGTCTGTGGTCTTTTTGCAGAAGTATTTTTCTCCCTTTAGATATAGTACTCACACAAAGAGCAAGGTTTAAACAGTTGGGTTGAAAACGATCCCTTTTCAAATGAGTGAGAAGTTCATGTCTGAACCTGACGGGAATCCCATTCACCCACACAGTAGCAGGCAAGCTTTTTATCATAAGTACCATTTGACTTTCCAGGTAAAATGTTTGTTTGCTTTTTCTTTTTACAACTGTAAAGAGTAACATTTAGAGAAATATTTGACGGGCAGATGGTCCCAGCAAGCTTGTATAACTTGCAAAGGTGCCTACTTGTCTACCATACCATGACATTAGCATCGGAGCACCCTGCAGCTCCCATGCACCGTGCACAGTCTAGCCAGACCTCTCACCTGAGGCGGGAGATGGCCGCGTCCAGGGAAGAGCAGAGCTACTCACCTTCCGCCCGGCCTCGTTGTTGTGCAGGTTCATGAGGGTCCTGGCGTTCTGCTTGATCTCCCTGGCATCCACAAACACTTTGGCGAATCCTATTCCATATCTGATATCAGCGGAGCAGCCTCCCCATTTCCATCCTTCCTCCTTGTGGTACTGTCCTTGTTTCTCTTTGTCACAGCCACAGTCGCTCAGGTTTCCCTGCGTACAGGCGGCCGTGATTGCGTGTGCTACTCCAGCAGCAATGATGGCGTATGTGAATGCTGCTTCTCTGCTACCTGAAATTAAAGCAGTGCTGTAAATACGTGATACAACATGGTGACATTAGTAAGAAAAAGATATGCAAGTTGCTGCAGCGCAAACATCAGAGGGCTATTATTAGCAGTGCTGTAAATCTGCAGGCATAAGCAGGTCTCTGCTCTTCTAAATATTGATTTTTGTGGATGTTCAGACACTCTCTAAAATGATAGGTCTCCATGAGGTTGTCAGAAATAAGGTATTATTTAGGCAACTTCATATACATATTTCTAGATGACATCAGAAGTAGTCAAAGTAAACTATTCATTGGAAAAGCAAGGGATTGGCAAATGTTCTTGTTCAAAAAAAAAGAAAATGGATGGAATTGAGGGTGGAAATGTTAAAAAATCCTTTTTCAACTTTTTTTTTTAATCAGCTCAGAACTGGTATTTTGTTTAGAAATTTAATTCTGCACTAAAAGGTATTTTTAGAGGAAAACAACTTCAGTTAGAAATCTTGTTTTGAAAATATTTTAGCTGAACTGAAACACTTTTTCAGATTATAAGCGTCACCAAGACTCAAGGCAAAAATTTTCATTTTTAATCTCAAAATTTCTCACAAGATGGAAAAAAGCTTCCTGACCTGTATAAGTATCATCACAAAAGCAAGGTAAAGGAATAGCTTCACCAGATGTCTGTGAGGAAGTGGTAAAGCCAGTATTATTCTGTGCAGTATGACTATGACAGGCTTCTTTTTGTTTGGGGTTTTTTTAACCTTAAATCAATGATTTAATTTATCTTCTTGAAACTTTCCTAGATTCTAGTGTGTGAAATTCCAAAGTGTGACTCCTAGGTGATCTGTGATGCTTTTGGAACCAGTTCTGCTGAAAGAGGGCCCCTTCAAAATGCAAGGAGTTTTGCAGTTGTCGTCCATGTATATCAAATAGCCCTTTAAAAATTCTTGTTTTCTTCTTTTTATCAAATTAGATCTGGTTTTGGAAATAGTTCCGTTTGTATAGAAAAAATATAAAATGTTAAAATACATACATATATGTGTGTGTGTGTGTGTGTGTGTATATATGAATGAATAAACCTGTTACAAATCCTGCAGTCTTCATTCAAAAAATAGCTGCATTTGACTGAATAAGAACTTCATGTCCTGAACTAAGTACCTGCCCCTACTCTTATTTTTCCAGTGCCAAAATGTACCTTTGCATCAATAGGATCAGAATCAGGCTTGTAATTAGGAGAGGGCAGATGGGAAGATCTGCTTCCCTTCTTTAAACATCTGCCAATTCTGGCAGAACTCAACTGCTGGCAATAGTTTATTCTACAAGAAACAAGCATATTTCTGCTGTTTATTGGATTTCACAAAAAAGTAATCACTTAGGAAGAAAATCTTACAAGCACTTCCTTCTCGCTTTCACATACACGATCTAGATTTCTGTACATCAGTAAATGCTTCTTTTAATGAAAAATACTCACTTCCTTATGAGCAAGGAAGTAAAATGGAAAACAAGATGACATCATCAAAATCTGTTAATAGGCAACTGCATGGCCTTTTATTGGCATAGGCAACATCCCACTGATACTGCTATGCACTGTTTGTAAAGGACCTTGTAGTCAAGAATTAAACTTCCTCAAAGGATTTCTTGCTTTCCTTTATTTAAAAAAAAAAGAAAAGAAAAATCTTAAAATGTTGAATTGCTGTGACTGTGGACTCTGTAGATGCGCCTTTCAGGACTAATGGCTTTTATGAAAATGTGAATATGGAGTAGAAGCCCTCAGTTTGTAGTTCCCAGATCACTGTCTGTGCACTAACATCAGAGTACCTGACGAAGCCTTTGGAGAGCCTCCTTCTGCTCTCTGCACCTGTGGAGGCAATACGTAAGCATGGACATGGCCACCACAAGGGCACGTCGTGGAGAGCCAGGGTTCAGACCTGTCTTCACTAGTAGCCAGCTGCTACTGTAGTGCATAGCCCAAAAACGTGCCACTGCCAGAGTGAGCTGTGAGACCGGTATCTTGCCATAGCCTTCTACGGTCAGTGCCACCTTCTGCAAGGAGTAAGTGTCCTCAGAGGTAAAAGAGGTAAGAGGAAGCTACTGAGATAAAGCCTAACTCAGTGGGAAAAGGGAGAAAGAAGCAGCCACTGATTTGAAGTGTGCATGGAGTTGTGCTCTCGGCGTGCCGGTGTAGCAGCGTGGGAGACCACGGGCGGCAGGTGCAAAGGGGTCTCCTTCCCGGGGGAGCCCGCAGGACCAGCCAGGGCACCTTCCCAGCCCTTCCTCCGGCTATCCTCAACATCCTCACTAGTTTAAGTGCAGCAGTATGAAAAGTGCACTGATAAACAGGGAGGGTACAGTAAGAAGTCCCATTTTTGCCACTCAGGGTCCCTCCTTGAAGGGGCAACACATTGTGCCAGATTTCTGTTTCATGAGGCAGCGAGAAGGGGGCAGCATCAAAAAATGTTTTGAGTTGAAGTTTGCATCTGATTCTGGTTTTGCTTTAGTTGGATGATTTCTAGTCTAACACAAGTTGTTTTCAAGAACTAGAACAAAAAATCATTCAAAGATCATTTCAATCTGATACACGCAACATTGTAAAGATGAAGCAGCTCTTTAGCCTCTTCAGGGAGCAAAATGCAATACAAAGGGTATAAAAATAGTGCAAGCAGAGGCAGAATCCAGTTTCAAGCTTGCTCTTAAAATCTTTTACACATATTAAGTTATTTTATAGATTTGTCCTGTTTGGGGAAAAAGTAGCTTTTGAAAACTAAAGGTTAGGAGATTACAAGGTAAACAAAGCAAGTGTCGGGAGGAATTGATCCAGGTAGGAAGTACTGTCAGTAGATGGTTATACAGTGTTGATAAAGCAGTGCACACTTGTCACACCCACATCAAACTAACTAGTTTTTGCATAAATGATTCACCTTTTTAAGCTTCAATACCCTCGTTTAGCCCATAGAAATGTCAGCACATAAAGGGCAGTATAGTTTATAGGAAAGGAAGGCATAGTTTATTTTGAGCCTGTTCTGTGACAGTGCTTTAGACACCAAAATGATATTAAAGGGTTTTTGCAACCAAACCAGCAATGCTCGAATGGGATAATATGCAAACATGTTTTTCTGAGACTTTTAAGTAATGAATACTATTGCTGCACTTCTTATTTCATCAGACAGTTGAAATGCCTGGAGCATCTCAGTTGGAAACGCTGCTTTAACAAGGTGCACCCAAACAGCTGCTCCCTGCAGGCAACAGTTTGTTTCCTCTGAGTTTGTGCTGATGCTCCAGAGGCGGCCAACAAGGGAGGAACTGCTCCGCATTCGCTCTAATCTCAGCATGTACATAGTTTGAAAGGCACAGCCCAGACCCCCAAAGATGAGCAGTTTGGGAAACAACCTCCTATGATTTGTGGAAGCCAGAACGGTGGGGGAGTAATTGCACCCTCCTTTGTTTTCTTTCTTGCTTAGTTTTCAGTCTGTGCGTCTCATATGCATCTGATCACCAACTTAGTCCTCCGCCTTAATTTCCCTCTGAAGATTTAGTAGTATAAAATTCAAGATCTTACTGTTAAAAAAAGTCCAGGGTTTGCTATCAACACAATACTGCTACTGTTTTGTGTTTGTTTTAAGCTGTAGGTGATGGTGCCTCTAGCATCACAAAATCTTCATACATGGGAACAGCAATTCTGCTTCAGGAGGACAAAGAAAGTTAGCAAAGTGGGAGATAAGGTGCAGATAAGTATTCCTGCCAGGTTGCTGTTGGGAGGGAAGATATAGGATAAAGTAACTAAAGAAAGGGAAAGGGGAACAGGATTGGCAGAAATGCGTCACACACTGTGAGACACAGGACCTGCCTTGGCCAATGACTGGAACAAGCAAAATACGTCTTCCCTAGGGAAAACAGGTAGTTGCAGTCAGTGGTCTTCAAGGACTTCTGCATAACTGAAAGGCTGTGGAAAACCCTATGGTGCAGTGATTTACCTTCTCTAGAAAGGTAGAAAGATGAGAAAGTAGCTGGAAGAGTGAACTAGTACATTTTTAGCAGTGAGATCAGGAAAGACTTTTTGGAGAAAATTTAAATGAAATGTTCCCATATGCATGAAGTAACAAAACTTTCCCTTGAACAATCTTCCAGCCCTTTGGCTTAGGAGCCCTGGGTTGAGATCCAGGAATTAAGTGTTTTTGCTGTTATTTCCCACTGAATCCATCCTCAAACTGCAGCTGAATTTAAATCTATGCCTTGAAAAAATAGAAAACGGATTTTAAAATGCATATAACAAACAGTTGATCTTTGTGGAGGACTGGTGCAAATCGTGATCCCAGGTGCCGGGTCAGTTTAAGAGTTTCTTGTGGAGGCCTTTCCAGGTAGTGACGTGCAAGGGTGCACACCAAGCCGCTTGTGATGGCTGAACTGACAGAAGGAAGAATGATGGCTGCCCGAGGACTATAGGAGTTACGGAGAAAGGTGGAGAGTTGATTATACCTGTATAAAAACTGTGTTTTGTATTGCCTGTGGCATTTGATAGTTGGAAGTGCAGCTCATTTACAGGTGCCCCTTCCACAGCACTGAGACTCTCTGCTATGTCCACGGCGAGCCGTGCCGATATTCCCCAGGTTTTGGCGGACGGCTGTATCCTCTTGCAGCCATAAGCCATATTCTGACTTGCATTGTCAGAATACTGCCACAAACTGCTTAAAAACAAAGCAAAAACTGGTGAGATTTTCATAGTCTAAACTGCCAGCGGGTGGTCTGGATCTTCCCCTCATCCATATTGTCAGCCTTGCAAAGTTGCTGAAAAGCTAGAGAAAGCGAGGGGGAAACAAATCCCCAAACCAGTGAGTCTGTGAGAAAGCCGTCCTTCCAGCGGCCGAGCGCCGGGCTCTTCTCACCGTGTCTAGAGCAAGCAAAGGCTAAATCCACACCAGATCTGAACTCCGCGTGTTAGAAACGGCGGAAGAGGCTCCGAGTCTTGCAGAGGCTCCTCTGGTCCTTTACAGGGCCGGTGATCTGAGAGGGCTTCTAACCCCGGCAGCACTTACAGGGATCGTCGCTGCGTTGCTGCGGGCAAGAGCCAAGCTCGACGGGGACGTGCTGGGGCTGGTGGTGGGGAGAAGGAGGTGGGAGAAGGCTGGTGCCCGCGGCTGACCTGGGCGACGCCACCCCGCCGCGCCTGGCCCTGCGCCGGGATGCGGGTGCAGGCGTCCGCGGGGCAGCGCTTGCCCCGTTCGGGCCAGGGGCTGTGCTCAGCCTAAACAGGCGCTCCAGCGCTGTAGGAACCCAGCGGTTTTTCTTCATGTGTCAAACACAGGTATCTCCCTGCTCTTCCTGGTCTTTCCGGACGTAAACAACATGCGCGCTGTGCCTGCTGCAGAGGCGTCGCCGCTGCCCCGCGTAGCCGCGCGTTGCAGCTCGGTGTGCTTTGCTGGAGGAGGGCTGCTCCGCGTCCGTGACTCCCGGTATCTCCGCAACTCCCCCGTCAGGCTGCCGATAGCCCTCCGAAGCACTGGAGTCCCACCCTTAGCCCCTTCTCTGGGGAGCATACGACAGTCCCGAGCCGGCTTTGACCACGTCTCTGAGATCTGCACAGGCAACAACCACCGCGATGCCCTAAGGGGACGCGCTCGGATCCTCACAAGTAGGGGAACACACAGACATCACCGGCACGCGTGGCTCTGCTGCCACAGAGCACACCGTGCAGCACTCGTGCCTCCCTCTGAGCGCGATCCTGCAAACACCCACGCGTGTATCTTTGCTCCTGTGCGTAAGCGTTTGCAGGACTGGGCCTTGGCTGATCAGCAAGAGGTCTGCTGCAGGGGGAGGGCCTCATTCTGGCACTAATTTGGGCCATTTAACTCTTTAAGTTTAATCTTAAAATGTGAGCAGTTTGTAAAAAGCTTCACTCACGTAGGTGAAAAACTTGGAGAACTTAGTTTAAAAAATAAGCAAAATAACTTGGTGCTGCATGGGAAACAAGGCCTAGGCCTGCAAGATACAGAGTGGATTTGACTTGCAGGAAGTCAGCAAGCGCTCAGCGGTTCAGGACCTCGCAGTATCTAAGTATGTTTCTAAATAGCTTGGCCCACCATATCAATCCCCCTCATAAATTGGCTAATCTGGGAAATAAAAAAGACAAATTTCTATTTATCTCACTGGAAAACATAGGTTGTATTTTCTGCTGTTTAAAGCCAAAAGGTCAGAGAGGGAGTTACCTGTAGTGACATGAGCTGAAATATATGTTGATTGTGAAAATATAAAGATGGAAAATACAACATACCTTGCCAATTATGTGCCATAGCTAACATTACTTCACATCTCTCTATAGAGGTCATAATTCATAGCTAGTAAAAATGAAGAACAGAACTCATCCTCTGCCTACTTTGGGGTGTGCCGCCTCCTTTTTCTTGGTAGACTATGTTTGGTCTTGGAGGTTTTTTGGTTTTATCTTTCTTTTACCTACCATGTGCAATTAATAAAATAGTAGCTTAAAAAACCATTTAAGTATCCACCTCCTCTTTCTATTCCCCCTCCTGTAATGGCTCAAAGTGTTGAGGGATTGGGTGCCCTTAAAATATTGTACTGACTTGAAATGAAAATGACAGTTCCCTGGTAGTATGTGCTTTTAAAACAGTAGTACCAATAATTTAAATTAGCAGAGCTGCTCTAAAAGACATTTAAGCCTTTTGGGGGTTTAGTCACTGCCCACTTTATCAAGCCAAGTTTGTTTCATCAACACATGAAATGAAATTCTTGGACAGGAAACAGCCCAGATATAGTGACTATTTTTGAAAATATCCCATTTTAAGCTTATGAAATAACTACTTAAGGCGTGTGCATTGCAAAAATTGCAGCCAGGATTTTGGAGTTCAGAAGACAGAGTTTCCCCCTTTCAGATGGCTTTGATCCCTCCACACCACAGCATTACTTTAGAAAACCCCATGTACTGACCCTGCGATAGGAGATACCTATTTTACCTTTCTAATGAAATGTAATCTTTTTCTCTGGAACATGTACTCACAAGACACATCTGAAGGCAGGTATGAAAACCTTCTGATGGGAATTCCAACTACAGTGACCTTGGGGCAATGTTTTATCTTACTGTGACAGTCCCTGCTTAGAGAGATTGAGTTTTGGCATAAAGCAGCATGCTGGGTTTTGGATGTTCAGGCCGTATGTCAGCCCGGCCTCTGTTTTGCCCGCAAATAACTTCTTGTGCAAGATACTGACACTAAAATGGGCAGTAAGGGCTGAAAACCTAGCACAGAAATGCAAATCCTGACCCTACTTGAGCAGGTAGCAAGAGTCCTGTTAATTACAACAATATTTCTTCTCTGTATATCTTCAGGGTTTCATAACACCACTGGTTCATAAAACAGAGTATTTATCAATCATTCTTCTGAATATTGACAACACTGAATGGTGTAGCAACATGTAGAACTCCAGCTTCCCATGGACATGTGCAGATAATCTTCCATGCAATATAAAAACAGCAGGCATTTTAACGTGGATCTGTCTGTGCTTGCTTCCTTGGTCTGTTATTCTGTGATTCAAAGAATCAGACTGTTTAAAACCTGACCCAAGAGACCTGAATATCAAAACTCTCCAGAAAATGATTGAAGATGGAACCCTCTCTGACCACATCTGTCCTGGGGTGTTTTCGAACAGCTTTGTCTTTATAACAATGGCAAAATGGAGTTTTATTGTATTATATTTCTTTTAACTCTACCAGACCAGACAAGCTACAGGAGAACAAGCTAGATTTTGTTCCTTTTTGCATGCTAGCAAAAGAGATGGCTCCTAATTGACAGTTACTGAGCGAGCTAGTTATAGTTTGGCGGGTAGGATGCTTGTCATTTGTTTCAATGTCTCTCTTACACTGTTAAGTCATAAAAGAGAAGCTTTTTTAATGTATTAAAAGTAAATCACTGCTAAATTTGGTCTGGTGAGCAGTGTAGACTTAATAGTCTATAATCCAAAGCTAACGGCCTCTTGCATTTTAACCTGTACATCTGGATGCATCTGGAACGATCCCCGAGTCCAGGGTACTGTGCGCAATGTAAATAGGTGCTGAGTGAGCCCACTGCCCTCAAAACTTTTAAGACCAGTTTGCTCATGTGGATTCTTCCTTTGATTTCAGCTTCACTACTCGCTTGAGTAATGTAAAATGGGTGAAGTTACCAGGGTTTGTACTGGGAAGCTTTTCAGTGTAAAAGGAACCAGACAACTGATGGATTTTAGTAAGACCAGGATGAAAGCTTGATTGAAACCAGTTTTGCTGTAATGTTCTTCAGGGATGCCACGTCCTCACAGACTTTGGTCGGTTCCCTTTACCCTGTCCCCAGCAGGGCCCATGACAAGCCTTTGCAAGGCTGTGCTGCCTTTCCGTTCATAGCTCTGCACCGAAGCTAATTTCCACCTTGCTGTGCCACTTTGTGGAGATGCAGTCAAACAGTTTGTATTATTTTTGCTTGCAAATTTTTCCTATGAGTCGTGTTTAATCATGGCATCGCTGCTCTGTTACGACAAAAGGACATAGCTCTGTATTTTTACCCTGTGATGCCAGTCAGATGCTGTCCTCTAGATGCCATGAAACGCATGGATATCCTTACTTGAGATAATTACTCTCTGCTTGTGCCTTGGCTTGTGATTATCACAAATAGCAAAGCTATGCTGACTACCAGTTCGCAGAGCTGCATGCTGCAGAATGGGCTACGAAGGTGCCCGATGACAAGCCTTCGCCACAGCGCTTGCTCTTTCTGTGATCCCTCAGAGCCCAAATCCAATTTCCAGATTCAATCAAAGGCATCCCTGGCTGCTCAAATGTTTAGGCTTGAATCGCATTTCACCTGAACAGATGTGGGCATGAGTTTTTTTGGACTATCCTACTATAAAACCTTGTTTTTTATAGTGGCTGTCTTCAGGAACAGAAGTGCTGACCACTCTAACAAACAGATACGTTTGTTTTCAAAAATACCCAGAATTGTGTTGTTGCATCATCTCCGTGGTTATTTTTAAAATTCTCTTTGTGACTTTACATTATTAATGAGGTGTCTATAGAGTTGTCTAGAAAAAAAAATTGTAATCTTGATTGTGGCTTTTTCATTTCTTCTGGTAATTGGACCAAGTCCTCAGCTGGAGCAAACTGATGTCACTTGTACTCTGTTATATCTCTTCATGTTATTGGCACTATTGTCACCAGCTGTCATGATAAGATATCCACAGTGTGTCAGTAGGGAAGAATCTCTCTTTTCAAGGACAAACTAGATAAAATGACACAAGAAACGGAGAATATATGCTGTGTACTGCTTGGAAGCGTGCTGTGAATCTGGAAACTCGGTCTGTGATCACAAATATGCCATATGAAGCCTAAGCAAATTTAAATGGTTGCTAACTGTAACTCTGCAACTCAATTATCACTGCGAAACAGGCTAAATGTGATTTCTTTAAAATACATATACACACATGCTACAGATAAGAACAGGAAATTTTGGTATGACGTTTTCCTTCTATAGGCTTCAGAGAGTTTTACCAAGGCTAGTATCCCTGCTGGCATTTTAAAATGGGAAAAGGGAAACACAGAGGAGGAGAGGAGGGTGCCAGGGTCGCTGAGCCAGGCAGCGGCAGAGCTGCTGGGAGAGCCCAGGCCTCCTGCACCACGCTGCAGTGGCAGCAAGGGAACGCGAATAATTTGGGTGCATGTGCATAACATTCATAAAATAGATTACCCAGTAGAGATGGAAGTAATGAAACCTTCTTTTGAGGAGATTTAGCTTGGTGTGGCATCAAAATCATTGGCTGGGAAATAGTTCACGAGAATATGTCGTATCCAAGGTAGCTTATTTGTATGGACTAACACACACAAATCCCATTAGCATAAGAGTTACTTAAGCACATCCTCCCGGACTGATATTAGACTTTCCATGCCGCATTCATTTCACAGTGCAGTGGTGAGGCGAGTTGCATTACTGTCATCCTGAAGTCATCTCCTAAGCACAGCGCAAGTCCCTCAGAGCCGCTCTCCAAGGCCAGACTGTGCGGCCTAATGACCGTATTGCCAGTGCCCTGGGTTCTTCCAAGGTAATAACTTTAAAGATGCAGTTGGCTGAGAAATATAATCAGCCTTTGAGCACTATAAAAGGTACTCCTGCCTGAGTTACTGTTTGAATGCCAATTTGTAATATACATTGTGCCAAAGGACTGAGAATCTAGAGATGCTCCTAGTAATTAAAAAAAGCTACAAGGGTACAATATTTTTGTCCTAATATTAACCCAGATTGGGTTTTGTGCATATTAAACCCCAGATACATCCCATAAGGTATATGGTTCTTCATGTCATATGTTTTATCTCTCTCTCTTTCCTATTTAGTGCCTTTCCTATTTAGCACACAGGACTTACCCCTTATCTCCTCTTAGTTATGGGTACCGAATTTGACTTCTGGCTTTACAGCACACAGGTTTTACCCTATTTAACCAGAGTGAAATATTAGCCTGTATTTCTGTGAATGGTAACCTAGAGCACACTCCTACACAGAGATCTTAGGGACAAAGAGAGAAATCTAGGAAATGGGAGCTTTTTCCTTATCACTGGAGAAAGCTGAGCTGTGTCAGATGTGCGAGGTTTCTATACATGCTAATAGACAAGAAGCAGAACAAGGAGATGACCTGAATGGGAGTGATTACATTATAATATTCCATGGTGTTTGAGTGTCCTACTATTTTTACTCTTGCAACACAACATTTTCCTTGCATGTCAAATTCACCATTGCAGATCTCGACCCCTGAGAGATTTTTTGTCAAAGTTCGTTTTTAAATGTAAATATATAAGTGGTTTAAATTTGAAGTTTTTGCTTGTTCTTTAAATGATTTTTATTAATCTGGATGATATTCAACACTTGCCTGGGCTCTGAAACCAGCGATGAATTTGCCCTATCTGTCCAAGCATCATAATGGCTAGATAGAATTATTAAGAGTTATCACCTCAAAGACAGATCAAAGTCTACTTCCTTTGATATTGACTTTCTTTAAAAGGACCTAAATATAACCCACTAGCTAAATAATTCAATTTTTTTTTGGGGGGGGGCAGAGGAGCTGAGTGCATGTTTATGCAATAGACCACAGTAACTCTGCAGTTTTATGATTTGCTAGAGAAGAAGAAATCCTTCTCACATTTTCTGTTTAAGGAAATGTTACTTGTAGACTAAATGAGCCCAAATCGGTCAGCCATCCAAATGGCCTCTTCACTGACTAAGTGGCAAACACTTGCTTGGCTCACCGACAGGGACAGCTCAGCTCAAGGAGTAGAAACAATGAGCTAATCCTAATACATGATCCCTTTTCAGCTGTGCTCCACAATGTTGTGCAGTTTGGTTTTCACATACCTTACTTGACTCACTGTATATGATTATATGAGGTGTTGCTAGACCTGTAATTCACACTGATTTTAAAATTTACTTTTTTGTTCTCTTTTTATTCTTTCCTTCAGTATCTCTAGACATTGGAAAATACACACATCAACATGCACACACATATGAAAATATATGTGAACATACATGTTCAGTCCATCAGCCTGAGAGTGCCAGGCATCGCCAGGGCTGCCACCTTCCCTCGCTGGAGGCTGCGCCCCCAGGGGCCATTTAAAGACATGGGTCTCTACCTGTCTTTTAAAATGCTCCAAGGGGAGCATTCGCAGGCCTTCCAGAGCACAGTGTTAATGCTGTACCTCTGCAGTTTATGCGAACGCGAGGAAGGTGGTACTAAGTCTCTATCCTACCACTTGTCCCTGTATGACTAAATGATGCCTGGAGCCAGGCCAGGCCAGAGGGTTTCCCAACAGGCCGGACACAGCTGCTGTACAGCTACGCATGGCTCTTCTAGCTTCTGTTCTTATTCAGTGCTTCAGTTCTCAAAACATCCATATTTTCTATTGTGCTGTCACTGTTTGGCTGGTTTTCTGTATTTTTACATCTAAATTTTAGATTGGGAGGTGGCAGAGAGACCTCAAGGCCAGAAACCGCCCATCCCACCTTCTGCTCCCGGACATGGAATGCCGTCCTGTGAGTGATCCACTTGCAATTATGACTCAAAAGTGACTGTGCCTCTATTTGGAAAATACTGCTGTCTTCCGAACTCTTTGTATTTCAAGTACTGTCTGACCAACGAACACGAGTAAGCCCCACTACTGTGCGTTCTGCACTACAGGGGTATGGCAGTTTTAACCTCAGCTCTGTTTCCTCAGATACTTGTGTTTATCATGATTCATGCTATTTTAATTAAGAATTTTGATATATTTGTACTGTTGCAATAACTGAAAAAAATGGAAACTGGAAATGGACTCTTCTGACTGTTGATTAGAATAGCCCATTTGTAAATGTTGACGTCTCAGACTGGAAAGTACCTATTCTTTCCGGAGACAGAGAGGTCACTAGAGATAATTACTATAGAATAACTACTTCATGTGGTAGAAGTCTCTTATAATGAGATTGATTCCTCGACCCAAAGACATTAGTCCCAGAGGGTGGAAACATCCCTCCAGTATCACTTGCGAAACTTCTGTGCCCCAGGATTGTATTTCTATCCCTGCTCCGCGTTCTGCCTCTGACCACTGCCTTTAACGAGAGCCAAACACTTTTACTCATCCTTAAGTATGTGAATAAGGCTGTTGTCCTGTGCACACAGTGGAAAAATCTTTGGGAAAGGTTTTGTGAGAACAGGACAGTGAAATACTGTAGAGGAAGCTAAAGCACTGTGAAAGCGCTTTCCTGAACTACAGCAAGGGCCCAGGTAGATGTCTTACTAGGGAGATCTACAGGTGCCACTCGTGTCAGTGTGACAGCCCCAGCGTCCGGGTGAAAACACGCTCAAGGGGACGGTCCTGCCCCGGCTGGCGCAAGCTGTGCGCGCTCACTGGTCTTTCCCAGCTCCAGCACCCGCGTCCCGTGCCGGCTGCCATTCCCGCAAGGCCTGTCTGCCACCCTTTCCGCGGCCGTCAGGCGGGAGCCGGTCGGTAGCTAGCAGAGAGGTAACGTACCCACTTTCAGCTCTTTCCCGAAGACCGTCCTCTCTCCCAGGGCCGAGCAGTTCCAGCGCCCGTTGCGGAACTGGAACTGGCACTCGTTGATGCCCATCTGGGACCCTTCCCCGATGACGATAATAGCGTCGGGCCTGCTCTGGCAGATCGCCCGCTGCCGGGGGGCGAGACCCGGGATCTTGTTACAGATGATGCTGGCTCCCAGGGCCACCACAGAGGAAAAACCCCTGCAACGACAAGAGTCCGGCGGTGGCTGGGGGGCGGCGCGTCCCGGAGCCGGCCGCCGGGGTGGGCGCAGCACCCGCCACCTTCCCGCGGCCCCGCTCCCGCGCCGCGGGGCCCGGCTTTGGCAGGTGCCCCCGGAAAACACCCGCCTCCCCCTTCGCCGCCGCCGCTTCTCTCTTTCTCCCTCTCTCTCTCTCCATAAATAAAACAGAGATAAGGAGCACGTGGGCTCCTGCCAAAACGGGACTCAACTTCCTCATTCGTAAATTAAAGCACATGCGAGTGCGGTGCGTGCCTGGGCCACGCACAACCGAGGGGCTGGGAGGGCTTTGAACTCTCGCCGCGAGCAGTGGCGGGCAAGGGGGGGGCGGGCAGGGCCCCCC
>NW_020447320.1:428769-430196 GCF_003343035.1 Apteryx rowi
CCGCCCGCTCGCCCGCCTCGCTCGCCCCGGGGCTGCCCGCCCTGCGCTGCCGGCACCGAGGGCTGCGGTCCTGCCCCGGCGCGGTCGCCCTCTTTGCCGGGACTGCTCAGCACCTCGGGCTGGTTTTATGCGTTTGCACCAGCCCCGACGCTCCTCCCCTCTCTCTCTCTCTGCCTCCCCGCATTTAACGTACTTTTCTCGCTCCCTCTCGATTTCCGAGTGGCGATTAACACATTAGCGCGGAGCGGAGCCCCCGTCCGCGCCGCGCCGCGCAGCGCTGCGCAGCGCAGCATCCTCGCGGCCCGAGCGCGGCCGGCGCGGTGCGGAGAGGTGCGGAGCGGCGCGGTGCGCGCTTTGTTCGGCCCCGCCGGGCCGCGTCCTCGGCTCGGGACGACTTAGATCGTATCTGCCGGTATTAGAGGCAGGCCCGTCTGCCGGAGAGCCGGGGAAAGAAAAAGCCCATTGTTGCCTAAATACGCTGTCTCTGTACCTGGATTGCCTTTTCCACTTATTTTTTGAGTGATTCTTTTAATGACATAGATAGGGACGTTTAGCTGCTCGCCCGGCCGCAGCCAGGTGTCCTGCCGGGGCTCTTCGCGGCAGCGTGGGGGGAATGGGCTCAGATCAGGTGTCTTTGGGACCTGACCGCGCTGGGTCGCGTTTCCATCGGGGAAAACGCGCAGCCCGCGGCTGCCGGGTGCCCGCCCGGCGCTGCCAGAGCGGGCGGCCGGGCGCCCCCTGCCCTGTCCTGCCCTGCCCGCCCTGCCCTGTCCTGTCCTGCCCTCCCCTGCCCTGCCCGCCCTGCCCTGCCCTGCCCGCCCGGCCGCCGCGGGGCTGCGGTGCCGCAGGAGCCCCTGCGCTCCTCGCGGAGCGAATCTGTGCGGATATGGTGACTATTTTATTATCCACTTAAAATATTTCAAACAGGGAGGTTGCCTAAGTGATAACAGGGGTGTGGTGCTGGAATTGTTCTGCTGATAGTGTTTTTCTGAAAACAAAACAAAACAAAAAATCCCAATAAAAGGATTTGTACTAGAAAGTTGGTTCGAAATATCGCGTGCGGCGCAGAAAGCGCAGTAAGCGGCGAGCTCAGCGCCGGGGGGCGATGGGGTCCCGCGGCCGCGCCGCCGGGGCCGGGGCCGCAGAGCGGCGCTTCCCTCCCGCTGCTTCTTCCGCTCCCTCTCCCGCTGCTTCTCCCTTCCGCCCCTTTTCTCCCCCCTTTCGCGGCACAGAGGGTGGTTTCGCATCACCTCGTCCCCGGCCGCCTCCCACCGCGGTCGGCGCCGTCCGAGCCAGCGTTGGCCCGAGCCAGCGGTGCGCGGCCGCGGCCGCCCGCGGGAGACCCGATAAAACAGGGGCGCTGCGGGGCGCTGCGGGGGGTGGGAAAGCGCTAAAATGAGCCGCGGGGCGCGGGCAGGTGCGGGCGG